>NC_060271.1:59780444-60080444 GCF_021613505.1 Equus quagga
AGTAGCTTTGTAGAAGAGGAGGCAGTTGATCCAGCTCTCAAAAGATACGTAGTGCAGGGATTGCAAACTCAGTTTCCTACAGGGACCAGCTGGGATCGTACCCGGGCTAAAGAGGCTGGCAGGTCCCGTATTGCCAGATCTCTCCATTTGCAAGAGAAGCTGTGTTTTAGTGAGGATCTACTTTGACTATAAGTAACAGATACCCAAGTAAGAGAGGTTTATCTCAGACAACAAGAAATCCAGAAGCGGGTCCATGGCCTGTGCAGCAGATCAGCAGGATCAGGGCTCTGGCTTAGCTTCTGTGTCTCCCTTCTCACTACTTCCCCCCAAGGTTGCAAAGTAGCTGCCATAGCTCCAAGCACCACATGTTTTCTTAAAACAACAGTATTCAAGGTGGAGGATAAGAGATCTGCTCTTCTCATACTTTTCTCTTTTTATCAGGACATTCTTTCCATTTTGTTTCATTAGACAGAACAGGGTCACAGTCTTTAGAGGACACTTGCCGTGTTTTCTGACTGTCTGGTGCCCTTTGAACAGCATGGCTGTGTCTGAAGAGTTTTCAGCCTCATGAATCCTACCCCTCAGGGTAGGATCCAGGAGATTCACTTTTCCAGCCTCCTTTCAAATACTTGAATTTTTAGTTTGGGAATGTCTGCTTAGTTCTTTATTTTTTTTTAATAGATTCTATTTCTCTACTGGGATTTCTTATTTGTTCATTCAATATGAGCATATTTTCATTTACTACCTTGGGCATAGTTATAATAGTTGCTTTAAAATCTTTTTATGTAATTCTAACATCTGAGTCATCTAATTCATTACATGGAAAATTAAGTATGAAAGTGAACATTTATTTAGAATGAACAAAGAAATCATACCAAATATTGAGCCTTGGGTGGTTCAGGTCCCTTTCTCCTCTATCTCTTTAGGATATTTTCCAGAAATGTTCGTGTAGAAGTACCTGCTGATTGCCACCTGGCCTCCCTGCCTAACCTAGAACACTCACAGGGGGCCGTGCAGGCGAGGGGCCCTGGCACTGAAGCTTCATTAGCTTTATGGTCAGTTGGCTTCTGACACGTAAGAAAACTGTTTTCTGCTCAAACTGCCAGAGCCTGTTTCTGTTTCCTGTGGCTCAGAGTTCTGACCGCTCCAGTAGTCACCCTTGACCAGGCCCTGCAAAGATAATTGGGATGACGTGGTTCATCCGCTGGGGTGGACCCACTTTCCCTGCACAGTCACTGGGACAAAACCTGGGCTCCCTTACCAGGGAAGAAGGGAAACATGGCGCTTGGACAGGCAGCCAGCAGAATCTGCCATATGCAGTATATGGACATTTATGTGAAGTCTCTTGGTAACTAATTCAGCTAAAAAACAAAACCCAAAAACCTCCCACTGTGAACCCATCTGCAGACTATATTTCACTGTAGATGGAATATAGCTCCACTGGTTTGCAACCTGGGGATAAGATTTGGATGTGGAGAGATATGAGGTAAGCAGGGAGCAGTGGGAACAAAGACGAGAGTAGGGAGACTGGGGCATCCTTAAAGGGGGCAAAGTAGGAGATAAGCTGGAACTTTTGGGGCCAGATCTTGGAGGACAGTGGGGGCCCTTGCAGGCACAGTGAAGCTTTATTAGTATTTGGCAAGACTGGGACAGAATTGTTGTCGTTCACATACCATATAATTCACTCATTTAAAGTATATAATTCAATATGATTCATAGAGCTGTTCAACCATCTCCACTATCTAGTCCTAGAACATTGTCATCACCCCAAAAAGAGAAACCTTATACCCATCAGCAGTCACTTCCCACTCCCCACTCTTCCTAGCCCCTGGCAATCCCTAATCTTATGTTCTGTCTCCATGGAGTTGCTTATTCTGGACATTTCATATAAATGGAATTATAGAATATGTGACCTTTTGTGACTGGCTTCTTAGCATAATGTTTTCAAGGTTCATGCATGTTGTAGCATGTATTAGTACTTCATTCCTTTTTGTGGCTGAATAATATTCCATTGTAAGGATATACCACATTTTATCCATTCACCAGTTGATAGACACTTGGGTTGTTTCCACTTTTTGGCTATTGTGAATGATACTGCTATGAACATTTGAATTCAAGTGTTTATGGGGACATATGTTTTCAGTTCTCTTAAATATATACTTAAGAGTGGAATCGCTGGGTCATATGTTGACTCTATGTTTAACTTTTTGAGAGACTGCCAAACTGTTTTCTGAGGTGGCTGCATCATTTTACATTCCCACGAGCAATGTATGAGGGTTCCAATTTCTTCACATCCTTGCCAACATTTGTTATTGTCCATCTCTTGACAGTTGCCAGACTAGTGGGTGTGAAGTGGTATCTCATTGTGGTTTGGATTTGCATTTCTTTAATGACTAAGGATGTTGAGCATCTGTTCATGTACTTATTGGCCGTTTGTATATCTTCTTTGGAGAAACATCTATTCAAATACTTTGCCCATTTCTTGATTGGGTTATTTGGTTTTTTTTGTTGAGTTGCAAGAGTTCTTTATATACTCTGGATACTAGACTTTTACCAGATATGTGATTTGCAAATATTTCCTGACACTCTGTGAGTTATCTTTTCATTCTCTTAATAGTGGCCTTTGATGCACAAAGGTTTTTAATTTTTATAAAATCTAATTAATTTTTTTCTATTGTTGCTTGTGCTTTTGGTGTCAAAACACCATTGCCTAGTCCAAGGTCATGAAGATTTTCCCTTATGTTTTCTTCTGAGAGTTCTATATTTTTGGTTCTTGCATTCAGGTCTTTGATTCTTTTTGAGTTGATTTTTGTATATGGTGTGAGGTAGGGACCCAGCTTCATTCTTTTTCATGTGGATATTCAGTTTCCCAGCACTGAATTTGTCAAAAAGACTGTTCTTCCCCCATGGAGTTGTCTTGGCACCCTTGTCGAAAATCAATTGACATAGATGTATGAGTTTGTTTCTGGACTCTCAATTGTATTCCTTGATTTATATTATATATCTATCCTTATGCCAGTACACCAAATTTGTGATTACTGTAGCTTGTAGTAAGTCTTGAAATTTGGAAGTATGAGTTCTCCAACTTTGCTGTTTTCAAAATTGTTTTGGCTATTCTGGGTCCCTTGTATTACCATATTAATTTTAGGATTGGCTTGTCAGTCTCTGCAAAAATTACAGCTGGGGTTTTGATAGTAATTGTGTTGAATCTGTAAATACCTTTGACTATTACTGCCTTCTTAATAATGTTGAGTCTTCCAATCTATGAACATGAGATATCTTTCCATTTATTTAGATTTTCTTTAATTTCTTTCACTCATGTTTTGTAATTTTTAGTGTACAAGTCTTTTGTTAAGTTTATTCCTAAATATTTTATTCTTTTTGATGCTATTATGAATGGAATTGTTTTCTTCATTTTCATTTCAGATTGTTCCTTGCTAGTGTGTAGAAATACGGCAGATTTTTGTATATTGACCTTGTATCCTGCAACCTTGCTGAAGTCATTTATTAGCTCTAATCATTTTTTTTATGGCAGAATTTGGTTTTGAAAGCAAACATATTCTTGTGCAACGAATTGCTTGAAAGAAATGACCTCATGTTTCTTTAACAGCCATGCTTTGGCTGTGCCAATGTAGGCCTGGCCAGTAACCCAGTGCCAATCATGCTGAGGGGGCAGCAGGGCCTGGAGAGAAGGCGCTCCATCAGGGAGACGGAAACACTGCAGAAAAGGAGGAAAACACGCCTGGGTCCTTTCCCGTTAGCTTCCAGGACAGTGTAGTTCATTCTTACCTATCCCTTCCATTCCCTGCCAACTTCTACAATATTTGTGTAGGAGAGGGAGAATATAATAAAATAAAATGGCCCTGTCCAGTACATTCTTTGGATGCTTTTTAAGTGGGCGAGAAATTCAGCTCTCAGAACAAATCAGTTTCATTTTCATGAACATGTCTTTGGATGCTTTGTTCTTCCTCACTTGGTCACTGTGCTTTTCACTCTGTCCCCAGAGCTCCAGTGTCGTGGTCGTTGGGGTTTGGGGCTCTCTTGGACAGGCCCCTGTTTTGTGGGTCACTTTCTTTTCTGTCACTGCTTGCTTGCGTTCTCTCTCCTTTCTCCTTCTGTACCTTCCTTCCTTCCTCCCTCCCAGATAATATTTATAAGATCGCTTCTTGTAAAAAGAATAAAACCAAAAAAAGACTAATAATGTCACTAGCCAGATAACCCTTTTTTTTTTTAAGTATTCTATATACCAAGTGCAGAAAATTCAAATACCAGAGAAAGGTACCAAATGAAAACTGAAAGCCTTCCTCCCACCCTCACTCCCCGGTGAGTTCCTCTCCCCAAAGGCTCATTATTAACAGTTTCTGGTGATTCGTTCCAGGCAGAAAATTAATGCACAGTCCACAGAATACATGTTTTTGTATTTATGGATTTATTCACACCGTATTTCTTCTGTCACTTCGGTATTCATCTGAAATTACCTCCCGTTACTCTTCGCGGAGTTTCCCAGTTCTCTACCCTGGATGTCGGGAGAGGCGACAGCCTACACAGCACAAGTCAGGCAGAGTTTTCTGGATGAGGGGTCTCCAGAGTAGAGGCTCCTAGAGGTGGGATGAGCCACCACAGTGCAGAAAGAAAACATTAACACTTATATTTATGTTTTAGCTCATCTTTTTTTAGAAAGCACTTTTATTGAGGTATAATTGGCATACATTAACCTGTACACATTTAAAGTGTACAGTTGATACACTGGACATGTGTATATACCCATAAAACTGTCTCCACAGTCAAGATAATAGTGTCCATTGCCCTCAAAGTTTTCTTGTCACTCTGTAATTAATTCATCTCCTTCACCCCTTTTGTCTCTAGGAAACCACTGACCTACTTTCTATCACTACAGATTAGTTTGCATTTTCTAGAATTTTATATAAATGGAATCATGCAGTAGGTACCGTTTTTTGTGTCTGACTTCTTTCACTCAGCATAATTATTTTGAAATTCATCCATATTGTTGTGTATCTCAGTAGTTTATTCCATTTCATAGCCGAGTAGTATTCTTTTTTTTTTTTAAAGATTGGCCCTGAGCTAACATCTGTTGCCAGTATTTGTTTTTTTCTTCTTCTTCTCCCCAAAGCCCCCCATACTTAGTTGTATATTCTAGTTGTAGGTCCTCCTAGTTGTGCTATGAGGGGACACCACCTCAACATGGCTTGATGAGTGGTGCCGTGTCTGTGTCCAGGATCCAAACCGGTGAAACCCTGGGCTGCCGAAGCAGAGCGCACTAACTTAACCACTCGGCCACGGGCCCGGCCTGGCCCAGAGAAGTATTCTGTTGTATGGATGTACTACAGTTTGTTTATCTAGGCACCCTATCGATGGGCATTTTGGTTGTTTTCACTTTGGGGGCTATCAAAATAAAGCTGCTGTAAACATTCTTATGCAAGGCTTCGTGTGGACATCTGCTTTCTTTCCCCTTGAGGTAAATATCTACAAGTGGATGGACTGGGTCATGTCGTAAATGTATGCTTAAGTTTTTAAGATATTGCCAAACTGTTTTCTAAAGTGGTTGTACCATTTCCCGCCAGCAGAGTAGGAGAGTTCTAGTTGCTCCACAGCCTCCCCACCATTTGCAATAGTCAGTGTTTTTAATAGGTATGTAGTGGTAGCTCATTGTGGTTTTAATTTGCATTTCCCTAAAGACTGATGATCAGCTTATTTGCCATCTGTATATCTTCTTTAGTGAAGTGTCTGTTTAGGTCTTTTTGTCCATTTTTTTTATTGAGTTGTCTTCTTATTGAATTGTAGGAGTTCTTTATATATTCTAGTTACAGTTCTTTGTCAGATACATGTTTTGCAAATCTTCCCCAATCTGTGGCTTTCCTTTTCATTTGCATGACAGTATCTTTTGAAGAACAAAAGTTTTTGTATTTTAGTGAAGTACAATTTATTGATATTTTATAGTCTGTGCTTTTAGTGTCATATTTAAGAAATATTTGTGAAACCCAGGTCACTGAGATCTTTTCCTGTTTTCTTCTAGAAGTTTTATACTTTAGTTTTATAATTTATCATTTTTATAATTAAAATAAGTTTTATAATTTATAGTTAGCTTTACTTGTAGGTCAATGATTCATTTCAAGTTAATTTTTGTTTACGGTGTAAGATAAGGTTAATTTCTTTACACATGGCTATCTACTTGTTCCAACACCATTTTTTGAAAAGATTATCCTTTCTGAATTGAATTATCTTGACACCTTTATCAGAAATCAATTGATCATATATGTGTGGGTCTATTTCTGGACTCTGTTGTGTTTCATTGATTTATATGTCTAAGTTTACCCCCACTGTCTTGGTTACTGTAGCTTTATAAGTGTTGAATTCAGATAGTTTAAATCCTTCAACTTTGTTCTTTTTCAAAATTGTTTTGGCTCTTCTAGGTCCTTAGCATTTTCATATAAATTCTAGAATGAGCTTGTCGTTTTCCACCAAAAAAAATCCTGCTGGAGTCTTTATTGGGATTGCACTGAATCTTAGATCAATTTGGGGCAAATTGATACTCTTAACTATATTAAATTCTCCAATCCGTGAACATGGGTGTCTTTCCATTTATTTAGATCTTCTTTAGTTTCTTTCAACATTTCAATGTACAAGTCTTAGAATTCTTTTGCTAAGTTTATTCCTAAGTATTTTATTCTTTTTGATGCTATTGTAAATGGAATTTTTTTCTTAATTTCATTTTTAAATTGTTAATTGCTAGTATACTGATAGACAATTGATATTTGTGTATTGATCTTATATCCTATAACCTTGATAAACTCCTACTTTGCTGAGAATTTTTATGAGGAATGGATGTTGGATTCTGAAATTATTAGATAATTTTTCTTCTTTAGTCTCTTAATATGATGAATTACACTGATTGATTTTTTAATGTTTATTCATTCATCCTTGCATTCTGGAATAAATCCTACTTGGTCATGATGTATTAATTTGTTAAATATTGTTGGATTCAATTTGCTAATTTTTTTTTTAAGATTTTATTTTTCCTTTTTCTCCCCAAAGCCCCCTGGTACATAGTTGTATATTTCTAGTTGTGGCATGTGGGATGCCGCCTCAGCATGGCTCAAGTGGTGCCATGTCCACGCCCAGGACTTGAACTGGCGAAATCCTGAACCGCCAAAGTGGAGCACATGAACTTAACCACTTGACCCAAATTTTTGTTGCCAACCCTTACATTTATGTTCATGAATGATACTAGTCTGTAGTTTTCTCTTTCTAGTTTTGGTATCAGGGTAATGCTGGCTTCATAGAATGTGTTAAGAAGTATTCCCTCATCCTCAATTTTCTGGAAGAGTTTGTGTAGATTGGTATTATTTCTTCCTTAAATGTTTGGTGAAATTAGCCATTAAAGCCATCTGGGTCTTGAGTTTTCTTTGTGGGGAGATTTTTAACTACAAATCTGATTTTTTAAACTAGATAAATGGCTATTTATACATTCTGTTTCTTCTTGAGTGAGCTTTGTTGTGTCGATTTCATCTAAGTTGTCTGATTTATTGGCACAGATTTGTTCACTATATTCCTTTATTATTTTTAATGTCTGTTGCATTGTTATGATGACCTCTCACTCTGATATTGGTAATTTGTGTTTCTGTCTTCCTCCTGACCAGTCACGTTAGAGGTTTATCAACTTTATTGATCTTCTCAAAGAACCAGCTTTTGGTTTCATTGATTTTCCTTATTATCTTTCTGTTTTCTATTTCACTGATTGCTGCTCTTACTTTTATTTCCTTTATTCTGCTTGTTTTAGGTTTGATTTGCTCTTTTTTCCCCCAGTTTCTTATGTGGAAACTTAGGTCATACTAGCTCATCTTTTTTAAGTTCTTTTTAATGTAAGTTATATCATGTACTTAGCATATCAGTATCATAGTGCATTTATATAGCTTATCAGTGTATATTTGTTGGAGGCATAAATTAATTTTTTTTGATGATAGGTATGCACCATCAAAAAAGTATGGAGACAGCAAAAGCTTTGATTGGAGCTGACTCCTTATTGGAAATTTTGAGCAGCAGCATATCATGGGAACACAGGGATACATGATTGATGACAGAACATAGGTTGGGGTAGTGGAGTGGAGACAGGATACCCGACAGTCACTCCCTTGGAAAAACGTGCAGCAGCATGGAGCAGCACCAGGACCAGATGGAGCTCAGCCATCAGGCTGGCAGAGGTCTCACCTGAGTGGCCAGCACAGAGCACTCAAGGTTGTTTTCTGAGTTGAGAGTGATAATGTACGTGAAGTACCTGGTGTATAGCGGACACTCAAAATATGATAGTTATTATCAAAACAAAAACATATTTCTTTATCAATCAGAGATCATCAGATAAACCGAAGGAACTAAGTAGCACAAATGTTCTAAGTACAGTCATTATTGCTTAATGATGGGGATATGTTCTGAGAAATGCCTCGTTAGGCCATTTCATCGTTGTGTGAACATCACAGAGTGTACTTACACAAACCTAGATGGCACAGTGTACTACACACCTATGCTGTATGGTACTAATGTTATGGGACCACTGTCGTATATGTGGTCCATCCTTGACTGAAATGTCGTTATGCGGAGCATGACTCTACTATCTGTACCTCTTCTTAATGTGTATCATTTTGTTTTGGCCATTTGTATCTCAGTGTATTCTCAGATGGTTGGTTGGTGGTGGTCTTTTTGTTTTCTCAGATGGTTTTTAAGCAATCAGAAATCCTTTAGTCTATGTATCCAGTTGACACTTTCTGCTCTTCACTGTCTTATTAGGAGTTGTCCTCACTTCGCCTGATCTGCCTCTCATGGTGGTCAGGACTGTCTCCAGCTCAGGGGGGAGGAAACAATCCGTTCACAGCCTCCCAGAGTAGAAGCCCCACTGTTGACAGCTACCCCTTGGGGCTCCACACTCCAGCCGTCTTGTGGTGGCAGCAGTGGCCACCCACGTGTGAGGAGTACTTGTATGCCTGGCCCAGGGCACAACTGTCTATTCACGTGGGGCCGCCTGTCACTCCTTCACAGGGCAGGTGCCTCTCTCCCCAGGGCTGGAGAGACAGGCTGGGATCCAGGTCTGCTGTCCAGCTGTGCTCTTAATCCCCACACTGGGCCTGTGAGAACGTTGTGTAGACCCAAATGGGCAGGAAAGCACTTGGAGGACCACCCAGGAGATCCCCTTGCCTAGTTCCCTTGGAGCTGTCATTTCCTCGGCATGGCCCCTTCAAAGTCCCCAGTTATGATACACGATAATAAGAGTAATTCAACTTCATAACTGATCCTCATTTTTAAAACGTATAGTTGTCTGTTGTGACAAAAAAGTAGTTTCATTGAAAATAATAGCTAACATTTCTAGAGAGCTTGTGCCAGGCCCTGAGCCCAGGGCTGTGACCATCGCATTCAATCACCACAGCAATCCAACAAGTAGACACTATTATTTTCCCACTTTACAGATAATCAGGGGGCTGGAAAGCCCGAGCTTCCCATTGTTTGTGTGATGCACACAGTCTCGTGCATGGTCGCCCAAGATCCGGTCCAGCTCATTGTATCCTATTCTCTCTCTCACTCCCTGTGCTCCAGCCTCCTGGCCTTTTCTTTTCTTTTCATCTCCTCTCCTGCTACAGGGCCTTTGCATGTCCCAGTTTCTCCATCTGGAATGGTCCTTTCCCTCCTCCCAGCAGCTCCCTGGCTTTTGCCTTCTTACCTCCATCTCTCCCTCCGGATCTCTCGGCCTCTCTGGCATTGCCTTCTCATGGAGGTCTGCCTCGCACTCCCTTCCTTCTGCTCTCATGGCTCTGGCTGTAGTTGACATGTGGATTCTTTGATTAATATTGTCTCTCTCATTAGGCTGTGAGCTCCGGAGTGCGGGGACCATGTCTTCGCTTGTTTTAGTTTTAGCCTTCTCTTGAGTTCCTGGCAGCAACATGAGCCAGGCACACAGTAGGACTTAGGTAGTATTCGTTGAATAGCAGAGGACTCTCAGGGAATGTGTGCATTGCCCACAGCAGATATCAGCATCTTTTCCCACCGGCTTCTCTGATCCCATGTGGTCAGTCAGCTGTGGAGCTGCATATTCCAGCCAAACTCTGAATGTGCTGTCTGGTCCTCCAAGGTCAGGACACGGGGTCCACTGACCCCATGGGGACAGGCACACGTGCTTTACCCCAGCTCAGCCAGCATCTCCCTCGTCTCCCTGCATTCTGGAGCATTCACCTCTTGACCTGCCACTTGGTCCCACCACCTGTACATCTGGGGTCATGTGGTGCCACTCCATGGGTGCTGCTGAGGCGCAGGCTGGTTTGCTCCTGTAACACACCTAGAAGAGGTCCTGGCACAGGACTTTTTAAAGCCTTCCAGGTGATTCTAATGTGCAGCCAGGCTGAGAAGGCACCAGGTTAGGACTTTGACCAAGTGTACAAACCTCTTGGTGGAGCACAGAGAGGCCAGGCAATAACAGGGGCTTATCCCACCTCTTAAGCTGAAGACTCACAACCCCTCTTTTAAAATGAGGGGAAATAAATTTAAATGACTTGAACATGGGCAGCACTTCTTAATGCTTGTCTTTTAGACCCAGATCAGAGCGGTGTCAGTGGCTCCCGCAGGACTCAGCCTCCAGCCGCCACAGTTTTCACCTGTGGCTGAGCATTAAAAAATGCTGAGGCTGGGGTCCTGCCCTCTGAGATTGATCTGGGCTGCAGTCAGGGCATGGGCATTTTAAAACCCCTCCAGATGATTCCAGTAAACAGCCAGGGCTGAGGAGCCCCTGGGCTACGGGGCCACAGGCAGGTGGCCTCAGGTGCAAGGCTGAGAGCTGTGGGTTTGACGGGGAGCTGGGGCTGCCTGCTGTTGATCCCTCCCCACCCACCCTGCCGGAGCCTGTGAGGATGAGCCGCTGCATGCTGTTCTGGAGCGAGGGCCGCAGCTTTCATTAGCTCAGTGGTTCTCGAAGTCGCGTGCGTACTAGAATCACTTGGGAATTTTTAAAATTTCCAAAGCCCAAGCCACGCCCCAGACTAGTTAAACCAGTCACTGGGGGTGGGACACAGGTGGCAATAATGTTTGAAGTTGCTCCATAAGTGGTTCCAAAATGTGCAGACAAGTCTGAGAACCACTGCGTTAGGTTCTCAGCTGGGTCTTTGATCCAGAATACAGCAAACACCACCATCCCTTAGACCACGGGAATCCGCTGCCCAAGGTGCTGTGTGTGCAGACCTTCTCCTCGGTGTCTTTTTTTTAAGAGTTCTTTGTTTTTCTTCTTATTTTTTAGAGCAGTTTTAGGCTTACAGAAAAATTGATCAGGAAGTACAGAGAGTTCCAATATTCTCCCCCCACTACAGTTTTTCCTATTAGTGACATCTTGCGTTAGTATGGGATATTTGTTAGGTTTGATGAGCCATTATTGATACATTATTATTAACTGAAAGCCGTTGTTTAAATTGGGGTTCACTCTTTGTGTTGTCCAGTTCTGTGGGTTTTGATAAATGTATGACGTGTCCATCATTACTGTACAGAATAGTTTCACTGCTCTAAAAAGCCTCTGTGCTCTGCCTGTTCGTTCCTCCCTCTCTCCCTTCAAACTCCTGGCAACCCTGATATTTTTACTGTCTTTATAGCTTTGCCTTTTCCAGAATATCCTGTAGTTGGAATCATACATTGTGTAGCCTTTTCAGACTGGCTTCTTTCCCTTAGCAATCTGCATTAGATGTTTCCCCATGTCTTTTCATAGCTTAATAATGTATTTCTTTTTATTGCTCAATAGTATTCCATTGTCTGGATATACCACAGTTTGTTTATCCATTCATCTATTGCAGGACATTTGGGTGGCTTCCAATTTTTGACAATTAGGAACAAAGCTGCTATAAACATTCATGTGCAGCTTTTTGTGTGGGCATATGTCTTCAGTTCTTTTGGGTAAATACCAAGGAACGCAGTTGCTGGATTGTATGGTGAGAGTATGGTTAGGTTTGTAAGAAACTACCAGACTGTCTTCCAAAATGGCTGTAACATCTTGCATTCCCACCAACAATGAATGAGCATTCCTGTTGCTCCACATCCTTGCCATCATTTGGTGTCTACTGTTTCATTTTATTTCGGAGATCAGGAATATTCTAAAAATCTCAGGTTCAGAAATCCAAAGTGCGGGGCGAGCCCCGTGGCCAAGTGGTTAAGTCCGCGCGCTCTGCTTCAGCAGCCCAGGGTTCGGATCCTGGGCGCGGACATGGCACCGCTCATTAGGCCACGTTGAGGCGGCATCCCACATGCCACAACTAGAAGGACCCACAACTAAAACATACAACTATGTACTGGGGGGATTTGGGGAGAAAATAGCAGGAAAAAAAAAAGAAGATGAGTAACAGTTGTTAGCTCAGGTGCCAATCTTTAAAAAAAAAAGAAATCCAAAGTGAGAGAGAACCTGGTGGGCCCTACATTCAGGGACATTACTGGGAGCTCTTTGGTTGAGTCTAAATCAGTTTCAAATTCTTGCCTTTTAAACCTGAGGGAGTGGTTTGCTCCTGTCTTCCTGAGTCACACTGAGGGAGCTTTGCATCCTTGAAAACAACTCAAGAATGTATGCTTAGGTGGCAAAGTGAGGAAGTTGTTGGTTGGAGTTGAGACATAACAGCAGGGCCTCTAGCAGCCATCCTGGACCGTGAGGCGACCTTGAGAATGAGAGGCATGTGCAAAGAATTCTTGGCAGAGCAGAAGGTGGGCACCCAGGGTCATACACATCAGTCAGGTCCCTGCACCAGTGTGGCTTGCCCACCTCCAGATTTCTTTTTCATCAGCAAGAAATAAAATTCTAGCTTGTTTAAGCCCAGGTGAGTTTTTTGCTTTGTTTTTGGTCTTTTTGTTATTTGGAGCTCAACCTGATTCTATCGGATACGAGTGGTTCAGTATTGGCACAATGCAAGTCTGTCCTACACACTGGGGGCCTGGAATGCTCAGCAGTGTTAGGTGACACCAGGCAGTGGTGTGAGTTACAGAGGGCAAGAGAGATGAGAGGTGGCCTGGGGACGGCATCGCCTACCCTGTACACACCCTC
The DNA here is from genome assembly GCF_021613505.1 of Equus quagga. Classification (NCBI taxonomy): domain Eukaryota; kingdom Metazoa; phylum Chordata; class Mammalia; order Perissodactyla; family Equidae; genus Equus; species Equus quagga. The sequence continues at coordinate 59,793,508 of NC_060271.1, forward strand.
AGTCTCATGAATAAGAGGGGCTGTCAGGGGCTGATAGAGACTCCGTGTGTGTATGTGTGTGTGTTGTGGGATGTATGTGTGTGGATGGGTGAAGTGTGTGTGTGATGGGGGGGGTGAGTACATGGGTGTGTATGTGTGTGGGGATATGTGTAAATGGTGTGGCATGTGATGTTTATGTGGTGTGTATGTGTGTGGGGTGTGTATTGTGGGAGTATGTGTGGATGGGTGGTGGGTGTATGGGTGTACATGTGTGTGTGGTAGGTGGATATATGGGTGTGGGGGTGTGTGCATGTGTGTGTGGTGGGTGGATATTGGGGGGGGTGTGTATGAGTGGGGAGGTGTGCACGGGGTATGTGGTGGGTAGATATTTAGGGGTATGTGTATGGGTTTGGGGGTGTGCATGAGTGTCTGGTGGGTGGATATATGGGTGTGTATGGGTTTGGAGGGAGGTGTGCGCGGGCTGGGTTACAGCAAGGCAGACAGGGAGGTTGTGGGGGCACCAAAGGGAGGGCCTCAGCTCAGGGTGAGTGGGAAGAAAAAGGAAAGCGAAGAGGCCATCAGGGTGGGTTGCATAGCAGAGAAGAAACAAAGAGAAGATTCTGAAAGAATGTGGGGAGAGCAGGTCTGGAGAAGGAGCCAGAGTGGGGAGAGGCCAAGGACCGGAGTGAGTCAGAGTTTATGGGGGTCCTGCTGAGCGCAGTCTCTGCGGTGAGGCAGCATTGTGTCAGGAGCGCCTGGGCTCCGTCTGTGCTCACACTGTAGTCGGGGCAATGGACTGCATGATTTTAAAACAGGAACTTGATAGGATTCTCTGTGTTTTCCCCACAGACGTGGATCTCTTTGATAATGTCACTCCCTTCTTACGAGACGGTGGCTTTCCTTTGCCCTTCGTCCTGGCCCCAGTCTGCAAGGTGGGCAGACCCCCGCCCTCTCCCTGCCTCCCACCTCTCTGTCCTCACCCCAACCCTGGGCTCCTTGCTGAACCTGAAACAAAGGCCCTGGCCTCAGGGCTCTGCCAGGCTCTTCATTCTTCTGTAACATCGCCTCCCACGTGCCCTGACCACCTTTCTTCTGTGGCGTTTATACCACCTGGTGTCATTTTGCATTTGTTTTCCTGTGCCTTGTCTGTCTCCCCACCAAACCATCAGCGTCATGAGACAAGGACTCCTCTCTCTTGTACACTGCCGCCCTCCTCCACCCCCCACATTTAGAACAGCGCCTGGTATTCAGTTACCATTTGTTGAGCAAATAAAAATTTTAAATGACTAAGGCTAAAGCTGATATTGAAACAAGCTTAAGTTTAAGTACAAAAGTGATGACGGAAGTTAAGTAATTAGAGTTGGGAAGATAAAAAACAACAAGATTTTAAGCCTCCCCTAAATGTTGTGACCCCCCACATTCCTGTTAGGGTTGGGGCTCAGGTTGCTTGCTTTCCTTTAGGAACCAGCATCCTCCTTTAAAGCTGATGGGAACTACCCCTGCTGTGCACTGTGGGGTCTCTGAGATGGTGTCAGAGAATCAGGACTCAGGCAGATGGTGCCATGCTGCCCCTCCCAGTGCAGTCACCCCAGAATGCTCCTTAGCAACTCAGTTTGGGGGGCGGGTTGGGGGGGTGAACAACAACAGAGGCCTGTGGACCCTGCTCCCTGTCATCTTACCCCTAAGGCCCAAGGTGGGACCTGGTGGGTGAGACGAAGGGGTGAGGGAGGCCTAGGGAGGCATGGCAGGCGCCCAGGAGGTTCTTGGGATGTGTGTGGTTTTCCCATTCCACACAGATGGTGCCAGGAGAACGGTGACGTTACATGAAGTAACAGCTTCTCCTGAGGCACAGATGGAAAAGTCACTTTTATTTTAGGTCTGATACTTTTCTTCCTCTGCCTTCCCCCAAAGCATCAGTTCCATCCCAGGAGAGCCACCAAAAGGGACGCTTTCAGACTCGCAGCCTCTAAACAGAGCCCAGATGCTCTGGCTCTTAGCACTGGAGCTCCCCAGGGGAATCGCCTCAAATGACTGTGCTGTGGGCGTGGAGAAACCGAGTTGGGGAGATGGAGCTTCGTGTCTGAATTTTCTTCTGTGTCAGCTCTCCAGAAAACCCCCATTCGGGACAAACAGCGCTCAGGAAAAGCTGAGCACATGGCCTACTTATAGGCAGCGTTAATTATGGGCTCTGGGGTGGCTGTCGTCACTTCACCAACTTCCGGGGCTGTTGACTGACCGGCCTGATTTACCCCGAGGCAGCCCAGGCCCCTTTCTGTGAAACTACGCCTGACACAGCCTGGGTCAAGCTGTGGCATGGAGTAATTACTGGGTAGGAGCATGGAAAAGGGACAGTGGAAGGCTCCAGGCTTGACGCCCGTGGGATCTGCGCTGCTGCTGTCAAGGGGCTTAAAGCAGCAGATGCTCCTGCGGGGGCTGAGGTGGGCGTGCGAGGGGCCTCCGCACAGCACCCTCTGGGGTCTGAGACTGCTGGCAGGATGTTCCCGCCCAGCTGGGCCTCCCAGGGCCTCGCCCTAGGTTGATGCTCTTTCCACACACATCTTCCCCTCCCTGGAAAGTTCATCGGCCCGCCCACACATGTGTGCAAGTACGTGCACAGTCCCCTGAGGGCCCTGGCAAACAGTTCCCTCTCTGAGTGGAGTCTCATTGTGTTTTGCAGATTTCATTTTCCCAGCCTGTTTGAGAAGCGGGCAAGGGGTATCATTACCTTTCTCTTGCTTGTTAAGTTGCCTGAGAGGAAAAAAACAAACAAGAAAGTTTTTCCTCCTCCAAGAGTCTAATTACTTGTTGGGTGAGCCCTGACCCGTATACGTTTCCGAAGAAGACGACACTCGATGCCGTTGGAAGAAATGTCCTTTGGCGGGATTCAGAGACCCTCTGCCCTTCATTCCACAGTGTGCTGGCTTTGCAGCCGTACCAGACTGTTGCCAAAACTTCTTGATAAGTTTGGGATGCTCTTTTTCTTGCCTTGGGTCACTGGACTTGCCGTACTCTTTCATGCCTCTCTGCATTTGTCATTTCTGTCCCTTCACTGGGTGTGAGCTTCCTTTCCTGTCACCTGTGCTGTGTTCCTTGTCTCCCCACCCCCAATTAATTTCCCATCCGTCCTCTGAGCAGGCTCTGCCCCTTTGACCTGCTCTGGGTTTTGCACAAACACACCCTCTTGTGTTTATTTATCTGTCTGGCTCCTTTCCCTCCAGACTGTGAGCTCCCTGAGGTCAAGGTCTCCACCGGGTCACCTTTTTATCTTTGGCACCTGGCATGGTTCATGCACACAGTAGGATGCATTGAGGTGGGCCCTTAAGAGGGAACACTTAGCCTCCCGGATGGCAAAGGTTCAAGCCTGCACTATTCATGCTCCCCCTAACCCAGCTTCCAAGTTCTTCATTGTGATGCCTCACCCATTGTCAGTTCAACATTTGTGTTCTTGACACCGCCAGCTTATCTTGTGACTTGTTTTCAATTTCCCTCTTAGTCATGTACTACTTGATCAGGTTTGTTTAGGATTCTCTCCATTCATTCATTCATTCATTCATTCAACTTCTTACACCAGCCACTCCTCTAGGCACTGGGTGTGTAGGGATGAACAACAGAGAGTGGTCCCTGCCCTCATGGAGTTTACATTCTAATGGGGAGAGACAGACAGGAAGCAAGTAAATCAATAAATAAGGCCATGTGGAGGAGTGCTGGGGTGGAGACATGGACTCTGCCCCGCAGTGGGGCGTGGGTGCGTCCCGGTGCGCAAGAGCAGATGGGATGGGAGATCTTGTTGCAGCTGTCTTTGGGAAAAACGCTATGCCACATTGTGGGGTTTTTTCCTATTTTCCTGGTTCTGAAAATGTCCTTAAAGAGTCTTAGAGAAGAAAAAGCCCTGAGTACGTAAGGTTCTTCCTCTTTGTTGATGTGGCCAGGTTATCGTTCATGTTTCATTGAACTAGTCATGTGATAATAGTATTCGTAGCTGGAGCTTACTGAGAAGACACCTCCCAGGCTGCAAGGAGTGCCCCCGGCAGGGACCATGGCCCTGGGAACACCCAGATGTTGCAGCAAGGGTGATGTCAAGTCAGCAGTAGGCTCAGAGCTGGCCTCAGCCCGTAGTGGCAGAGAGCCTGGGGTGCTGAGACTAGTGTCTTCTGAGTCGTGCAGTTTTAAGGCCTCTGGTTCAGGACTCTTCATGTGGCTCAGCTATGGGCAGCTCAGTGCCCAGAGGCTGCCTGAGGAAGAAGGTCTGGGTGCTGCCATCCCTCGGCCCTTGCACTTCATGGTGGCCATAGCTTGAAGACCAGAGAATGAACATCCAGGTTCCCAAAGCTCCAGTGAGTGTCTGAAAAACACTGGTTGCTTCATGTCTCCAGATCGCACCCCCAGTGCCAGAGAAGGCAGAAATGGGGCTCCTCGAGCCAGGGGTCAGCATGCCCAGCCCCTCCTGTGGGGAGTGCGCCTGCCCTCCTCTGCTACTCTGACCCTCTGCCCTCCCTTGGCCTGACAGATGAAGATGTGCACTTGTGGTGCCCCTCGCTGCAAGAGGTCAAGGAGGTGTTTCACAGCCTGGGAGCCCACAGCCCTGCTCTGTACCCCCAGGGGCCCTTCCAGCACAGAGGGAGGTGAGTATTTCGCCCTCCTCACTGCCCCTTCTCATTTGTTCAACAGTTAATGAGCTCACTTCAAAACCATCAAATTGTATACATTAGATATGTGCAGGTTTTTCCATACCAATTAGACCTCCGTAAAAATGTTGAAAAACAAAACAAAATGTTACCCAAAAGAGAGAGATTCTTCTAAACACATATTCATGCTAGGAAATATTAAAGTATTTCCCATTCTATAAATGTAATACAACTGGCCATTCATTGCACAAAGCTATCGATTTTAGTATTGTTTATGGTATGCATCCTCAGCTCAATAAACATTTATAAGTTAGAAAAAGGAAAGATTTCCTCTGAATATTATATAAAATTATCTGCATTTTTTTGAAGTAAAAAGTTCCCAAACCGGGCCTCTAGCCCACCTGGGGAACCACCGAGTCTGAGGGACTTACAGAACAGCCACACAAGTACCTGTGAATATAAATATCCCAGCCGGAATGGCGTGTGGGTTACCAGGCCCCCACCCTGGGTGGGCCAGGAAGACCTAGGCCCGGAAGAGTCCTGCTGCTCTGGCTGATGTCTGCCCCGCCCCTTCCTGCCTCAGAGCCCTCGCTGTCCTTCCTCCAAGACATGTCCCCAATCTCTCTGGTCTATCTCCAGGCCTCTCTTTTGGCCCAATACCTAATATCAACTCATGGCCAGCAAGGCACAGTTCTACATATAATTTCCACAATGCTCAATTTTGGTTTGTGGGTGCCCCCTTTGTACCCTGGGTTGGGTTGGGGAGTGGGGAGGGCAGTGATGCTAACTTGCATACGTGTTGTCCCTGCCCTCTAGGAACAGAGCCACATAATCATAAGTCACTGTTGTTGGGTGGAGGTGACTAGATCTGGGTTGCAGAAGCGTTACATATCATAAGCTTGTTCTACACATTATAGCACATCCAGACTCTTTCTTGAGAATTCTTTGAGAAGCTGGTTTGAGAGATAACGGGTTTTAGAACCCTGGACCGGCTGTTAGATGGGAGCCACCCCCATCCTGCCAACAATCCCTGGGCCCGAGGGGGTGCCGGGACTCTTTCCCTTGGAGTGGTGGGCAGATGTTACTCTGCAAGGAAAGCCAGAGAAGACCGGAGCTTTCTTAAGAACCTGTTCCACGACTGTGTTTAGTAATTGTCTGCCAAACCAAACCATCCTTCTGCTATAAATACCCCACGCATGTGCCAGCCTGCCGCGCCCCTGCCCCTCTCCCTTCCCTCAGAGCTCCATAACTGGTGTAATAAGCCACTTGCTTCCTGAGCAACACAGAGCTTCAGTCATACTACCTTCCAGGATGAGTCGAAGAAAGAATTCCACTCAGAAAAACAAATGCACGTCAGGAGGCAGCTCTGGAGGCCTGCAGGGTTCAGAAGAGCCACTTCTGACTGTTCTGAGGAGCACCGGTGTCCACTTGGAAATTGGGAGGGGGTACCAGAGGCTTATAACCACCCGGTTTACTCTGCGCTCTGCAAAGAGCCACTTTGCCCCTGCCCTCCCTCCCTCTCCCTTCACCCAGGATTTGCTGCTTCCTGGCTCTTATGCTTCAGGACAAATCCACCCTCTCTGCAGGTGGTGTTAGAACTGTGGCCATTAACACATGACAGCTCAGACACTTGGGAACACAGACCCCCCCCCACCCCCATGCAGACGTCCAGCTTTACAGGTGCGGTCAGCTCTGTGTGGGAGGAAGGCCCAGAGTGCTGCCGGAGCCACTCACTGGTGTCCCACATGTGCTGCTTGACACCCCTGCCTCTTTCCTTGGGCCCCACACCTTGAGCTGGCTGTTGGCAGTGTTTCCCAACAGATGACTCAGAACTGGCCAGGCCGAAGGGGTGATTTCCCTGTTGTGACTCTGAGAGAGCAGCCTGGGACCATCTGCCAAGCCACTCAGCCTGGGGACATTTTTCTGCCTGAACACAACCTGCTTTTGAGAAGCACACACATTCTGGAGACCTCTCCCATGACCTCCCTGGGGAAGGGGGTGGCAAAGATGCTCTGGTGGGTTTCCTGGGTTGCTGGCTGGCTGCTGTGATTGGGGAAGCTCTGGGAATCATGGAGTTGGAAGATGACTCTTCCAGAGTATTCAGGAAACACCAAAAAGGTTCCGGCATCTCCTCCACTTAGGGTTGTGGCGTCTTTCACGGATACATGGGCCACAAGGGAAACTTCAGGGCAAGCTGCCTTCTCCCCACTGTCGTCTTCATCCTGTTCCTGACCAAGCTCAGAGGCTCTTTCCATGCCAGTTGGTTCCATTTCAGGCACTTCTCTGTTGACTTCCAGGGATGTCCCCATCTAGGGCTTCCTTGGAAGAACAGGTACTCTGGGCTCCTCTGGGACACCCACAGAGCCTGGTAAATGCCAAAGCTGAAATGAGGACCTGAGGTCTCTCTGCACATGGCCCCATGACTTGGCTGTCTGTCTTTTTTTTTTTTTTTTTTAGATTTTATTTTTTCCTTTTTCTCCCCAAAGACCCCCGGTACATAGTTGTATCTTCTTCGTTGTGGGTCCTTCTAGTTGTGGCATGTGGGACGCTGCCTCAGCATGGTTTGATGAGCAGTGCCATGTCCGCACCCAGGATTCGAACCAACGAAACACTGGGCCGCCTGCAGCGGAGCGCGCGAACTTAACCACTGGGCCACGGGGCCAGCCCCTTGGCTGTCTTTCTAATAACTATGAGAAAGACAGGTCTTTCACCATTTGTTCCTAATCTCAGATTTCCTTAAAAACCCATCGCCATCTCATTGAATGCTTCAAGATTTCCTTTCATAAAGAGACAGCCCTTCTGCTGCTGGACCTTGCAGATCGTCTGATGTCTGCTTTGTTGCAAGTAGAGTAGCACTCTGCTGAGTGATGAGGCTGGGGAAGGAGAAATCCAGAGGGCTGGGCAGAAGAGGAGGGATCAGAGCATGCACATTGAATGGGAAATGGGAGCAAGAGTTTCAGCATCCTCAGAGGGGGCTTGTGCCACATGGCTTTACAGACACTTCATCAGGTGCCCCAGTCTCACTTGGGAAGACAGGGCAGGGCCTTAAGTCACAGTGGCTGGTGTTCGAAGGCTGCTCCCTGATTAGGAAGCCCAGCTGAAGAACCCTGGTCAGATACTCAGGACTGGCTGCTAAAGACCAGCAGCCTGCTGCTCTTTCCTGGTGCCAGAAGCCTTCATCGACTGGGTTCTCTGAAAGAGTTGCCTGGGGCAGAGGCAAACTGGGTAAATAGATGGCAGTTAAAATCCATTAAAAGGGCATCCTGTCAGGTGTGGGGGCAGTTGGTAACTGGGGGACTTGGGACAGTAATTCAGTCCAGGTAAAATTTGCTTCTCTCTCCCTTTCGTTAGCTCAGCACTGATTCTTCTCCACTGCATTGACCTCGGCTGTGGAGCCGAGATTACAGTCCGTTTGGTTTAGCAGCACAGGCCTGGGGCAGAGCACCTTGCTCACAGCCTGCGTGGCGGGGCCCTTGACTGCTGGGCATCTTCGGAAGGGCTCTTGGTTACGGTGGCAGCCATGTTCAGACCCTTCCCTCTCCATCTTCCTGCTAAGGGTGTCAGAGCACTGCACAGATAGGAACTTCATTGTTTTCTTCAACCCTTGGGTAAAACAAACATCAAAACTGAGGTAGAGGTCAAGGAGTGCCCCTCTTAAGATTACTTAGTAGTGTAGAACAGTGTCATTGTGACCCAAACTCTGGCTCCTGGATCCTGGCCACAGGCTGCAAGTCTTAACCCAGGGGGCGGGGCTGAGGGGCATGGTGGGACAATGCAGCTGCTTTGCTCAGAGGCCAGCGGTGGGACCGGCAACTCGCCCTTAACCTGCAGAGTCCAGGAGGGGAGGGGGGTTATTAGACTGTGAATTCCTGGGCTCCGTGGCCTCCTGCTGGAGCAGTGGTAGAGACCTGGGGATCAGCTGATGCTGCATCCCAGAACAGCAGTAACAGACCCGATGTTTCAATCAAGTGGTTCCTCAGAAAGGCAGGGGATACAGGACCTCGTTATGTTGTCTGCTGTTCCCAGGCAGAGGTGGCACCCACCAGGAGACTGTCCCCCGTCTCCGCTTGGGAAGGTTGGCATTCCTTTCTGAGGAGAGGATGCTGGTTACAGCCACACTTCCCTCCCCAGCTCTGAGAAGACACATCATCAGCTCGCAGTTTCTACACTCCTCCTCCCTTTGGCAGCTCCAAACTGTGTGAAAGCCCGTTCCTCTTCAGCAGAGTCACGAAGTCGACTCTGACTGCCCCCACCCTTTGGGAAATCTGCGAGCATTCCCACCCCTGCTTGCATGCCCAGTGCAGGCTCACAGGCTGGTACTAACCTGAACTCCCCCCGCATACTGACACAGGCCCGGCGTGCGCCCAGGTGTGCGAACACCTGCCTCACTCATTCCCTGGCCTAATAAATGCTAAAGTCTGGAAGAATGGCCGAACCCGGTCCTAGCCCCTACAACTTTGGTTTGTTGGCACCAACTTCGCAGTGCCTAGAGATGGATTTCTGCTCCTTCCCCTCTGAGAGGCAGCGCCAGTGCCAGCAAGTAAAGACGAGCAGAGACTTCACTTTCACGCGCAGCGCTCTTCCCTTGGTGGCAGCCCCTGTGGCTCCACCTGAGGCTGTTGCTGTCGACAGTGTTCTTGTCATCATCAGTGTCTTCGTTTGTAGAGAGCCCACTGTTATCAGGAGCTCCAGGCTAGTTGATAAGAGTGGATAAGTGGATGAGACAGCAAAGAGAGCCTTGTCATAAGCTCTCCTCACTCACATGAAATCAACAGTGTACGTTTGGCCAGGGAGAGAGAATCGTTTAGTGAGGTTGGTCCTGCTCAGTTTTTTATCCATGAGCGTGTGCCTGGGAACTTGTGCAAAGGGTGGTGTGGCTGCTGTCCACTAATGCCTCTCTCCCTGTAAGGGTCTTGTTTCCGTGAGTGTGGCCCTCATCTTTAAAGAAGGTTTTTTAATGACCCTGGCCTCTAACTTGATCTGGGCTCCACCAGATTGGCTTCCTCACTAGGAAAAGTTGCCGTGCTGGGCTTCTCGCTGGACAGCATGTTGGTGTCACACCTTTGGAGGAGTTCTCAAGGGTCTTTTTACTCTGATTTTTCACCTTGCCGATGTTGGAAACTAACTCCAGTGTGAGTTACAACATAGTGCAATTTTCAGTGCTTGCAAAGAGTCACCATGTCTGTTTGGACAAAGAACTCTTTTGAGGAAGACTCTTTTGGGGCAATGGAGTATGGTTTCCTGGTTTACACATCCCAGAAAACTAAAGCTGGATGCCTGACCAGAATGGCAGCATGAGGGAGCCAGCCCCAAGAGGCCCCCAGTGATCCCGTCTCTGGTGTTCATCCCCTGTGTAATGCTCTCCCACACCCTGTCACACTGGCCTGTGTAGCCAGTAGAAATCAGCAGAGGTGATGGGATGTCACTTCCAAGATTAGCGTATAAAAGGCTGTGGCTTCTGCGTTGTGCATTCTCTCTCGAATTGCTCACTTTAGGGGAAGCCAGCTGCCATGTGGAGGAACCCTGTGGAGAGGCCCACATGGCAAGGAACTGAGGCCTGCTGACGACCACCTGAGGGAGCTTGGAAGCAGCTCCTTCAGCCCAGTCAAACCTGAGATGACAGCAGCCTTCCCCACAACATCCTGGAGGCAACCTCCCTAGAGACCCCAAGCCAGAACCACCTGGCTTAGCTGCTTCTGGATTATTGACCCTCCAAAACTGCAGGAGATAATAAATATTTGTTGTTCTTAAGCCTTTACACTTTGGGGTCGTTTGTTACGCAGCAGCAGATGACCAACACACACAGGGTATCCATGTCCCAGGCTGAATGGGTCATCCATGGGCTTTCTGTTCTTGAGCAAGTGTGGGCCTCCCTCTGTGCCTAAGTTCTCCTCTTGTGCCCACCTCCTTCTGTTTCTTTTCCTTTGGTTTTATCTTACCTTAGAGAGCTTAAAAGAGAGGTGAGCCTGAGCGGGAGTGAGCAGCAGGACACCCCGCAGGAGACTGCCCTGGACATTAGCCTGAGCTACATCTATAAGGTGAGTCAGACACCCGTCTTTCTTCTCACAATCCAGACCTTTCAGCACTTTAACTCCATGAGTACTGCTGAGCACCTACAGTGGGCTCAGCACCACCGCAGGCACCATGCTGGCTGCCAGGACTGATGCTAGGAACACTCGCACTCTCCCTGCCTGCGCCTGCCACCCAAGGACCCCATGGGGCCTCAACTCCAGGCCTCACTGCTTGTTCTTCTCAGCTCCTCCCAAGCATGGCCGAGGGGGCTCCCAGTGCCATTTCCTCCTGCCCTGACCCATCTCCCAGCAAGGCCACCCTGTCCTAGTGCTCTCTCTGCTCTCCAGTTCCTGACGCTGTGTGCCCTAGCCCAGCCAGGGGCCTACACCGATGCGAACCTCCTGGTCCTGATTGAGCTGCTGTGCCGAGCCGGCCTGGACATGGGGCTCCGCCTGCTGCCCAAGACCGATCTCCAGCAGCTCTTGCTCCTGCTCCTCGAGAACATCCAGGAGTGGCCGGGGAAGGTACCGCAACCCCTGAGCCAAAGCCAAAGCCCCTGGACTCATGCGCGGAGGAGGAATGAGGTCCTAGCACTCCTCACATGGCCTTGTGCCCAGGGTGAAGCTGCCCCTAGAGCACCCTGGATGGGGACAGCACTGCCTGGAGGTCATCGGAATACTGGGGACTGCTCCCTTTGGTCCCTGGTCTCCATGATCCACCCTCTTCCTCTCTGGGCTGTACCCCTGAATGGGCTGGTAGAGGGGTCAGGATGGAGGGCAGCCCCTCCCACAGCCCACCTCTCTGCTCCCTGTCCCTACAGCTCCGGCAGCTGTGCTGTGCCCTGAGCTGGGTGTCGGATCACCACCACAACCTGCTGGCCCTCGTGCAGTTCTTCCTGGACGTGACCCCCCGGGGCAGGTGAGTGCTCCTCCCCCCTCTGCCTCCTCCCTCTGACACTCATCCCCGCCCTGTGACAGGGTGGGGTGTGGGGATCCAGAATCCTCCCCATCAGTCTCTACAAACCTGCCCCACCCGCTCAATGTCTAAAACCCAGGAGAAAGAAGTAAAAATACAACTCACTAATGAGTTCATTATAAACAGAAAAAAACCTAATTTTCTTAACATGGTCTTAATAGCAAAACAATTGCCTTGAACAATTTGTTTCAGATGGCAGCCTCTGCCCTCCTCCTTTGCTGCTCCCCCCGGCCCAGTCCTTGGTTAGGGGCTCCTTCTTTCATTCAGACTTCAGCTGCAGTATGTCCTCTCCTTGAATCCCCTCCCAAACTCTTCTGCACAGCGTTGATGTCTGCCAGAAATTATCTGACTCTTTGTTCCTTGTTTATGGCTGCCTCTTCTCCATGTTACCTCCAGGAGAGCAGGTCCTTACTGGGGTCACTGCCCTATCACCCAGCATCTAGAACAGCGCCTGGCACGCTATTGGTGCTTTATAAATTCTTTTCAAATGAGTGACCAAGGTGAACAAACTCAGTCAGGGAGATGAGACTCGTCCGCTGGATGGCCTGTCTCTCCTCTCTCCGTCCTTCCCCCACATTGGCCACAGCTGCAGGGAATTCTTGCCCTTCCCTGAGCAGACCACCCCCATCTCCCCTCCTCTCCAACCCATCCATTTGCAGCTCCTCCCACCTGGGGTGACACCCCTTCCCACCTTCCCAGCAGGGCTGTCCTGGGCCCCTTCAGGAAGACCCCAGCCTTGGCAGGCACACCCTGGTAGCCCTTCACCGTGGCCATGCCCCGGCAGCTCCCTCCCCAAGGCGGGCTTCCAGGAGCAGGCTGGCGATTTCATCCAGACTCACATCCCCAGCATCCAGCCAGGGCAGTCATCCTGAGCTCAGCTTCAGTCTTGAGATGGGAAGCTCAGTCTCTTTCCTATGAATCTGATTGAAAGAGAGCAGGCCTTTCCACAGTCCTGAAAGGGAAGTTGTTGCTCTATGTTTGAAAGAACTGGGCTGCTGGAAGCTGTGTCTGAGGCCTTTGGGTGTGAGCACTGGAGCAGTCCTCAGGGGTGTCATCTCCATTAAGCCAGACACCTGGGACTTCTTTTTGAAGAGGTTGATCTCTGCCCAGGTTCCCTGCTCAACCCCATACAGCTAATCCGCTCCATTGCACAAGACAGAAACTGCAATCCTAGAGGCTTCTCCCATCCCCACCTCATTATCCCACTTCATTACTAAGTCCTGTCCATTCTGCCTTCTAAATCCTCAGTCCTTGTTTATGGTTGCCTCTCCATGTCAGCTCCGTGAAAGCAGGTTCCTTGCCTGGGTCACTTTAAATCAGCTACCTCCTTCCCACCCCTCCTGTTTTCATTTCACCATCTCTCACCTGGATGGTGGCAGTGCCTTCTCCCTCTGCTTCCTCCCTCAAAGTCTGTCTGCTCTGTAGATGCTTGTGGTTATTGTGTCTCTGTCTTGCCTTGTTCCCCATCACTTGCACAGCCAAGTCCAAACACCTTAGCTAGCCTCCAAGGCCCTGTGTCATCCAGCCCAATGTCCCGTTTACTCCAACAAGGCCACATTATTTGTATTTGTTCTTCTCACTCTTGTATATATATATATGTGTGTATGTGTGAGAGAGAGAGAGATATACACACACACATAAATACATATATATATAGGTATGTATATATTTTTATATATGTGTGTGTGTATATATTTGATGAACCTTGTTCTTTTTCATAGCTGCATAGTATTCCCTAGGATGTGCACAACAGTCCCCTATTCTGGATCTTCATCCACTATACAAGCCTTGTGCATCTTTGCAACTATTTCTGTAGGATAAATTGTTTGAAGTAAAATTGCATTGGTAAAGTATATACATTAAAATTTGGCCTCCAAAAAATAGTTGTACTGATTAATAATATGACCAAGTGGACATGAAAATGCCTGTTTCTCCACATTCTCATTAACACTGTGTATTCTCAGTTTTGTTTTTAAGTTTTGGTCAGTCTGGTAAGTGAAAAATGTCATCCTGTGGTTCTGATTTTCCTTTCCCTGATTGCCAGTGAAATTGAGAATCTTTTCATGTTTATTGACCTTTTGCATTTCTCTTATGGTAAATTATGTCTCGATATTCCTTGCCCATTTTTCCATGGGATAATTTATTTTCTTATTAATTATATTGATTTACAAATTGCTTATTAGGTATGTTTCAGAGTGTATTTTCTCCTAAGGCTGTAAATTGTTCTTATTTCAACCTTTGTGTATGGTATCTTCCCATAAACTGAATTTTTTTTTACTTTTCCAATAAACTTTTTGTTTTAGAATAGATTTAGATTTACAGAGAATAAATACAGAGATAATGTAGAGAGTTGATTGTAGTTGAATCTTTCTGTCCTGAAAAGGAAGGCCTTCCCCACTGTAAGACCATGAAAATATTGTGTTCTGTTTCTTTCAGCACTGATACAACTTTGTTTCAATTGGCTCTTAATCCCACCTGGGATCTATTTTTTATAGGTATGAGACAGGGATCTAACTTGATTTTTTCCACCCCAAAGAGCTAGTGGACCCAACGCCAATTTTTTTGTTTTAATCCATCTTTTCCCAACTGGTTTGAAACTACCTTGGTCACATCCTACATTTATGATGTCGTTCATCTGTTAGCCACATGAAACTGTGATTTCAGGAATCACTGTCTCTCACAGGGTCTCTCTGTTGCTCCAGGGCCCTGGGTAAGTGCTTCTTCAATGCCAGGAGTGAATGTAATGGAGCAGTATCACCTCGCTATCAAACAGACACACCAACTAGGGTAGTCCCTCTTGATGAGAGCTGTGCTGGAAAGAGGGTTCATCATCCGGGTGGGTGTTATTTATTCATTTATTTAGAAATTTGGGGGGGTTTCCTAAATAGATAAGGCATTCAAATAGAACAATTCAGAAGGCACCAAGGAGTACATATTGTAAATGTGCCCTACCCCTGCCCTGAGCCACTTAGCCTGTCACCATTTCTTGTCTGTGCTTATACGCATGTTCTCCCCGCCTCCTTTTCACATCAAGGTATGTTTTGGCAGTTGCTCCAAATTGGATCAGAAAGAGCTTCTAATTCTTTTTTACAGCTGTGCTGTATTCACTGTGGGCTTTAGGGCTCCCTGTGGTGGTGGTGTTGGAGGAGCTTGCTGGCGGCCTTGTTCTGCCTTGCTGGTGGCTGCCCCACTGGGCTCAGCGCCCAGACTGACCCCAGGAAGGACGGCATATTGTTGCACGTGGGTTGTCACCCTGTTAGTCTACTGACTTGTTAAACACAAAGCAAGAGCCCCACCAACATTTGTGTGATGCAAGCCCCCCCGACCCCCCACACCATTGACCAAGACTTCAAGGGATGCATGCTGTAAATTTAAGGCAAAGTTGAGCTTAACTATGAAATATAAAAGTAAAGACTAGAGCAAACCTCCTGAAATGGGGCCAATGGGAAGAGGAGGTTCTTGCGGGAAAGTCTGTCTGGGGACTATGGCCCTCTGGGCTAACTCCAAGGAGCCCTTGGGAAGAGTGGACTGCCATCCCAGCTTCTATCCAGGGTCTCCAGCATGTGATCTGAGCATCCTCTGCAGCCACTCCCAGAGCCGTGTTAGGAGGAAGATGGAGGCTGAGGGCTGTTTTTGCTCCACTGAAAGCTGAAGTTTCCAGGCTCCAGGGACCCTCTTCCTTCACCACCCGCGAGTATTTGTTGAACACCCTGGTGCTGAGGGTAAGATGAAACCAGCTTAAGTAGACTGCCTGGTCAGCCGGATTCTGACCACCAAGGAGGAGGTGGCTGATGAAGTAGAAATGCAGGCAGCCCTGGGAGAAAGCAGCCCTCAACATCATTAGGTCTTTGGGCACTGGGGACGAGAGCAGTGACATGCCGGCGCACCACAGCTTTCCCCAAAGTCATCCTTGTTTCCTCCTGTGTTCCACACTGCTGGGGTGGGGGCGTTCACTCTCCTCAGGACAAAACAGAGGGTCACACCTTGAGTTCCCCCAGCTTACCCCTACCTCCAGACCCTGGACCAGTTCCTTTTCTCCCAGTCCATCAGCCTCTCTGGGCTTCACCGGGGCTCTTTGCTCCACCATCAACTCCCTGCCTGCACGTTCTTTAGATCTGCCTACCCTGAAAACTGCACTGCTACGTGGAGTAGTATCACCACACATGCCTTGTCCCTAGCTCAGCCCCTTACCCCTTTCAGGCTGCCCAGGAGCCACTCTGAGTTGCTGACCAGCCTCCTTGGGGCCCTCAGCAGATTCCAAACTTCAACCACACTTCCTGCTGCTGAAACCTCTGCAGCCGCAGCAAACATCAGGCTCCCTTCCTTCTCCTCTGCCAGACTGCCGCCCCCCCACCCAGTGGACCCTTAGTTCTCACCTCCTTCCTTTCTTCCTGATCCCTCCTCCCATTCTCAGGAGCCCAACAGTGCTGTCTCTTCCAGGACCTTCCTTCTGCAGTCATCCCTTCTTCTTCCTGTACCTTTAGCTTTTTATTCTCTACTGGCTCTTTCTCCTCAGCAAATACATGCGCTCCTATGTATGTCTCCTACCTTAAAACAACAATTCTATCTCCACCCACCTCTCCCTCCAGCTCCTGCTGCATCTCCAAGCTCTTCCTCCCCCAGTTCTCACTCACTCCTTGTCTGAACCCTGCCCACCCCTACATGTTGGATTCTTCAGAGCTCAGAGTGTCGGAGGGAGTTCTCATCTGAGAACAGAGACATTTAAGCTTCTGGGGGTGGGCAAAGCCAGAACATTCTAGAAGGAGGTAGCCAAGGTCCAAAAAGCCTCAAGATTTCAGAAGGGCTTAAAATCTGGAGGAACAAGAGGCAAGATGGAGGTCACATCTAGGGATCAAGGGGCCATGGCTGGAGCTGGGAGGACAGCAAAGGAAAAGAGGATCACAGTGAAGCCAGGAGTGTGAGGGGCTGAAGAGCGTCTTTTACGAGTGGGTGTGTGTAGGGGGGTGGTAGGAATGACTTAAAGAGCCAGGAGTAGAGGAGACGCACTTCATCTGGCGCCAACCACTCCATCTAAGCTGCTCTGTCACCAGTGACCTAATGACCTTTCCTCATAAACAAGCTTATGATTTTCTTCCTTGGCTGCACAATACCGTTCTGATTTCCTCCCCCTTCCCTGCTCCTGCCCTTCCTTCTCAGTCGCCATCATTGATTGCCCTTCCTCCACTCTTCTTTAAGCCTTGGTTTTTCTCAGGATTCTGTCCCAGTCCCTCTTCTCTGGTCACTGGGCTCAGTCTCAGGAAGCTCTCTGGGCAGGGTGCTGTGGCCCCACTTCAGGACTCAGGTGCCACCTCCCCAGCTACTGAGGGTGTTGCCCTGCCGGCCACCCTAGAACTTGCCTCTGCTGAAGACAATGACCTTACCCGACGTTGGCCCCCTGCTTGGGAGCAGCCCTGCCCCATTGCCTCAGTCTGGCATGTCCCTGAAGGACTGTGCCAGCTCCGGACTCTCTGCGGGGTCAGCTGAGGGCTTTGCTGTGACTACATCACTGCGACTAACATCACCGCCTGGCTTTCCCCTTGGCCCAAACCTCCTTCCTTCATTCCCCTACAGGAGGTGATCCCAAGAGTACCCTTCTCCCTCCCCCCCCCCATAAATTCCCTGACTTCATCTCTGTTTCAGAGTCCACCTCTTGGGGAACTTGCCCTGAGGCCCCATCTCATCCACATCCATGGCTTCAACTCCAACAACATGCTAGGGGCTCCCAACTCAATACCCTTGGCCAGACTTTGCTGCTAAGCATGAGATGTGTGTGGGCAAGTATCTCAAATTCAGCATGTGCAAGACAAGTCACCACCTTTTGAGGAGGACCCCCGCCTCCTGTCTTTCGTAGCCCCACGATGGCATCAGGACCTGCCCACTGTTTGAAGCCTGGGAGTCTGGGGCACCTTCTGTCTCTTAAAGCTTCCCCATCTCCCACAATAGTCATCTCTGTCACCCTCACTGTCACTGCCACAGTTCTGGCTTTAACTCTAGTGCCCCTAGATTTCTGCCCGGGAATCCAAGCTGTCTCCTTCTAGGTGCTCTCCCGTCTGACCCATCCCTACACTGTCCAGAAGTGTGACCTTCCTCCAGACACACATCTGGCCACATCACTCCTTTGCTTAAAATCCTCAGGCTTCCATCCTCAGAATGAAGTTCAAACAGCCCAGCCTGGTGTACAAGGAACTTTGTGCCTCCTTTCCCGATCCTACCTTCTCCCCTCCACAGCCCCAAATTCCCTGCAGGATCCCTTGTTCCAGCCACATCCTAAAACTTTGCAGCCACCCAAACTCATGATGAGCATTTGTCTCTGAGCTTTTCAGATCTCTTCCCTCTTCCCAAGAAGCCTCTTCCCCTGTCCTCCTCCTCTCTCTGCCTGGTTAACCTTTCCTCACCCTCAAGACCAGGCTCAGAGCAAGGTGAGAAACCTGATACAGGGCCCTGATGGTTGGTGCCCTTTGCTGACCCCTGGGGCTATGAGCATCTAGAGGACAGGAGCTGTGACTCTGCTTTCTGGGTCCTTGGAGCCTGGCACAGAGGAGGGGCTCAGGGAGCATGCTTGTGGAGTGGTTGCTTCTGGAGGGCGGATTTCAGAAAGCATAAAGATGAGTCTTCAGTAGCAGATTCCAAAAGGAAAGATGGCTCAGGTGAGCTAGGAGATCCAGCAGTAAAACTTTGAATACAGATTGCAAAGGAACCCAGTGAGGAAAAACACGGGGAGGAGCTAAAGGCTGCAGAGGCTGCACCCAGGGCCCATGCAGGATCTCAGACTTTGAAAGATATGGAAGACGGAAAGAAGGGTACAAAAACAAGACGACCAACGGATAGCATGGACCAGTGACAGTGTTGTTGGAAAAAGTAGGACCCATGGAAGGAGCTTCTGTGTAGTTATTTTTGAGACCAGGAGTGCTGTTTTGGGCTGACAGTGAAATGTTAACACTGATGAAGAGAGAACAACGCTACATAATTCCTATTTTGCTTCTGTCTTCTTTGTTAAGGAGCATGATCTTTGATCGGGACTCAAATATCGATCAAAGGGAAGTGAAGTCTAAGGCAGTGGAGGAGGCGGTGTGACAGCATTTAGCTGTGCAGAACGAGTTTAAGTCCCCTCCAGTGGAAGGGTGCCCCCCTCAGTCCTGGGAGATGTGCAAACGGGGTGTCCTGCATTCAGGGAGACATCTGGAGGTGGGAAAGCTTCTGCAAGATGAGAGGGAGGATTGAGAAGGGGGCGTCTTCACTCAGCACTGCAGGCTTGATCTGCCCTGAACAAAATTCCCCAGGGGATGGTTTGTGCGCACATACATAGGAAAGCAACCACTGCTTTCCAGGATTCCTAAGAACAAATCATCCCAGACCAACCTCGTTTACTTTTGAGAGGCCAGCCTGAATGGTACTCTGGAGAGGACTGTCTGGGTTTCTGGAGGGCCTTTGGTAGTGGGCTGAGTGACGTAGAATTAGATGAGCTCTTCATCAGAAGGTACTGCTGGCCATCAGAGCCCACCTGGAGGGCAGGTCCCTGTGGCCACCCAGAGTTCTGTCTTCACTAACAGTTGGCCAGGGCAGGCCTAGTGTCTTGGACAAGGCCATTAATGGAACAATGACGAGATTCACACACGACATGAATACAACTGACAGCAAATTGAAGATCCCAGAAGATTTCAACAGACCATAATGATGGGCTGAGTGGAAAAGAGAGAGCCAGCTGCACAATTCAGAACAGGATCTGGGAGATGGGATTTGACAGCAAGATGTGTGAAAAAGACTTGGCTCAATCTGTTAACTGTGCAGTATCGCGGGGCTGCCACGAAAAGGAGCATCAGCCTCAGCTCTGAGCACTTCACTTGTCGGGAATATTGACACCCCCCCAACCCAGAATGGCAAAAAGATTGTGAAAGATAGAAAGGTAAGATTCTTGCGCCTGGAGGAGGGGTAGCTGTGGGAAATAGAGCAACTTCCTTCAAGTATGTGGAGGGTGTAATTAAATGGATGAATACGCAGACCTTAGACTAGGTGACCTTTGAGGTGTTTTCTAAGCCTAAGGTTCTATGGATTTTATCATAATACCAAAAAGAGAGGGAGGGAAGGAGATAAGGAGGGTGGACGTTGGGTTGTGATTGCCCATATGAACTTTATTTATTTACTAAATTGTAGTAAACTTTTTTTTTTTTTACTGAGGTCATATTGGTTTATAACTTTGTGCAATTTAAGATGTACATTATTATATATCAGGTTCTGTATAGACTGCATCACACTCACCACCAACAGTCTAGTTTTTATCCGTCACCATACATATGTGCCCCTTTACCCCTTTTGCCCTCTCCCTACCCCTTTCCTCTCTGGTAACCACTCATATGTTCTCATTGGCCATGTATTTGTTTATCTTCTCCATATGAATGAAATCATGAAGTGTGTGTCTTTCTATGTCTAGCTTATTTCACTTAACATCGTACCCTTAAGGGTATTTTGTCTTTTTTTTATGGCTGAGTAGTATTCCATTGTGTGTGTATAAATATATATATATATATATATCACATCTTCTTTATTCATTTATCAGTTGATGAGCACTTGGGTTGCTTCCATGTCTTGGCTATTGTGAATAATGCTGCAGTGAACATGGGGGTGCATAGATCTCTCTGGACTGTTGATTTCAGGTTCTTTGGATAAATACCCAGTAGTGAGATAGCTGGATCGTATGGTATTTCTATTTTTAATTTTTTGAGAAATTTCCATACTGTTTTCCATAGTGACTGCACCAGTTTGCGTTCCTACCAGCAGTGTATGAGGGTTTCCTTTTTCCCACATCCTCTCCAACACTTATTATTTCTCATCTTGTTAATTATACCCATTCTGATGAGTGTGAGGTAATATCTCATTGTAGTTTTGATTTGCGTTTCCCTAATAGTTAGTGACATTGAACATGCTTTCATGTGCCTGTTGGAAAATTGTCTGTTTACATCCTCTGCCCATTTTTTTGCTTTTTTTTTGTTTGGGGGCGAGTTTTTTTGGTGAGGAAGATTAGCCCTGAACTAACATCTGTTGCCAATCATCATCTTTTTGCTTGAGGAAGATTGTCACTGAGGTAACATCTGTGGCAATCTTCCTGTATTTTGTTTGTGGGACACGTACAAGCCACCACAACATGACTTGATGGGTGGTGCATAGGTCCGCGCCTAGGATCCGAGCTTGTGAAGCCCCGGCTGCTGAAGCAGAGCACACAAACTTAACACTGCACCACTGGGCCTACCCTGCTCTGCCTGTTTTTCGATCGGGTTGTTTGTTTTTTTGTTGTTGAGTTTTATGAGTTCTTTATATATTTTGCAAATTAACCCCTTGTTGGATATGTGATTTGCCAATATTGTCTCCCAGTTGGTGGGTTGTCTTTTCATTTTGCTCATGGTTTCCTTTGCCTTGCAGAAGGTTTTTAGTCTGATGTAGTCCCATTTGTTTATAGTAGTAATCTTTTTATTTAGTTGTCATATGCATGCAGGAAGGGACACATCAGAGGTAGACACTCAGTTCACTTTGCAAAGGGGACCATTCTGTGTAACCACCACTACATCATGGGAAAAATGTCACCTGCTCCCCAGAAGCTCCCTCAGGCCCCTCCTGGGCATTCCCTCTGCAAGGAAAACCACTTCCTCAACTTCCATCCCATAGATTAGTTTTGCCTGTTTTTGACCATGTATACAGTCATGCATCCCTTAATGACGGGGATACGTCCTGAGAAGTGCATTGTTAGGCGATTTCATTGTTGTATGAACATCATAGAGTGTCCTTACACAAACTTAGATGGTCTAGCTTACTACACACCTGGTTACTTGGTTCAGCCTATTGCTCCTCGACGACAAACCTGCACAGCACGTCTCTGTACTGAATACTGTAGGCACTTGTAACACAACGCTAAGTGTTTGTGTGTCTAAACATAGAAAAGGTACAGTAAAAATACAGTGTAAAAGATAAGAAATGGTACACGTGTCTAGGGCGCTTACCACGAATGGAGCCTGCAGGACTGGAAGTTGCTCGCGGTGAGTCAGTGGGCGAGTGGTGAGTGAGTGTGAGGCCAGGGACCCTACTGCGCACTCCTGGAGACTCGACAACACCGTACACTTAGGCCACGCTAAATTTATTTTAAAAAGCTTTTCTTTCTTCATAATGAATTAACCTTAGCTTACTGTAACTTTTTTACTTTATAAACTTTTTCATGTTTTTAAACTTTTTGACTCTTTCGTAATAACACTTAGCTCAAAACACAAACACATTGTACAGCTGTACAAAAATATGTTCTTTATATCCTTTTTCTCAGCTTTTCCTATTTTTAAATTTTTAATTTTTGTTTACTTTTTAGGCTTTTTTGTTAAAAACTTAGACAGAAATACACACATTAGCCTAGGCCTACACAGGAGCAGGATCATCAACATCGCTGTCTTCTGCCTCCACATCTTCTCCCACTGGAAGGTCTCCAGGGGCAGTAACACACATGGAGCCGTCATCTCCTCTGATAACAGTGCCTCTTCTGGAACACCTCCTGAAGGATCTGAAGGTTTGCTTACACCAGCATCACCACACACGTGAGCACTGCTTTGCACTACAACTTTACAACAGCTATGACATCACTAGGCAATAGGAATTCTTCAGCTCTGTTATAATCTTAAAGGACTACTGTTGTCTATGCGATCTGTTGTTGACCAAAACATGGTTATGCGGCAAGTGACTGTACAAATGGGACCACGCAGAACATTCTCTCTTGTGTCTGGCTTCCTTGGCGTAGCATCAGCATTTTGTTCCTGGGATCCATCCATGTTAAAGTGAGTGGTTGTAGATGGATCCTTTGCATTGCCGTGTGGTGGTCCACTGTATGGATCTGTGGCCGTCCACCTCCTGCTGTCTCTTCTTCTCCGCCCTGTGCATGCCCATATTCATGAGTGCCCCAAAGTGTGGATGACCAGGCAGACCCCGAGGAGGTTACCCTAGCCCCTCAGCTCAGGCCCTGGTTCTTCCTATCTGGGAGGCACATGATCATGTCCAAGGTAGAAGACTCCCAGTGACGGACTGAGGCGCAGGTGGTGTGAGAGGCAGCCCATGAGAGGCAAGCTGGGCAGACACCCCGAGGCAGGGTGTTGGGCAGCATTTCCACTGGCGGAACAGGCCACTGTTGTTGCTTCCTGAGCTGCCCTAGAGACATGGAAAAGGCAGCTCACGCCTTTGGCCAGATGCCCGATGGCCTTTTAGGGTAGTTCAGCCTTAGCAGGACCTGATTCCCCTCCAAAGGAGTGAACACCAGGAGCACCAGAGGGGGCTGTGTTGACCGTGTGGTTGTCTGACATCCTAGTGGCCCGCACTGGCCAGTGCCTCTGCCTTCCTTGGAGCTCCTGCAGGGTACCCAGCCACCCCTTGCAGGAGCTGGAGGGAGGACTGGAGGCTAGGAAGCAGAGCGCCTACATTCTGCTTCCCGGCTCCACTGTGGGTTTGGAAAAGTCATTTCCAAATTTCCCGGCTCCTTAGGCACCTCTGAGTGCTAATCCAGTGTCCTGGTCTTGCAGGGCCCTGTGGGGGTGGAGGGGGCAGGGCCAAAGCAGAGGCCTGGGCTGGTGTGAGCACAGGGGGCTGGAGCCTGTTGCCTTATATGACAGTGGCTGGGATGGCTCCAGTGGCTTCTGCATCCTCCTTTGTCCGCCTGGCTTGAGTTCCAGGGAGGCTTCCTTGGGTGGGGTCAGCAGTTTCTGACAGGGGAAGAGCTAATGGCCAACCTCAGCTGGGCCCCCAGGCCCTTTTGCCTGCCCCCTGCACAGTTTCGTTGGTGTTTGGGGTGAGTCTTTGCTTTTTCTTTTCTGTAGAGTAAGTTCTCAGTCTAAAATAAAAAAGTGGTCCTGTCCCCTCTCCCGGAGTCGCACTGGAAACTGAGCGCACAGAGGACTGTGTTTAAAAGGCAGGGAGGATGAAAGGTGGTGGGCAGGCGGGGACAGCGAGTGGAGTGCGCCACCCTCAGATGTGGGTTTCTTTTCATCCATTCACTCCCTCACTGCTTTTCCTGGTGCTTTTCTTCGTTTCTGGACAACAGCCCTGTCCTGACCCACCCTGGCCCGCCTCTTCCTTTCTGGAACCACCCCCAGCTCTCTTCGCTGGCCTGCGAGCACCCCTACCCCCAACTCGGCCCCTCCCCACCCACTGCGGTAAAGGAGCTCCCGCGCAGGCCTGGGTTTTGGATTAATGAAGCCCAGATGCAGGACTTCTGACTCTGGCTGCAAGTTCACTTCGGAGCAGCAGCACAGAGGGGCCATTTACCTCCCACTGTGTTCCCGGCCCAGCTGCTGCTGGGGCTCTCGGGGAACAGCTGGAGAGCAGGTCCTGGCTGACAGTGAGGTGGAGGCCATGCGGGTGTGTGGTGTGGCCAGGGATCAGGGAGAAACTGGAGGGTGGGGCTCTGGGTGAGAGGCGGGGGTCTGGCTGCACCCACAGGGGTCTAGTGTAGGGGACACCAGGATGAGGGGCTCTGTTTTAGGTCCCATGGCGCGGTCCAGATGGGGTGCCTCTCCTCGGGACTTGGAAGGTCAGGTACAGAGGTGCTCTGCAGGAAGGGGTCAAGGCTAGAGGGAGACAGGGTCAGGGAGGCCCCCACACTGGTTAATGTGAGGTCATTCCCGTCAGGAATGGATGGATAGCTGGTCCCTTCCAAGGTTGCCAGATAAAACACAAACATTGGTTGGGAGCATCTTATGCTAAAGAAGTTATTCTTTGTTTATCTATAAGAAATTCAAATTTAACTGGGCATCCTGTATTTTTATTGGCTAGATCTGGTAATCCTATCTCCTCCTCCAGCTGAATTTCTTCTTTAAGTAATACTTTTATTGAACTGCAACATACAGATGCAACAGAATACAGACTGTAAGTGTGATTAGTGGATTTCCACAAGTGGAACACATGTGAAACCAGCACCCAGATTAAGACACGAAACATGAGCAGAACCTGCGCCAACCCCCCCCCCCCCCCCCCCGCCTCACCAGTCTCCTGACTTCCACTAGCTTGTATTTGCCCATTTTTGTACTTTATATAAGTGAAATCAACACAGATTCTTTTGTATCTGGCTTCTTTCACGCAACGCTGTGAAGATCATCCATGCTGTTGGGTGTAGTGGTGGCCCATTCACAGTCATTACGCATAGGAGCGAGTGCCATGGAGAAAGCCTGGTGTGTTTGTCCATTCTAACGGTGTCTCAGTACTGTACTTCTGCCCATATGCACCCAGAAGCAGGACTGCTGGGTCGTGGGGTAAGCAGCTGTACATCTTTAGTAGATCTTGCCAAACAGTTTCCCGAAGTTGATGTCGCAATGTGTATTCCCACCAGCTGGGTGTGCGCGTCCCCATTGCCCTGCACCCTCACCAGCACTGGGCATTTCCCCTCTTTCATGTTCGCCCTTCTGGTGTGCGGTGGCACTGCCTGCTGCTTCTTTTTTTCTTTTTTTAATCAAGAGCTTCGTGCTTTCTTGATTCCTTTGACTTTCTAGAGTACGTGCTATCAAAGAAGATAAACAAGGCCCCTGGTTCAGATACCAGCCTGCCCAGCCCCATGGGCACTTTGGGGAAGCCATTCCCCCCTGAGTTCCCCATCACCCGGGAGCCTCCCCTTGGCGAGGCCTGGGCCACAGCAGGCCCTGGGGAAGTTGCAGTGGAGCCCTCGAACCAGCGGGGAGCAGCCAGGCTGAGTCTGGCCTCCTCAGAGTACTTCCTCAGAGTACTTCCTGCGTGCTGCCACACTTGCTGTTCCAGACATCCCATCCTGCACTTCCTTGTGGTGTCATCCAGGGATGTAGGTGACAGTGCCTGTGAGGCCCCTTGAGCAGTGTACATCTGAGGGCCTCTCTCCTCTAGGCAGCCTGTTTGAGCCCAAATGTCTTCCTTCATGTTCTTCAGTGTCCTCCAGCCTCAGGACCTCTCCTTGGCTTCCCCTGGTGGTAGCTTTCTGCAGGAATGAGGGACTGTGGCCACGTTAAAGTCCATGCCCAGGGCTGACATCTGCTGCCCGTGGGGGACACCCGGTGTGTGGAGGCACACGGAAGATGTGTCCCTCTTGGTGGAGATGGGCTGTGGCAGGGGAGCGCAGGTACAGGAGGGGCCTTCAACTCCTCTTCCCACTGCCCCTCCCCAGCCTCTCCTGGCTACTGCGCCCCTGCCCCATCCTCTGGTCTCCACCTCTCTTGTCTTTTTACTCATTCCAGCCCTCAAGGACCCATGAAAACCAGAGCCCTAAACGTTTGCGTCTGAAATCTCCATCAAAGTTCTTTCCTCTTAAAGAGAGGAGGTACCACCTCCATCCTGAGTGAATCAGGACTGTGTGGTGCTGGACTCAGAAGCCCAGCTCAATGACTGACTGATCAACCCACTGACCGAATGGTCCAGGTGCTGGAGGCTTCAGGCACGGAGGGCTCTGGGTGTTGTCGGGGCTCTGTCTCCATCCTCCGTCTCTGCTTCACCCTCCAGGCTCTCTCACAGGACACAGGATGGCCACCCGCAGCTGTAGGATCACCTCCTGCCAGATTAGTGGCCCTGCTGGAAAGGCTGATAGACCCTCTGCTGGTAGTTCCAGCCAAGACCCCAAGGCCACCTCTCAGTGGCTCCGTCACAGGAACTCTGATGGGCCAGGCCTGGGAGCCCGGGTTTGGGCTGGGTGGGGGAGGGGTTCTCCAAAGGAAAGTCACTGGATGCTGGGTGAAAAAAACACTAGAAAATTTGGTCTCACCGGGCCAGGTCCTCCACCTTCTACCACCCTACGAGGGCTGGAAGATTTTAACACTGCAAGGGAAAGAGAACGCCAAGGTCTGTGCAGAAGCGGGTGAACGTTCCCCATCTCCACATAACAGACAAGAGTAAAGGCAGAGAAAAGACGCACTGAAATCAGCAGTGACCTTAAGGAGTTTTTCTGCTTTTTTTTAAAACTTTCTCATCATACCTGTTTTATTACTCGTAAAATCAATCATAAATTCTATAGACCAAAGGAGAAAGCCAAAGTACTTCAAAGAGAGAGTGGCCTTCCCATGTTCACCTCTCGGCGTGTCCTGCCCCCTGCGTGGACTTCCAGCCCACCCCGTCAGACTGTTGCACCCCCTCAGCCTCTCTCTCCTTCTCTCACAGGCAGCTGCGAAGCCAGCTCAGCCTTGTGGTCATCGCCCGGATGCTGGGCCAGCAAGAGACGCTCCCTCTCTGGCAAGAGAAGGCCCAGGTGAGTGCTCACCTCAGCTGGGTGTCTGTCCTTTGGGCCTGGGAAGGCTGTGGGTGAGCGGGTGGCTCTCCCGCGCCTGCTCGCTCCCTGTGCTTTTCCCAGAGGCGAGGAGCCGCCAGCCGGGAGAGCCACGTGGAGCTTGAATTTTCCACTCATTTCCTTGCATTCAACAGTTTCTTTTTGTAGGCCTACTGTGTGTGCTGGGCACTGAGGATAGAGCAGTAAGCTGGGAGCGTATATTACTTTTTAAAAAAAATTACGGTAAAATATACATAACGTAGAATTAACTTTTTTTTTCCTATCAACTTTTTTTTTCCCTGTCATCCCAGAGACTCTATACGCGTTAAACACTTAACTCCCCATTCCCTCCTCCCCCAGCCCCTGGTTATGTTGCTTTTTATAGGTGGGAAAACAATAAAACTGAAAACAAATACTGCTAAATTAAAACTGCTCACTCCCAGTGTCTCTTCTGTCCCAGTGCCCATTCTTGGGCAGCGAGGGAGGTAGAGTTTTGTCTTCTTTCCTCACTCCTCTTCTCCCCAAAAAGTTCTGACTCGAACCTCCCCGCAGCTCAGAGAACCTCACCACAGCGGCCCTGGGGCAGCAGGGTGCAGGCAACCCGAGGACCAAGGGCAGGGAGCTGAGGAAGGCTCCCAACCCCCAGAATTCCCTGGAGCCCCAGAAGAGTTGCTGGGTTCCGCTGAACTTCTAGCTCAGCAACACGAGAGAGGAGAGGCAGTCGGCAAAAGGCCGTGCGTCTCTAGTCACTGCAGGTGTACAAGGCAGGTCTGCGGGTCCCTTGCCCAGAGTGCTCAGAGAATGTTCTGGCACATCCCAGGGCAGGGTGGACAATATGGCTGGGTCCAAGATGCTGTGTTTGCAGGGCGGGAGCTAAGAAAGGTGGCACTTGGGTTGGCTTGTCAGAGTGGTCCCAGCCTGGCTTTTACCTTGCCTGCCCCCTTCACCTTACATGCTTTCCCCCAGCACTTAGCATGGCTGGAGCTTCTTGTCATTCCAATTCCAGCTGAAATGTCACCTCCTCCAGGAGGCCTTTCCTGACCACCCAACCCAGAGTGCCCTGGCACCATCACCCTGTTTTAAATTATTCATGGGGTTCACCTCCTGATATTTCATGTTTGTTCAGAGTCTGCGTTCGCATACACACCAGCAGTTCACTGAGTGCAGGGACCAAATGGTTTCTGCTCGCTGCTGCCCCTCAGCACCTAGCATATTGCCTGGCTCACACAGGAACTCAGTGCACACTTGTAGAGTGAACAAGTGATTTGAGGTTGAGTTACTAGGGTGTGCAAGGGGAACGTTCCCCAGGCAGAGACCTTGGGAGGGGCGGGTGAGGGACTGGCCTGCACAGGGGTCACTTCATAGAGGCGAAGCCTGATGACAGAGCATCTCTGTGAAGGAGAACGGAGGGACCAAACAGTGTCATGGGAGGTGCCCAGCGGTTAGGGGCAGGGGCAGGCAGAGTTGCAGCCAGAGGGACAAGACCGAGTGGTCCCAGAGGGCTCTGGGGGGCAGCCTAATCGAGAGGCATTGGCATTGGCCAGGGGGAGGTCACTGAGCCCCTCAAGAACAGAGCAGTGTCAGCAGAGTGGAAGCGAGAGGAAGATCAGGAAAGGCATGACCAGCAGCAGGTGGTGGGTGAGGGTAGCCGCCCACCAGGAGCCTTTGGCAGTGGCTGGAAAGAGGATTTTCTGTTGATTTGGGTTTTTTTATTGGCCAGAGCCTATGCATGAGAGAGTGAGGGGAGCATGATGGGAGGCCTAAGAGTGGTGAGGAAGTGTAATGGAGGAAGAGCTGGGTTGTCTGGGCCAGGAGGCGCCAGTGAACAGGGCTCATAGGGTGGGAATGTTCCCCCTCCCCCAGCAGAAGAGCTGACCTGGGAGCTCCTGGCTGTTCCCAGGGCTGAGGGTCTCACAGCCTGTCCGGTCCAGCCCTGCCCTTGTAGTTCCCAGCTCCAGGGCTTTCCCACCATGCCAGTCGCCCACCTGCCCGGTGTCCACTGTGGCCCATCTGTTCATGAGACCTTCGCTGAGCACCTGCTGTGCCCAGGCCCTGCACCAGGAAACGACCTCAGAGGAGAGGGTGTGAGCGAGGCAGGCTGAGGGCACAGTGACTGACTCTACCCAAGGGCTGTGAAGTGTCTTCCAGAGAAGATGTCCTAAGCCAGGTCTTGAAGGATGAGTCAGTGCTTGTGCTGCAGAGAGGTGGGCAGGACGGCCCATGCAGAGCTGCACCAGACTCAAGGAGGCTTGAGGGGAGGAAGGGCCAGCTCAGGCCTGCCCATGGCCCTCCGATGTGTTTCCCCCTTCTCCGCTGCAAGCCTGGGGCTGCTGCACGGCCTCCTCCCAGGTCCCCAGGCTGCAGGCACTCCCCTTTCCAGTCTGGCTTGTCAGACGGATCCTCCAGAAACATGCCTTCAAAGGGCCACCTTGGGCCCACAGCCGCCCACGGCCAGCCCGCATACCCGCATGCCCCCTTTCCCAACTCCTTGACGTGGCCCGATGTGCTGCCTGTTCTTGGCCCTCCTTGCAGGCAAGCCCGGCTGCCCTCTGCACATCCTGGGACTTCTCCCTTTCCTCCCGTCACATCCCAACTGAATTGGTGACAGCAGCTGTGCCATACAGCACAGGCTGTGTCCCAAGTGCTGTTCTCAGAGCTTATGTCTCACAGCAGCCGCAGGCAGTAATGACCGTTACCATGATCCATCCTTTACAGCTGGGGAAACCGAGGCAGGTGTGTTTAGGAAACTTTTTGGGTCACACAACGGGAAAGCGTGGAGCTGGGATTCAAACCCAGGGACCCTGATGCCAGCGTCCATGCCCTTGACCACAGCAATGTGCCATCTCTGCTTCTCCAGCCCCTTCCTTGGTTCTCATTGAGGTGACAGCTTGGACCACACCTGCTGCTTCATGCTGAAGGTGCCCTGCTGGTCCCTTGAGCTTTAGTCCTGCATGGCAGGTACGGGGACAAGGGCCATCGCTTCCTCTTCCTTCATCGATGCATGAGTGCTTGATAAACCTTATCAATTGACTCACTATGAAGGGAAGTACGAGGGTTGAGAATCAACTCGTGTAGGAGGAGAGTATCTGGGGTAAGTGCCTGGGCAGAGGATTCTCAGCACCGCTGGGCAGGAGTCCCTGACACCTGGATGGTTTAGTTCTCCATCTCAGGCTGCAGTCCGAGGCCCTGGGAGCAGGAGCAAGGCTGGAGAACTGAATTTGGGGGACAGGACTTCTGTAGGTGGTCAGGACGCAACAGCCCCAAGGCTTGCATGTTCTGGGAGAGGCTCAGGGTCAAACTACTGTTTGTTGATCCTGTGAATCTGGGAATATCCCAGAAACAGCATGGTTTTGGCCTCAGGCACCAGTGTGCTCCAGACATTGCTCAGGGCACTGAAGATACAGCCCTGAACAGAACTCAGTCCCTCCCTCGTGAAACTCAGGGTCCAGGGGAGGCGGACCCAGGCACCAAGAAAGAAGTAAATGTTTGGCATACCAGATAGTGATAAGTGCTATGGAGAAAAATAGATGAGAGGGAGTGTTGGGAGGATGCTGTTTTATAAGGGTGTGCAGAGAAGGGGACATGTGAGCACAGACCTGAAGGAGTCAGGCTGGCTTCTTGGGAAAGAGCATTCCAGGCAGAGGGAAAGACAAGTGCAAAGGCCCTGGGGCAGGCAAAGTCCTCTTAGGTTGGAGAAAAAACAGAAGCCACTGTGGCTAGAACCAAGAGCTGATGATAGAGTAGCAGAAGTTGAGGTCCAGCAGGTAAATGGGAACTCAGATCGCCGGAACCTCAAGGCTATGGTGGGGGCTTTGACTTTCATGACAAAGTGGAGAGCACTGGAAGGTTTTGTTAAGAAGAGAAATACCTGATTTATAAAATTTAAGAAGTGACTCTGGCTGCTGTGTTGAGAAGAGCCTGTTGCGGGGGAGGAAGGAGGCAACTGCAGTCATCCTGGAGGGAGATGATGGCAGTGTGGGTGGTGCCAAGTGGTCAGATTCGACGTGTATTTCCTAAGTACAGCCAGCGGCTTGTCAGATGGGAGAGAGAGGAGGCAAGGAGGCCCCAAGATCTATGCAGGTGACAGGATGGAGAAGCCCTTTACTGAGACAGGCAAGACACAGGTGGAACAGGTTTGGAGAGGAAGTCTGCAGCTTGTTTCTTATCCCAGGCCACCTCTTGCAACACAGAAACCTCTTTTGTCAGGCTGTATCTTCCAGTGTGGAGTTTGGAAAACATGGGTTTCAAATTGCCACAATTAAGGGGGATGCGGGTTTGCATCTACCAGGAAAAGCTGGCTGCCATCCTCACCTGCTGTTCAGTCTGTCGTTCAGTTAACAAATACTTACTACTCGAATGCCACTTGCCAGGCGCTGTGCGAGGCTCTGGGGACACTGCAGTACGCAAAACTGCCCTCTTGGAGCTTACAGTCTAGTGTGTATAGGTGGGAACAGATAATCATAATAAACAAGTGAATTACATAGCCTGTTAGAAGGTGATGGGTGCTGTGGAGACCAAGGTGGTGTGGGGTAGGAGGATGGGCAAGTGCAGGGGTGTGCGCTGCAGGGCAGACAGGGAGCTGGGGCTGGAAGGAGGAGAGCAGGCAGCTGTGCAGTGTCTGGTCAGAAGGTCCAGTCAGGACACAGGCTCCAGGGAGTAGCAGGGGCCACCTGAGGCCTCCTGGATACTTAAGAGCCTCGCCTCCTCCACTGGGCAAGTAGGAGCCACTGTTGGGATTAGAGCACAGGAGCGACAAGCTGTGTGGATAGCTGCCTCGCTGGAATTCGTCTGCCTCCTCTTGCCAGGCAAACTGAGGAGGCCAGTGGAGGCCTGCCTTCCTGGGTGATCATTTGCTTCTTGCCTGAAGGTGTCTGTCCTCGTGGGCTGAGTGTTTACAGAGACAGCTCCCGGCAGTGGGGCAAGGCAGGGAGATGCACTGGTCAGGCCTGGCCCTGCTGGGCCCCACGAGGCCCAAACAAGCCCTTATCCCAGAGAGGGCTCTCTGCCCGAGAGGGCCTGGCCGGGGCTCCAGAGCTGGAAACAAAAGAGAGTAAGCGATCAGAAGGCGGCAGCTTGCTGCGCTGCGCTGAGCTGATCGAAGCTGTTTTCCTGGAGTGAGAGGAAAAACATGGGAGCTAGCGAGCTGTTGTTTGCTCCCCTGCCCAGCCCCACCCCGGGCTGCTGTAGCAGGGAGGTTCCCAACCCGGGCGAGGCTGCCTGCCTGAGGGCTGCTTCTGGGGGCGTGGGCTGCAAAGCCTGGCCCCTGTGCATGCACAGCTGTGAGCCCGGGGCAGGCAGAGCTGTTTTGGAAACCATCCCCTGACTTGCAAGGCCTGAGCAAAGCGGCCCAGCTATGGCTTTGGTGCAGCTCCAGATGGTGCTTCTCTTCGCCCAGAACCTTCCCTCTCTCTCTCTCCCTGACTCCTCCTCTCCCCTTCTAAAGGGATCAGACACTCGGCCAAGCAGCCCTGGCCTCCTTCCGAGAGCCAGAGCCCGGGCCTGATTCCTAGCCCTCAGCCCAGCTGCTCTTGTGGGCTGTCTAAGCCTGCGGCCGGCTGAGGTGCTGAGCAGGTGTCTGTGGGTGAGTCAGGGGGAGGAAGCCAGGTGTGCCGGGTAGGGCTGGGCTGGAGCAGGGAGCTGGGCCAGGGAGCTCAGGCCCTAGCCTTTTGGCCACCCTGCACCTGCTATATCTAAAGAGACAGTGTCTCTGTGAACTCCCCTAGCTCTGCTTCTTCGTTCTGCATCCTCCCTTTCCCCAGGGTTGCATGTGGCCTCGAAGAGGCTGTCCAAACCAGGTGCAGGGGCTGGGCGGGAAGGAGTGGCTCCCAGCAGACACCTGGACTTATGGAGGCCTCGTTCCCTGGTTGGGGGGAGGGCATTCTCAGCCCATTTGTTCAGAGTGGGTGGGCAGTTTAAAGGGGGGGTGGGGCAGCTAGCAGATTAAGTGACATATCAATCTAATGCAATGTGTGGACCTTGTGGGGAATCCCCATTTCAACAAAGCACCTGTGTAAGGATATTTTGGAGACAATCAGAGAAAACTGAACACAGGTGTTAGGTTTTATAAGGAATTCTCGGTAATTTTGTTGGGCAAGAGAGTGATACTGTGAGTACATTGAGGTTTTGAAAAAATCCTTATCCTTTTCTGTCAGAAGCCCTTTATGGGTAAAATGATACGATGTTTGGATTTGCTTTAAAATTCTCTGGAAGGAAAAGGCGGGTGGTTGGGGGTGATGAACCGGGGCAGGCAGAGGGATGGTGACTGCAGTCATCGCTCACGGTGATGGAGGAGTGCACAGCCTCTCTCTGTCATGAGCGTTGAGACCCCCCACGGTAACAAGTTAAACAAAAAGAGAAGGATGCAGGGAGAGTGGCCTGGCAGACATGAGCAGCAGCCCAGGGCGGAAAGGGTCTTGCGCGGTGGCAGAGGAGACTTCTCTGCTGGTCTTGGTTCTTCCAAACCTCAAGTGTCTGCTTCCTCCAGGGAAGTGGATTAGACTTCCAGCCCCTGGAGATCTTCCTAGTTCACTCTCTGAGGGGGCTTAGCCTGTGTCAGGTGCTATATGCGTGTGACCCTCCTCTTCTGGGAAGAGGGCGTGTGGCTGTCTCCATTTTACAGACAGGACACTCAGGCTCCAGGGGTCACCCAGCTCCAAGTGAGAGGTGAATCAGGTCCAGGAGGCCGGTGGTCTGGCTCCAGAGCCCACGCTCTGGCCCACTGCTGCCAACCAAGGTGTCCAGGCCAAGAATCCCCCAAGTGGCCCAAGCACTGAGCTGCCACCCTCCGTGAGTGATGGCCTCCCTTCTCCTCCCCAGCTGTCCTCACTCAGCCAGCTCCTGAGCCGCATGAGGCCATCATCCCTCAGGCAGTACCTGGGCTCTGCGACCTCGCCACCCTGCCAGAAGCAACAGCCAAAGGCCAGTGCAGAGCTAGACCACAAGGTGAGCACCCAGCGCCTGCCCGCCGCTGCCAGGGCACGGCCCCACAGGAAGCAAGGAAGGCAAGCTGTCCCCACTGCACAGCCTGTGGGGCTATACTGCCGTCAGTCCTCCTGAACGGGGCCCTGCAGGGACATAGCCCAGTGAACTGCCTCCCTCCAGCGAGAGGAGGTGCTGACACCACTGCACAGCCTGTAATTAGTGCCCTTGCCCATGCCTCTTGGAGACACAGCGGGGCGCCGTGTGCACAGGCGTGTAGGCCGATGTCTGCCTGGCCCTTCTTGTGGGCTTCACTGCATCCTTATAGCCTGGCATGGCTTTATTAGCCGTGGGATGCTCTATTAGTCTCATACCAGTTTAGAGAGGATGCAGGAGCTGAAATGCTGGTGGGGGGAGTGGGGGTGGGAAGGGTACACACAAAAGGAAAAGCCCAGGGAATGTCCAGATGTGCAGGGTCCACCCTCCCTGTTCCTGTTCACTGTGGTTGTCACTGAGGCTGAGTCCTCAGCCTTTCCTCAATCCTTTCTAATTGACTTTACAGACATTACCCAACTTTCCTGAAAGTCATGCTTTGTCAGGAATGAGCTGCAATAAGGTAGCCCAGGGCCTGCTGGTTGTGGGGCTTGGGACAGTGAGGCCCCTGGGGCAAATGTCAAGCAGGGCTGGCAGTATAGGGCCTTCAGATTGGGATTGCCAAGCCTGGCTCCCTGGGGAGCTAGCGTGAATCTTGGTGAGCTCCGGTATCCCTGGGGACTCGGGGATGAAGAATGCAGATAGGCATCTTTCTAATTTAGGAAGGTGGTAATTCCAAAATCTCACTCAGAGGTTGTGTGTTGACGATCCAGAAGTCCAACCTTTGGGCATCATTCTGCAAATCAGATAAATGAATTACTTAACGAGCACAAATGAACCATTAAGGAGACATGATGATCCCCGGGTGTATGCTCCTTGTCTGGAACATGTAGGGTAGGTTATCTTTCAGTTGTGTCTAATGTTAGTGCATTTACGAGGCTGCTGCCTCCCGGGAGAGTGTGAACTGTCTACATGCCCCATCCTCCTTTGCCAACTATTTCCCAAGAAGCTGAAGCTGTATGGAAGCTGTGTGGAGTCCAGGTGTTCCAGGGCCTCTAAAAAGGCAATGGGGTCAGCCCCTGGGGTTCTGTCTGAGCAGGGCATAAGTGGGCAGGCCCCAGGCCTGGGCTAGGAGAAGGGAAAAAGAGAGAGGGAGAAGGGAAAAAGAGAGAGGAAGAAGGGCAGTGGTGAGAGGGAAAAGAAAAGGCTTGTATCTGGACTGGCTAAGTGATGAGTGTGACTTCCAGGTGCCTTGGGGGCCGCTCCTGTGACCTCATCTAGCAGAGGTGTCCTTGCTGCCAGGCCAGAGGCTGCCGTTTGGCTCACTGCATTTCAGAGCCCATCTGGTGGCAGATGTCCACCCAACAGCCTGGGAAGAGAGGGGAATAAGTGGGCTGAGGGTGTACTTTATTGTGAGGACTGTTCTCACACATCTGAAGGAGGCTGTGAAGCATTCGGCCTGCCCCCCCATCAGCTGCCATATTGGAAATGGCCCATTTGGCCTGGAAACATGGAGGGGCCGGCGTGTCTCAGCAGGGTGCCCCGAAAGTGCTGGGTTTGCTGGTCCAGGGCAGTGGAAGGGGCCGGTGAGGCCAAGGCAGCTCTCACATGCTTTTGCTGCAGCTCAGGCCCACCTGGGATTGGTCCTGTGGTGGGCACGGGTGGTCTGCACAGAAATGTGAATTGTTCTGTTTCCCTGGGCCAGGTACTGTTCTGACCGGAAGGGGCCAGGTGGGGCAGGTGGCTGGGCTCCCACAGCCCAGCCTCACTCCCACCTCAGCCGACTGACTCCTCATTAGGCCCGAGCATGTTTCATCTTCAAAGATGATCAGGCTATTCACCAGCCAAAAAGAGCAGCGGCGTCATCCACCCTGTTTTACAGGGAGTGGTGGTCTGGGCTGTGGCTGGGCCTTTTATCCCCAGAGCTTAAAGTCTGCCTTCTTTCTCCTTGAGATGCAGTGGGGAAACTAAGGCCAGAGTGAAGTTGGCCCGAGGTGACCAAGCCTGGAGGAAATGGGGATGGGCCCTTTCCCAGCCCTTGGGGCGCAGTGTCGAGCCCCATCCCCCAGGCCCTGCTCACTCCTGTCTGGGAGATTTCCTGCCCGACTGCTGGGTCACAGCCCTCCTCCAGCCCTGCAGATCAACACTTCTGCCAGGCTCTGCTCCCCATGGTCTCCCCACCTCCTCTCTGCCTGGTCCAGTCTCCTCCCTCCCCTGGGAAGCTCCCAGCCTTCTTTCCCTCCCTGTCCTGCCTTCCCAGGAGGCTGGGAGAGCTGCTTTCTGGTGCCCAAGACATGACTCCCTCTCCTCACTGATCTCTTACCTTTGCAGTTGTCCCTTTCCTTGTCTGCCTCCCCAGCTAGACTGTGGGCACAGCTGGTGTCTCTCAGCATAGCATGGTATTTTTGGCACTAGATGAGTGAATGAATGAATGAATGCACTTTTAATTCCTCTCTCCCTCTCTTCTTCCACCCCACTCTGGCCATCCTGCCCCCTTCTGGAAACCTCTGTCTGTCTGCACACCCCTGACCAGCCTCTGCGTGTCAGCCCCCTTGTTTCTTACTGTCCGTGTTTCATTACTGCTCCAAGAGTTTATAGCCTGGGTTCTCCCACTGGAGGCCCTTGACTTCAGAAGTGTCACCTGCCTACGTGAGACCCAATCAGAGCACGTTGTTTGTAACTATGAGCTCATGAGATTCCTGCCTAGGAAAGCGAACCACCAGGTACAGCAGAGGAAGCCACACGCTCCTGCTGCAGCACTACGGTCACCGGCCGGCCAGCGGGTACAGGTGGGAGGCTGGAGAGGAGGCCGGGGCAGGGTTCCTGCGCGGGCTGTTTGTCCTGGCAGAGTCAGAGTCACAGAGTGTCCCAGCAAGTCTCTGCAGAGCTTATGTGCAGGAGAAGAGTCCTGCTTCTCACCAGGATGATTAGAACACCTCCAGCAGCTTAAAGTGCTTGTGGGTAAAGAAACGGTTGCTCAGCCTCCTGGTGGTTCTTGGTGGCCCTGTGCTTGCCTGGTTTGAGAGGGGTTCTCCAAGAGGAGAATAAACATGTAGGTCAGACAGATTTTCGGAGGTCTGAGACAGACCCGTGAGAGGCGGGGGTGCCCTGTGTATCTGTGGAAGGCAGGAGAGGATGACTCCATGCAGGAGGATCCTCTGAGAGTTGGCCTCCATGTGCTTCCCTCTGCCCACGGATCCCAGTTCTGCAGGAGCCCTGCGCCACTCCAGGCCTCCGTGTGTGACACTGTCCTTTGGGCCCTGGTGCAGACAGACAGACGCGTAACTGCACTGAATGGGCTTCTGTCTCCCCGAAGCTGCCAACTCAGCCTTCTGACCCAGAACCAGGGGCTTCCTGGGCTTCCCATTTCCTTTTAGTAACTTGTGTAAACCGTATCTGGCCAGATCTTGTCTGGTTGCGTTCTGCCCAGTCTCAGGGTCTGGCCCATTCGCTTCATGGAAGTGACTGCCCTTTCGGTCTTGTCAAAGCTTGTCATGTGTTGTCTTCTACTCACCACACTTTCCTGCTGTTTCTTGCTTTCCCTCTGGCCCTTTGCTGCATGGATGCTATAGTGAAGGGATTTTTTGGTTTTGTTTTTTGCCCTAAGGATTTGGAAGGTATACAGAATCAGAATCTTTATGGTGAGGTGGAAGTTTTTCCCGAGTTTGGTTAAATTTGGGAACTTTGAGGAAGTTTACTGTCTCTCATTGTGTGGAAAGAAAATGAAGGTCCACATAGTGGGGAGTCCCAGAATTGGGGCTGCGTTGAGGCCCTAGGAGCTGGCTCCCTGGGCACGTCCACCTCACAGCCCAGTGAGTGTCCTCATGGGATGGACGGCCTGGGGCCAGTGAGGGCTCTGCATCTGCAATGGTCCCCGTCTCCCCGGGGCCAGCTCTGAGAGGCCACACCACCCAGCCGGAGCCTGGCTGACTACAGGTGGCTCCTGTCAGCTTCCTCACCATGCACAATGCCTACAGTCCATCTCTGTGCTCACGAGGCTTGGGGTGGCTTGTTTATAGAAGTGCGTGTGTAAAGAGTTGATTTTGTGGGGCTGGGCATGTGCTCGAGCTTGGGTGATGCTGTGAGGTCAAGGCCACCATGCTGCACAGACTCCTTTGAGCTCACTCCTGGGGTCTCTGCACATTGTCTGCAGAGGGCGTGGGCCAGCCACTTGTTTGTGTATCTGTGTGTCCGTGTGTATGTGTATGTGAGTGTGTGTTGTGTGCATCTCCTGTATCTCTTTGTAGTGTGCCCATGTGTTACCAGAGTTAACAAACAAGTTTTACCACTTTTGCTCCAGCTACTGCAACTACAGCTGGCCTATCCCTGTGTTGGGTGACCCTGCCAAGAGCTGCCTTAAGTGACTGGGGTGTGGTTTGGGAGGTTGTGGGGAGAAGGCAGGGAGGGTGCTGCTGCCCTTGGTGGCTCTGTGCTTGCCTCTGCACCTCCTGCTGGCACTAAACACTAGCAAGGGGAGGTGGACTTCCTCAGGCTTGGCTTGAGCCCAGGCCCCTTGCCCTATGTCACCCAGAAGGACAGGTAGAGCAAGAACCTCTCCCTCCCCCCTCCACTTTCTGCCTTCTCCCCTACAAGTGCTTTCCTTCCTGCCCCTCACCCTGCACCTTAGGGAGAGCCAAGCCCTGCAGGGCTGATGACCTTGGTCAGGCTGAGATTAGGAATGTTACAAGGAAACTGACTGGTTTGGGGAACAGAAAATGGATATTCAGGGCTCCTGAGTCCCTCCCTTGACTAGTCTGTGGTAGGTTCCTCCTGACTTCCTCCAAAATGAGGAACACGAGACATCTTTTGAAATAAACCTCAAAGAGATGACAGGAAGCTGACCCTAAGGGGAGACCTGTGACCAGCCGCATGTCACATCCACCTAAGTGGCCGCTGAGCCTTTTCAGAATGGTATCTGTGAGCTTCTGAAGGACAGGCAGGCCCAGGCCCAGGCCAGCTTTGTTTGGGTCTCAGGAATTCTGGCTTCTTTGCAGGTGTCTGATCAGGGCTTGAAGTGACCGAGTGAAGCTGGGGGGACAGCATGGATTCTTCAGTCAGCTTTGGTTCAAGCCAAGCTAGCTCACTAGCTTGAGTCCTCAGCAGTTTCTGTGCTTGCTCTCTGCCCACCCCCACCCCCAGGTCGAGTCCTCTTCAGGGCCCTGCAGGGGTCCCTCCCCTAGGTACAGTCCTTACCCCATACGGGGGACTCAGTTACTTTTCACCTAACACCCTACCTGGGCCTCTTTGTCCTTCAAGTCCTCCTGGACAGCTCTGTGACTGTCTTCTTCCCATCCTTACTTAGGAAAAAGTGATCTCTAGTGCCTGTCCCATCGTATTAGAACCCTGCCGTCCACGGCCTCATCAGCTGGCCCTACTTCGTCCATGTGGCTTTTCTCCTGCAAATCCAGCCACACCATTTGATTCTGAGCAGTGGAAGTCTTTCCCAGAAACCCTCCATTCTCAGGCCCGTGACTGTACTCCTGCTGTTCCTCCTTCCTGGCAATGCCTGGCCTGTCTCTCCTATCTTTGGATTCCCGTCTGTTCACCCCAACTTGTGGCTTGTCCACATGTTGCTTCACACACCTAAACAGAGTTGTCTTCAAAGACCGGGTCCAGAGTCCATCTCAACCACATCCCCCAGACTCCCATCGAAATGCCTTACCCTTCCCCACCTCCCCTGTACCCAGCCCCCCCGACTCTGCCTCTTCTCCCAGCCCTGAGTGTGGGTGGAAGAGCAGTGCCTTCAAAGAGCTGCGTCTGAGTGGCTTGGGCTCAGCTCTGCCAGGCCCCTGCTGGGGACTAGGAAGAGAGTGTGAGGTCCCTCACTTGCTGTCCTTAGTCTGGAAGAGCAGTTGCCAGGCAGACCACCACCTTTTCTGACCCTTCTTCCCTTTCTGTGCCAGGACTCTGTAGTGATGGAAACACAAATCCGCATCTGAAAGGCCCTGGGACAGTTTGTTAGGCTCTGCTGGACCAGGGGCCAAGCTATATCATGAAGCCTCAGTGTTGCTCTCTGCATCTCTCGGCTCTGCCCCTTGGTGCATTCCCACACAGTCTTTCCCTGCCGGTTCTGAGAAACTCTGGGCTTACATCCTTTCCTTAGCAACCCTAACCAGGGAGCCAGGGAGAGCTGCTGTTTTAGAGTCCTAACCAGAGTCCTAGAGTTGAGTCTCATTGGCTTGGCTTGGGTCATGTGCTCATCCCTAAGCCAGTCGCATAGCCAGGCACACAGTGATTGGCTAGCCTAGGTCATATGTCTTCCCCTGGAGTCAGAGCTGAAGTCACCACTGTGGAACAACATGGCCTGAGTTTAGGTGACAGAAGGCTGGG
Organism: Equus quagga; assembly: GCF_021613505.1. Classification (NCBI taxonomy): domain Eukaryota; kingdom Metazoa; phylum Chordata; class Mammalia; order Perissodactyla; family Equidae; genus Equus; species Equus quagga. Next base: position 59,833,672 of record NC_060271.1, read on the forward strand.
ACACCCTGACAAAGGAGGGGGCAGGATCCTGGGCACCTGGAAACCTTAGACGTCCAGGGCATACCCCTGGTCTTCAGCCATGGCAGTGGCCCTACACTCTGATATCCGTGGGAAGTGTAAGAAGGGCAGTGTCTCCCAGGCTCCAGCCATGCCACCATGCCAGGAGATAATTCAGCAAGTAAGATAAGAAAGAGAAGGGAGGAAGCCATTGCTTTTGAGGAAATGGCTTTTGAGGAAGCCTCTGCTCTGTGCTGAGCCCCTGGAGATGCCCGTGCCAAGCTCCTGGCTGGTTTCAGTGGCTCCTCCAGCACTGACACCCATGTCCTGATGTGCACATGCACACCCAGTTGTAGATTCTCAAACATATACACCGAGAATCTCGTCCCTCTCTGGACAACCAGCAGAGCTGAGTTTCCGGTCTACATCCCCCCAGGGTCAGGGTCTCTAGTCCCAGCTGGAGGAGCAGGAAGAGCCAGCCAGTCCCCTCCTGTCATCTTCCCCACCCCCCAGGGCCAGCAGGAAGCCAGAAAGGAAGGGTGGGCTGGGTGGGAGCACTGTACAAGGGTTTGCCTACAGCCCCTTGGTTCCTCCCAGCAGCAGACATGGGAATGGGTCAGATGCTCTGAGATAACCTCCCTGCAGCAGATCCACAGGAACAGAAAGCCCACAGCCTTCCTGCTTTTGTCCCAACTCCATCTCTTTCCCACCTCGGCCCCACTGTGCTATGGCCTACTTGTCCCGTCGTATGCCCAGTAGCAATAGCAGGGGCCAGGGCTGCTCGGGGTATAATCCCAAATTCGGGTTAGAGCTTAAAAGAGAATCCTTCTGTCTCTTGTGAGTGAGTTCCAGATCTCAGGTCTCTGAACTCACTTTCTCTGGGCAGCTAGAAGTGTAGGTGAGGGGCTCATCTTCTGAGGAATCTGAAGAGGTGGACACAAGCTGGAGCCCCGAGGTCCTCCAGCAGCCTTGGCAGAGACGTCCCGCCTCTTCACCCAGCAGGGGCCCTGAGAGCCACTTTCCAGGCAGTGGCTGTTCCCAGCGCCTGAGCCAGAAGTCCTGTTTCTGTCCAGATGCTGCCAGCCTGTCTCCCATCACCCTTAGCTGGCCTCATCTCGGCTCCATGTTTAGGGCTCCACCCACCCCTGCATCCAGGCAGGCACTTTCATTTACAGAATGGAGGGTCCGGCCTCACAAACCCAGGGCTGAGTCTGACAGGCCCCCCCTGTGGCATCTGCTCCCTGACCGCTCTGCCCCATGATCTCTCTGCCCTGTGCCTTCAGGAACCCTGGGCAGGAAGAGGTGCTGGGTCACGCCTCATTTCCTAGTGAGCAGTCGTAGGTCCTCGTCATTTCCTTCTTACTAGGACTTATGGCTGATGACCTGTCCTGGTTGGAGTCACTTCCAGACCCAGCTTTCCTTTGGGCACAGCCCTCTGCTTCCTGCTTTAGTGCCTACCCCAGCCAAGCTCAGGGAGTGGAACCTTGGAGCAGGGCCCGCATGGGCAAGGGAAGTAGGTCATGCAGTTTGCTCATGGGGGGCAAGGAAGAAATAGTGCCCAGAGATGATGGCAGGTGCCACACTCAGGACGGGTCCAGGCAGGGTTCACCTAGGAAAATGCGTCCCCTCTCATCGTGTGTTCTGGTGGACACCTAGCCAGGCAAGCTTCAGCTCTCTCACCAGGCTGAGGCTCTTGGTCTTGACCCGCAAGTAGCCCTACCTCAGGATTACTCATCCCTGCTGATTTTGGTTGCTACTTGCCCTGCCTGTGGTGGAGTACCTAGACCATGCCCTTGGGGCTCAGGCTTGGGACCCAGGAGCAGCCTACCCTCTCCTTCCCTGTCCTGCCTCCCCTTGGGCTCTTGTTGTGCAATGCAGGGGGATGTCACAGTGTGACATCCCCTTTAGGAAACACACACACGCATGCACCCACACGCATGCATGGGGAGCTTGTCCAGCTAAAGAGAGAGAGTACACATGTCTGCTTCAGACCTAAGCCTTCTTGGAGATGGGCATGCTGTCAGGGGACCTCACCAAGCTCAGCTCTATCTGCTGATAGCGGGGCTCACCAGGCCCTCTCTGCCAGTCCCACTGGGTCAGGGCACTGTGAAGTGGTGCTATGGGTTTATGTTTAATTAAAAGAAGAAGGAAAGAAAGAAAGAAAAAGGATTCATCGGGGCCAGCTCTAGCATCCAGTCTGAAGTATGTCAAGGTGGACCAGCTCAGCTTCAGTCTTTCCTGGACTCCATTGGTTCTAGAGTTGACCTCCAGCACATGTGCATGTAGCTAAGTGTCTCAGAGGAACAGGCCCCCTGAGAGGACCCACACATGGCAGTGATGGGACCCATGGCAGAATTCTCCTCCTGGGGTCAATTGTCAGGCTAGGCTGTACCTCTAGACTCTAGATGGGGCTGAGAGCAACCCAGCCAGATGGTGACTGAACTCAGGTCCCTGGGGCAGCCACCACCCAGAGCCTGTGGGCAAGGAGAGGTGAAACCAAAGGAGCTGCTCTGGGGTCCTGACATTCCAGGCAGGGAACCCAGGACCAGTAGGATCCAAGGCCAGCTTCCTGAGTGGGAGCTGGGGACACCTGCAGAGTGCGCCCCTGGGCCCCAGCAGCCTGGCTGGGAGGGCCGTGTCCTTTGGGTCAGTCTCTGTCCTCCTCAGCAGCTGTTCCTGGGTCAGCCGTGGTTCTTCCTCCGCTCCCCAGCCCCCACAGCAGCTGCCCCAGAGCCTGGCTGGACCTGCTCCCACCGGATCCTCCTGCCAGTGGCAAGATCTACCATCCCCACCCAGCCTGGCAGCCTGCAGGGAAAGGGCTTGGTTTGAAGACTCGCCTGGGGGAAGACTGGATTCTTGATCGTGACCGGAGATGGGAGAAACCAAAGTGTTCTGGCCAGAGCGTGGGGCTTCCTGGGAGATCCTCTCCCTCCTCCTTTCTGCCCTTTTTTAGCATAAATAACCCAGGCCACAGCCTGCTTCCTTGGCATTAGCTAGAGGGGAATTTTCTAAAGGATGAAGTTCTTGGGAAATGCCTACCCTTTTTCCCTTTCGTCTTATGATGAAAGTGCTGCAAATGAAGACTTGGCTGGTGGTTCCTGGGGTCAGAACTAGCTGGACCAGACCAAGGAGACATTGACCTTCCCGTCCCCCTTCCCCCACACAGTGGGTGACAAGCCCTGTTGGCTGTCTCCTGTCTCTCACCCTTGTCGTCCTTCCCCAGGGAGAGGGCGGGGCCCGCTTTAAGGCTCTAGAGCTAAGAAGGAGGCATCCTAACAGAACTTCTCTGAAAAGTCGGCCTGCCAAACTCGGGGGAGAGACCCAGAAAATGGAAGCTGCAGGCCTTGCTGGCCGCAGTGGCAGGGGACAACCCCGTCTTGTCGGCATTGGGTTCGGGCACGTCTGTTCCTTGCCCTCAGACTCTGCCTCTCCCCACGTAGTTGACTGAGGTTTCCCTGCCCCCATTTCCCATGGAGGCTTCTCAGCCTCGGCTCACACCGAGTGAGGGAGGTACTGGGTGGCCTGAGCTGGCAAAGCCCCATTTTTCAGACAAGATCCTGAAGGCTGGACAAGCATCGCCCCCTACTTAAGGAGTGCCTCTGCACTGCTCCTTAACCCTGAAGCAGCCCTGACTCCCCCCCTCACCCCCCTACACACGCCCCTAGGGACTTGGAAGGGGCCTCAGGCCTGTGGAAGGACCATCTTGCACTTCCAGCTGGGGAGGAAATGGGAGCAGGCAGGGGGCTTGGGCATTGACAACCCCCAGTCAGTTCTTGAAAGGAAAGACAGAGCCCCATGTCTCCATGGTGCCAGCCAGGACAGGAACAGGCTTGCTAAGTTCAGGAGTTGGTCACGGCGGCGCAACTGGAGCAGGAAACGCAGCTCTCACACCTTGCTGTTTACTTTGTGTCCTATGGGAACAGGTCGGCTCTCGCCCACCCCTGCTGGCACTCCTGGGCCCGCCTCTGGTCTCCCAGAATCCACCAGGATTTTCAGAGGAAGGAGACTCAGGTTCAGCCCCCTCCTAGCTGCAGAGCCCCAGTTTCTGTGAATGTTTGCTTCTGACCTTCATAAAAACAGGGCAGGGGAGAGGAGCCTAGGGGCTGGGGGCGAGGGTGAGGTTCAGAAGAAGCCGTACATGCGCCCTGTGCAACCCGCTGTCCCTTTGTCTGGACCAGATCAGACCCTCTGTCACCTCTCCTCCACTCTGAGACTGCAGGTGTCAGGAAGTGAGGGGAGGAGGCGGGGCTGGGCACTTCTTATGCCAATGGCCAAGCCTTTTTTCCAGAAGTACAACTACTACCAAGTAAGACTACTGCTGTCTTTGTCATGATTTCTGACCACAGGTGGACCTTTATTCCCTTAAGTTGGCTCAGAGTCTTCCTTAAAGGGCCTCCCTTCACCTAGGAGTTGGCTCCAGGGATCACCCTCACATGCAAAGAAAAATGCATCCTCTCTCCTACCTGGTAGAGGGCAGGGATCCCCCCACCTTTGGAAAATCAGCTTATAATATGTTGTTAACAGGGCTTTTCTTCAGAACTATTTCCTTCTTCCTATTCCTGCCCCCCACCCACCAAAACAAACACATTCGGAATCATTTTCCTGGGATTTTCCCTCCAGATTCAGTTATGGGAATCAGCATAAGGACGAAGTTGTGAAACGGTACTTGCGCGTAGTCCTAGTGCTTTTTCTCCCATAAATCTCCACTGCAGTTTTCCTCCAGGGAATTCCTCAGATCCTAGGCTCACCCCCACCACGCCTCCCTCCTAGGAGGATAAACTCTGCAGGGGAAGGTGGGGTGTGAGGGGGCGGGGAGCCCAACACCCCTGGGACCGGGACTGGCCTCTGCACCCATCCCAGGGTGGCTCCGAGGTCCGTTTTAGCCCTGGGCCTTGTACACAGCACAGGGACCTCTGAAACGCAAAGGCGTCCAACTGGGCCCCAGGCAGAGGAAGAGCCTGGGGAATATCTACAAGTGAAAGGTCTGAGGGCGCCCCCTTTCTTTCCCTCTCTGCCCCACCCCCCAGGCTTTCACACCCACCCCCATAGACGGGCCCCTTTCCCAGCCATCCTCTGACCTACTGATAGCTCCACCACCCTTGGAGATTTTCTTTGGCATCTCCTGCCACCTCACCATCAGCTTGTTCAACACCCTCTCGAAAAGGGGTGTTGGTCCTGGGAGCTCTGCTGCTTGTCAAGGTCATGTCCCGCTCCCTTGCCCTGCACCCACCCCAAACGCAACTAGACTCAGTCAGTTATAAGTGGCATGGTCTTGTTAAAAATTAATTTTTAAAAACTTTCATTGTATTCTGATTATAGGAGTAAAGCACACACATTGTAGAGAAACGATCTTAAAAAGAAAAAAAAAAAAGATGCAGAAGGATGTCCTATAATCCTTTCTCAGCCAGAGCTGCATTTTCCCTCTGGTGTATTCCAACCCAACCGATTCTATCACCTGCTTCTCCCAGGCGCCCCCAGTCTGTCCCTGACATCCCAGCCTCCCTGCTCGAGAGCCTTGAGTGGCCTCCTTGGCCCACAGTCCAGACCCTCTGCTGCCAGCCCTGTCCTCAGGGCACCCCTTCCCTTCCCCCTGCTCCAGCCCAGCCAGCCACCTGGCGGTCAGTCCCCCAGCATGCCCTGCCTCTGTTTCTTGCATCAGCCCTGGGATCTGTCTGGTTTTGTAATCTCCACCCCAGCCCCGCCCCCACAGGGCCACCTTCACCTGAAATCCCACTGTTCCTTTGAGGCCTGGTTTAGCGTAGTCACTTCCTCCCTGAAGCCATCTGAGTTGCACTCCACCACCACCACCCCCCAAAAACCTAGAAGGACCCTTTCTTCTTTTGGTCCATGGGGAAGCTGAGATTCAGTATTTGTTGACCCAGTGATTGCCTTTCTGAAGTGTCTTTCTCCCTGTAATGTCTGAGTGTTTGTGGCTGTGTCTTAGTCAAGGTACAGTGTCTGGCACACAGGCCTGAACCTGCTTTATGAGGGGAGGTGTGAGCCATTGCCAGGACTGCAGACTTTGGAAGGAGTTCTGAATGCTGTGGCCCTCTCTAGAGCAGGGCCAGGCTGGGGAAGGGGAACCTGTGGGAAGCAGCAGCTTGCTAGCCAGCCAGCCCACTGGGGGACTCGGGCACAGGCACAGGCGGCTGCAGGACCTAGCAGGGGGAGCTGGCTCAGAGAAGCTGCATCTTCCCCAGCCCAGGCAGCATGCCTGGAGGCACACCCTGTGGGCCCCCCAGCTGTCCCCACTGCGTCTTCTCTGTGCCTGCGGTGTGCAGTGCTGCTCACCTGGCCAGCCAGTGGGGTCAGGGCACCTTGGGCCTCAGCTGTTGTGCTAAAGAACAGGCTGAGTTCTGGGCAGGGCAGGTGCTGCTGGGGGAGGGGCAGGTGGCCCCCATCCTCAGGATTTTGCACCATGGTATTTGAGTTCAAGAAGACAGTATTCCATAGTGCCAAGTCTAGGACCCTCAAAAATGGTTCTTGCTTCTGTCCTAAGGAGGCTGCTGGGTCTGTGCAAAGAGGCGGCCGCTGTTTCTGGGGCACTGCCTGGTGCTCTAAGAGGGGAGGATGATAAGTAAGGGCAGGGGAAGTGGGGGGATGGGGGAGCCTTGGGCTGGTTCTAAGCTCCAACTGCGTTATCACCATGCTTGCGCCCTGCGGGCCTGCCTCTCCCATCCCAGCTCAGCCTCAGGGCTGGTTATCTGCCCCGGGCACGATGATGGGGTTGTTTCCTGCCACCCGCCCCATCTTAGACATAAGGAGTCTGAAGGGGATGGGCAGCAGGCGCCTCTGAGTGGGGGAGGGGCATGCCCACAGGCAGGAGTTGAGAGTGCCAGGAGCAGGCTGTGTTCACATTAGAGCCTCGCATGTCTTTGGGGTGCTCCCTGTACCTTGTTTTCTCTGCACAGCAGGTGAATGTCCCATAAATGAATGGGCACCAACAGAGTCCAAGGGCACCTTGGGATCAAACCATTCTCTGATCACATGGAATTGGCCCTTGTCCTGTTTTCACCCCTCAGGGTATCCATCCGGCAAGAGTGAGGGTATGAGCCGATGGGTAAGGTGCACAGATGCTCAACCCAAACTGTTTCCATCAGCCTCCCTCTCGTCGCCTCCCTCCTCATGTCAACAAGGTTTCCTTGTGCAGAGAGGGCTGCACATCTATCTGTGCAGGTGGTGTCCCATGAGGGGTGAACTGGGCACCCATGGGCCACATCCCACCATAGAGGATAGTGGCACCCGGTCACAGGGCCACAGGCACGGGTGCCTCAGGGAGCAGAGACCACTGACACTGAGCAGAGGTCAGAGTGAACAGGCCCCTCCCCACAACCAGCTTTCTCTGCTGGCACCCCAGGACAAGGCTGGGTGACAGAGTGGGTTTCTGGATGGCAGACATTTCTTCTTTTCCTGAAGGAAGGGAGGATAGTCATTCATCAGAGGGAGAGCTCTGAGTGAGTGGGCCCAGAGCCCTCCTTTAACATTTTGGAAACTGTCGCCCTCGGCCCACTGGGCCTGAGCACAAGGAATCTGGAAATTAAGGAGTTAGGGAAGCCTGTCTCTCTGTGCTCTCTCTCCAGGTCTGCTACCTGTGCCACAGCCTCCTGACACTGGCCGAGGTGGTGGTCAGCTGCCAGGACATTACTCCAGAGCAATGGGTGAGTCTCCCATGCGGCTGGCCTGGAGCCCAGCTGCTGTCAGGAACTGCAAAGAATGGGAGACTGAGAAAGAGGCAGGCCTAGGGAGCCAGGCCTCTTCCTTCCCCCACCATCCCAAGAGTGCTCCCTGGGGATACTGACCCGAGCCCCCGGCAGGTGCCCTGTCCCTCTCCTCCCTTTCCTGGTTGACTTCTGAGCAGCCACTCAACTGTGTCCCTCTTTTTCTCTGACTTGTTCTCCCTCCTCCCTGACTATGGATGTGCCTGGCCTGTGTCATACCCTCCCCCTCGCTCACCTCTGCAGGGGGAGCTGCAGCTGCTGTGCATGCAGTTGGACCGCCACATCAGCACCCATATCCGGGAGAGCCCCCAGGCCATGCACCGGACCAAACTCAAGGATCTGGCTGCCCAGACCTACATCCGCTGGCAGGAGCTGCTGACCCACTGCCAGCCCCAGGTGGTGCCTCCCTCAAGCCCCCAGACTTGGGAGGGGAGGGAAGTGGTCAGGCGGCTGACCAGCAACAACAGCGAGTCCACCCCAACTACAGCTGCTGAGCTTCTGGCTGGGAGATGGGTGGAGAGGGCAGTGTGGGGGAGGGTGGAGACGCCTCAGAGGACCTTCATCATCCTTATCAAGAGTCCAGTGCGTAGTGTGGGGATGTGATGAGTGGGGTACAGAGAGGCCGACTTCTGAGCAAATGCAAAGAAAAACTTCATCCTGGAGAGGGAAGAGCCTGGGCCAGAGTACCAGTTTGTTGTGAGCAGTGCCAGGAAGGGACACCAGAGGCACCAGCTGTCCGCCCTCTGCCTGCTTGTCCTGCAGCCCTGAGGCTGGCCTCCTGCTCTGCTAGGAGAAACACTCCCAGGCTGCCCTAGTCCCTCCAATTTCTAGAGCAATAACCTCCACACACCTAATTTTCTCAGATTCTCTAGGTAATAATATTCATAGCTAATATTTATTGAATGAAGACCCTTTTCTCCATGAATCCACATAACCCCCATGGGGCAGGTATAGTTATGATCCCATTTTACAGATGAACAAGCTAACCAAAGTCACTGAGAGGTTAAATAGCTTGCCCCATCACACCCGCAGCATGTAAATGTCAGAACCAAGGCACAGAGCCAGCCTGACTCCAGGCCTGCAGACTTAAGCATCGTCCAGTCCCTACTCTGGCAGCCTCCCTTCTGGCCTCGGTCCCTCCAGCAGGCAGTACCAGCTGGCTTAGGGGCCCTCCCCTCCCCCAGCCCCCAACCCTTGATGGAGACAGCTGGGTCTGGTGAGAACTGTTTCTCCACCCACCCTCCCAGTGCTCCGTGGCTCCAACTTGCCTTTCCACCGACTTCTCCCTGCCTGTCCTTCCCTCTATAACCTCTGACTTGGGGCTGACACATCAGCCACAGGCTGTGGCTTGGGTCTCAGATTTCACAAGTCTCTGAGAAAGCTGGGGAGCAAACCTCACCCTCAATCCCCAAGGAACTAGATCACACTGGTCTCTGGTGGGAAACAAGGTGTTTGTCATGAAAAGAAAGAGAAGTGATTCGTGGCCTGGTCCAGCCAGGGGACAGGCCCCACCTTCCTTTCACACCGCCGCCCTGGGCCTGCGAGCAGTGAGTAGAGGGAACCCAGGCAAGGCTGTGGTCAAGTGGCCTGTGGACTTGCCGTGTCCTTGCCTGCACTGTGAGCCTCAGGACTCTCGTTGCTCAGCACCTGGCGTAGAGGAGGCCGGTAGTGGATGATGAATGGATGCTGGAGAGTTGGGGAGCCTCAGGGTGCTGGGCACCAGCCGGGCCTGGCTATCGGCTTCTGTTTCCCTTCTTGCCACAGGCCCAGTACTTCAGCCCCTGGAAAGACATCTAATGGAGCAGGGCAGGGGGCCCAGGGCTATTGGCTCTGGCAGGAAGTGAACAGGGCCCAGGGAACTGGAGGAAGCGAAGAATGGACACCAGAGGAGGACCAGTCTGACGAAGCAAGAGCTGCCTGCCCCATTGCCCTGACCCTGCCGGGCGAGGGGTCCCTGTGTCTCTGCCTGGCCCACCCTCAGCTCTGCTTCCGCTCCCAGCCGTCTCCTCTTCCCCCGAGGCCTTTGTCTCCGCAGCTCTGGTTTCCCTGGGCCTCCCCACCCTCCCTCCTCTCTCTCTGTCACTAATGTGAAGTTTCTTTGTGCATACTAAAGTCTTATTTCAGTGTCAGTGGTTTAGAAGATTTCCTTCAATCCCTATCCTGAGGGCTCATGCCCAGCATCCAGTTTCCTGACATCTCTGCTTGAGCTTTGCCGTTCTCACCTCCGACAGCCCAGCCTTGTGTCTGGGTCTTCGGCCCCGCCCCCTGCAGCAGAGGGCTGTTTGTAAATCCTGAGGAAGAGCAGTTGGTTACTCCTGTGGCCCCAGAGCTGTCAGAAACCCAGGGAGCAGGGATGGGGAACATTTGTTTGGACCCGGTCTGGGACCACTCCCCACTGGCTGCCTCCACCGGGGAGGATCTACAGAATGAGATGGTGGATCAGGGCTGTAATTACACTTAATTCAGTTTATTGTTGCGCTCTGAAATCAACTCCCCAGATTTAGGAGTGAGGGGGTGGTGCCAAAAGACAATTCCAGTTACTGCTTTTGCTTTCCCTCAGCCTTACCCAAGATGAGTGTTGTGGGCCCTGATCCCTGATGGGGTGCTGGATGTCTCTGACCTGCCCACCTTGGGAAGTGAGTGGGCCCTGTGTACCCTGAGGAGATCCCTGGCATCCACTTTCTCTCTCTGCCCACTCCTCCAACCCTGAAAATCCATTTCCAGTCTCTGGCCCCTCCTGACTCTTTCTGGGTTGGGGTGGGGTTTTGCAGGGCCATAAGAGATAACAAGAAGTAGCAGAGGATGGCCTGTGCCCACTCCTCAGCTCAACCTGAGTGTCCACCAATGGAGCTTTGCCATGGCTAGTGCTTGTGACTTCCTCTGTGTGTGTGTCCCTCTCCTTTGTACTTTCATGCCACAGGGCTCAGGGTCAGGCGGGATAACTAGGAGAGCGATTCCCACCAAATAAAGGACCTTCAGGCCTAGGGGCTCAGTTTGCAGACCTGAAATGTAGCCTGTCATTTCCTGGGGCTGCCTCCCTTGCTGGGTCCCCAGAATGCTCAGAGCCAGGGGCATCTATAATTCAGAAGGCACGAGCCCATGGCAGAGTGCTGGGTGCCGTATGGGACGTCTCCCTGCCTCCCAGCCTCTGCCAAGTGAGAGGTGGAACCCTCTGCCAGGGTGACTTGGATGCCCAGGTGACTTGCCTGAGAGTTCTGGTTTCCGTTGCTGGCTACATCACAGGCCTCCTTCGCCAGGGCACCACTGAGGCCCCAGCGGCTTCAGGTGGGCCTGAGATCCTCTGATAAGAATGGGAGGTTCTGGAGAGCCAGCCTCCTTCACGTTCCCTCAGGGCTGCCCCAGCTTCTGACACTGCACATCCTGACAGTTACTCCTCAGCTATTCAGTTTGCTCTGGAAACCTGGAAATCACCTTTGAAATTTCCCTTCTTTGTTCTCACTGCCAAGGGCAGAGAGGGAGTAGGGAGGCATGAGAGGCTGAACAGGGAGTTTCCAGTTCTCGAAGCTGCCCCTACTTCTCTGAGAAGGGGATCCAGCGGTCCATCAGCGTAGACATCTGGAGCATTTCTACTCAGGTCTGGATCTTGTTCACTGCCCCTCCTCCCCTGCTCCCCAAACACGCTCATCCCCAAGGAGAAATCGATACTAAGGAGAGAGGAGGTGTTGGTGACAACTTAGTCCCTCCAGAGACCTGGCTGTAACCTGAGCAGAGGTGTGCACTTCGAGGTCACCCAAGGGCACACAGTATCCCCTGGGACATGTAATGGGCCCTCTCTGGAACTGGCTGGGAGCTGACCAGATCTTCTAAAACTAGTCTGGGACCAGTGAGAGACTCAGCCTCCTCCGGGCCAAGAGTTCCACACTGGTGCTGGCGACTTCACCACTTGCCCTTTCCAGATCCCTGAGCCCCTGGGGAAAGGCGGAGGGACATCCTGGTTGAAGCCTCTGGAAAAGCAGCATCCGGGGCTGTGGTGACGGATGCTTTCCTGCTTCCTTTGGTGATGGTGGCAGGGAGGGGCTGGGAAGGGAAAGGCTTCCCAGGTGGGTGGCTTTGATAACTCTCTTTTAGGAGGAAGTAGAGAGAGGAAGTCCTTTTCCTATGGCCCCACTCACCTCAGTCCCCAAGCCCTCAGAAAGATCTCTGAAGGGTGGCTGACCCAGGCTTTCTCATTTCCCCTCTGTGGGTTGTCAGCAGCTCCTGGCTCCCTTGGGAGTTGGCCAGGCAATGTTGACTAGAGAGCTCCAGGATGAACCCTGGGCTCTGTCCTGTCAGAAAGCTGCCTCAGAGCTGGGGGGCAAGGAGCTCAGCTGAGAGGCACCATGACACATGACCAGTGTGGAGGACCAGGGGGGGCCTTGCTTTTCAAGTCAGACTCCTGGGCCCATCTCTGAGGGCTGGCCTGAGCTGCCAGTGCATTCTTAGAGAACCCCAGAAGGCAATGAGTACTTCTCTGTCCCTCCTTGAGTTGGGTACAAGTGGTTGAACGAATGGGGCAAGTAGGTGGGCCTGCCAAGGCCTGAGACCTGAATGGTGGGTACCTTCCATGAAATATGCCAGACAGGCCCCAGGGAGATTGATAGGTACGTGAGCCTCTTTTTTTTTTTTTTTTGGTATTAGTAACTTTTTTTTCTTAATTTAAGACCCAGGAATCCTCATTTTCTACCAGTTGTGTTTCTATTAAAAGCTATGAATCATGAGCAAGTAGTCATGCAGGAAACTTATCCCCTACCCACCTACCCGTGGAAAAGGGCAGTGCACCACCAGAAATGGGCAAAGGCAGAAAAAGGAGGGAAGAGGGGCTGCAGTCTTGTCTTTGAGGAGCGTTTAGGAGGGAAGGGCTCCCGGCGTCAGTCAGCAGGAATGGAGAAGCCTGCCCTGAGGTTCAGAAGACTGTCCCCGCCAGTGAAACCAAACCAGCTTTTGAAACTTTCCACTGGGGCCATCTTGCAGGTGGAGCCAGGAGCTCAAGTCTCTGCCTGGTAACCCTCACACCTAGTGGGCTGGGAGGGGCGGGGGGGAGGTAAGACTTGAAGGTGAGGAAAAACAGCAGAAAATGCAGTGTTTTAGGCCTAAAACTTGTCAGGAGACACTGTCACTTAGTGGAAAGACAGAATTGGGAGTCCCAAGACCTGATTTAACATTCTGACCTTGCTAATTATCTCCTTGACTTTGGGCAGATTGCTTAATCTTTTCTCTATAAAATGGGAGAAACAATACCTACTTTTTAAAGGGTGGTCATGAGGGTGGAGTGAGAAAGTGTACGTGAAGGCAGGTTGCAAAGTCTAAAGCACAGAGCAAAGGGGAAGGGTGTTTGCGCATCAGTTCACCTGTGCTTAGACACGGGCTCTAACCTGGACAGGGGTCCCAACACCACCTCCCTCCCTCCCTTTGGTGCCAGCTCTGTGCTGTTGGTAATTGACTTGTCCCCTATCGGTGGCATCTCCAAGGCCACAGCTTTTTTCTGGTGAAAAGGAGCTGGGAATTGTGGCTTTGGCCAGCGAGGGAGAAGGGGCCTTTATGTATATCAGCAAAGACCCAATTGTTACTGAATCCAAACTGGGCTGCTTTTCCCAACTATCTCCACTACTCTTCTGGGCTCCACTTGTCAGATGCCAAGTTTTAACCCAGAACAAAAGCTCCTGTCGGGACTGATTTATAATCCAGATCTGCTGACAGGCCCTAAAGTGTTCCTCCCCTCCATGACTGCACTGGGCTGAAAGTTACCACCGAAGCCTCAGGGCCCAAGTCTCTGCACCTCTGCCCTTTGCACCCAGCCAGGAGGTGGCATCTGTCCCCAGGTGCTGATGGGACAACCTGCCTGGGGTTCCTCTGTCCACCTGCCCAGCTCCGAGAACCGGCTGGCAAGGAGGCCACTCCAGCACCCCCAGGGGGCAAGAGCTACAAGTTACTTCTAGGAGCAGCCCGTGGGCGGAGGCTGGGGGATCTGAAGGTGGTGGTTCTCCTGGCTCCCCTCAGCCCCTTTCATCTGAACATCAGGGCTCATGTCACTTGTTATTCAGCCTTCTAGTGGCACCAGGAGCCATTTCCTGGGGGTAGGCTCTGTGCAACCGGAGTGGAGGGCTGTCTTCACGGCAGCTGGGCAAAGGACACTGAGCAGGGTCCCTCTGCCTGGAGCGTGAGAAGCAAGCGGCAAACTGCCCCGGAGCCTAGGGGGTCTTCTTGGCTGGTGAGGCCCGTTCCAGTCTGACTGTAGGGGCCACTGGGCGTTGGGGCCAAGAAACGAAGCAGAATTCGGAGCCAAAAGACAGACCACTCTGGTCTGCCCGAAGAGAAGCCTCGCTTTCCCCTGCGCCCCAAGGTGGCTTGCCCGCGTTCGTTCCTGTCGCCGCAGCGTGGGGAGCCCCTCAGCCCCATTCCCGAGCCCGGCCGCTCAGCCTGCGGTTGGCCTTGGGGACATTTCAGAGACCGGATGAGTCCGATTCCCCCATGGCGATGCCCGGAGTCCCTCCCCCGCCCCACCTCCTGGCGCTGTGGCGCAGACCGCGACTGCGAGGCGCGGGGAGGCAGGGCACGGGCAGGGGCGGGGGTCCGAGCCCCGGGCCGGGGAGAGTGGGGGCCGGCGGGTCGCAGCGGATCGCAGCCCCCTCCTGGGCGGGCCTTAGCGTCCCGCCCCCGGCCTCCGCTAGACCCCCCCAGCCTGACGTCAGGGGGAGGGGGCGGAGAGCGGCAGCCGCGGTGGAGAAAGAGCCGGCGCCCGCCCCGGTGGCGCGGGGAGCCCGAGCCCAGGGGCGCCGAGCCGAGCCGAGCCGGGCCCGAGGGGCGGTGGCAGAGGGGCAGCGGCGGAGGAGGGCGGGCGCGCGCGGGCGGGCGGCGGCGCGCGGGTGGGGGCGGACCGTGGTCGGAGGCGAACGCGAGGGCGGCGCCCAGGGATTCAAGCCGCGAAGAAGAGGTGAGTGAGGGCAGGGCTGCGCGGGGCCGGAGCCCTGGGGCTCCGGGGCGGCCGCTTTGTCCCCCGACTCGGGCAGGGGCCGTCGCAGGCGCGAGGGCCAGGGTCTAGGGGTGCAGGGAGCGGCAGCGGGGGGAAGCTGTCCGCCCGAGATCCTTCGTGCGCCCCTCGCGGGCTGCCTCGCGGGGGCTCAGGAACGAGGCGAGCAGTGCCGGCAGCCTTAGGGTCCGGAGGCGCGGACTAGTCAGGGGAGCGGGGCTGAGGGGAGGGGGGGGTCCCACGGCTGTCCGGTCGGCGGCTGGAATCCTCTCTGGGTCCCTGAACTGCCCCCGCTCCCCCACCTCCGACGGAAAGTTTGGGGCGGGCTGGGACTGAGGCTGATGTTGTGGGATCGGATTTCCCTGCCGCGGCCCCTCGCTGGCCCGCTCGGCCCGCTTGGCCCGCTGAGGAGGCAGCTGGTCCTGGAAAGCCTGCTCCCGACCTGAGCCGGGCCGCCCGAGCCGGCTGGAGCGCTCGCCCTGCGGCCGCGGGAGCGCCGTCCGCGGCCTGCCGCTTGGCGTGGGCCAGGGTGGGGGTCGCACCACCTGGGTCTCGCACTCCTCCATCCCCACCCCGGGGCTGCCCCTGTTTCCCCCGTCCTGGGAGGGGTTGGGGGTGGGGGCACCGCTGTGCGGGCAGATCCTCGGAGCGCGCCGCGGGGTCCGGCCGGGGCCTGGGGTAAGGGGCAGAGGCAGGGCTGGGGGTGTGTTGGGGACGGGTGGGGAGGGGAACGTGTCCCCAGCCCCCCGCCCTTCCCGCGCTGGGGTACGAGGCCGACAGGGGGCGTCCGCAGGCCGGGCTCCACCACGCTCCCAGCGCCGCCGCTTTGTTTGCATTCAAATCCCCGGAGCTGGGGGAGGGGAGAACCCGGGGGACCAGGATCGGGGTCCTGGCGGGGACCCTTTGTTTTGGGGTGAGCAGGTCCCCAGCTTCGGTGTCTCTGTGCCCAACATCGGAGGGCTAGAGCAGTGGAAATTAACCTAGAGGGCCTGGCCTGGCCTCGCCAAGGTCCCGGGGGCGCAATCCCTGAGTTGGGAAGGTTCGTCAGACCCCGAGGGAGCACAGCAGGCGCCCGCCCTGCGCGGGGCAGCCCCCACGGCCCAAGAGGAAGCCCTCTCGGACTCTCCGCCCGGTCCTCACTGTCCCCCTCCCCCACCTGGGAGCGCCGCGGGGAGAACCCTGGTTAGAGCGGAGCCGCCTCTGTTGTCCCACCGCCCTCAGCCCGAGGGCTAGTGTCTCCTAGGAGGCTTTGCGAGGAACAGGATGAGGCCCCGGTCATTTCCACGCCCATCCCACCCACTTCCTGCCTCCCTTCTTGGGCAACAAAGGGGCCTCGGGAAGCTGGACCCCTTCAGCTCCCGGCCCCACTTCGGCTCTGCTGATGTGAAACGGGGTTTTGGGCTCTGCCCGGCTATTGTCTGCGCCGGGGGAGGGGAGGGGCTGGGGCCGGGACCCCCCGCACGCCTGCTGCACCAGGTACCCCCTGGGGGAGGCTTTTCCAACCGCCCACATGCCCCCTCACCCTGTTAAGGGGTTTGCGTCGCAGAATTAGGTCTTGGGGCAGGCTGGAGCCCCAGTGGGGCCAGGTCCTGCCTCCAGAGGTTATTTTAAGAAATCCTCGAATCAGTCAGGCCTGAGCTTGGGGGAGGGGGTCCTCTTTTTATTTTCTTGAACAACTTCCTGTTGGAGAGAGGGAGTGGGGAGGGCCTGGAGGCCAGAGAGCGTTTCTTGGAGTGTCCGTTCCTCCAGCTGATTCAGTTCGTCTCCCTCCCCTCAGGGAGACCCCATGGTCCTTTGGAGGCTGTGGAGGTGTGGGAGGGGACTAGGTCTCTGCTCCAAGGAGCGGCAGCGGGGAATCCATGGGGCCTCCTGGGGAGGCCTGATCAGGTCTTCTGTCCTGTCAGTGCCTCCTGGCATGGGCTTTGTGGGCCCCCTTCCGGTCCGTTTGCTCTGGCTGTGATTCTGACCTTTTCTTTTCCCCCAGCAGGGCAGCTGGCCTGGAGCTCAGAGCCGGGGGTGTGCCATGGCCCCACACTGGGCTGTCTGGCTGCTGACAGTGGGGCTGTGGGGCCTGGGCATTGGGGCTGAGGTGTGGTGGAACCTGGTGCCCCGGAAGACAGTATCTTCTGGGGGTGAGTGCCTGATGTCATGAGGGGAAAGACCAGTGTGGGACATGGGAGGCCAGGAGGGACTGCTGGGGGAGGCGGGATGCTAAGAAATTGCCCCCTAGACTGTGCCAGCTTTATTCTGTCAGGCTCAAGGCCCACCAATGTGACCTGGCTTTCTAAGAAATGTGAGTGGCCCCAGGGACCCAGAACTGGTAGTCCAGGTCAGGACCTGGATATCCCTCCTTCTGACGCTTAGGGCCCAGCTGCCCCTGTTATGCAAGGGAGAGATCATTCTGCATCGCTCTCCCCATGCCTCTTCCGGAATTATCACTAGCACTGAGAGCCCAGAGAGAAACCTGAGCCAGAATAGGCATAAAGTGAAGGGTGTCACCTTCCCCCCAGCAATACTTTCTAGTTCTCTGTCCCCAGGAGCCCCCTTATCAACTGTAACAGACCCCCTCTGCTGCCCTGGCACTCGGGGCCTTTGGGGCCCTGGATGGGTGGGTGTGTATGCACGTGCTCATGTTGGGGGACAGTGCACCTGACAGCCCTTCTTGTGTGTACGCACCTGTGTGCAGAGGTGATGTCAGGTGTTTGTATCATCCATGTGCTCTGGGGACCTAGGATGAGCTCACCTCCCACAGGCTCCACTCAGGTGCTAATGAAGCCCTCCCTTGCTGGCCTGTGTCTGGGCCCCTCCTTGGCTCCAAAGACTAACGATGATTTAGGGGGACCCTGAGGACAAGTCAGCAGCTATTTTAGGGGCTGACATAGGAATCCTGAGACTATATGAATGTTGTAGTGCCCTGCATGGTGAATGGCAGCAAGGCTTCCCAGCCATCTCTGGTCCCCAGCCTCTAGTTTCCACTGACTTTCCAGGCCTGGCCTCCCAGTCATGACTCCCATCTCCTGCCATCCCTGCTCGTCCCAGCGGCCAGCTGTGCTTGTGCCTGTGGCAGCCTGGATTTGGGTCCTGCTAGAGGGAAGGGTCTCCTAAGACAAAACACTCACACATTCTGAATGTCCTTCCAAGCTGTATCAGGGGCTGGGGCCTGGCTGGACCCCGATGTGGGTGATGGGCAGCAAAGCAAAGACGGAAGCAGCAGCTGAGGAAGCTGGAAGGGGAAGTGCCCGGCTCTGCAGCCAGAGGTGCTGCTGACCCTGAGAGTGAGAGCCATCAGTCTGATGGCTTCCTCTGGCCGGAAGCTGTGGCCGAGATATCCTTCCTTCCTCCTCACCAGCCCAGATTTGCCTCCTCCTGGGCTGGGAAAGGCCAAAGAGGCCTGGAGGGAGTTGTCAGCAAAAGGCTATTCAGAAAATGCCCTTTATTGCCAGTCAGGGGGCTTGGCTGACATCTGCTTGTGGGGTACTGGCTCTAATGTGGGGAACGGGTGATTAGGCTCAGGAGACCATTGTACAGAGCAAGGCTGACTCTGGGGTGAGGGGCCTGGAGCCCCAGGAAGGCCCACCCATCCACAGCACTGCTCACTCCCACCTTGTCCCTGCAGAGCTGGCCACAGTGGTGCGGCGCTTCTCCCAAACGGGCATCCAGGATTTCCTGACGCTGACCCTGACCGAACCGACTGGGCTCCTGTACGTGGGGGCCCGGGAGGCCCTGTTTGCCTTCAGCGAGGAGGCTCTGGAGCTGCAAGGAGTGGTGAGAGGTGGGGGAGTGGGAGGTATACAGGCAGGGTAGAGAGGCAGGACCCAGAGGGGCTCCGCTTGGTCAAGCTGTCCCCCTAGCCCAGCTGCCCCCGTCCCATTCTCCTCCCCCTGTAGGAATCTTCCTCATCTCCAGGACCCACCCTTGGCAGAGTGAGCATGTTGCTTTCCCCATGCCTGGGGGACTCACTGAATTCTGCTGCATTGGGGCGGTTTGGGGCTTCTGTCCTCAGCTGAAATAAGTGCCTAGAGAATCGGGACCGTGTGTTCTCACTTGGTGTCCCCATGTTGCTGCCACAGGCTGTGTTTGTGGCACATGCCCAACAGTCTGTAGCTGTGACGTTGCTCATGTGCCCCCTCCCTGTCCCCAGATCTCGTGGGAGGCACCAGCTGAGAAGAAGGCCGAGTGTATCCAGAAAGGGAAGAGTAACCAGGTGGGTGCTCAGGACACTGTCCGGATCGCCAGAGCCCCCGGTGCCTCCCGCTGACCAGGCCTCATGGCACACGCTGTCTCCCCAGCGCTCACTCCATCTGTCCCAATGCTAGTCTGGGTCCTGCTCTTGGTCCTTGTGTCCCTATGTCCCAGGCTCTCATCCTTTAACTGGATGCCTTTCTCTTCCCAGACGGAATGTTTCAACTTCATCCGCTTCCTGCAGCCATACAACACGTCCCACCTGTACGTCTGCGGCACCTACGCCTTCCAGCCCAAGTGCGCCTACATCGTGAGTGCTCCTCCTCGCCCCTCAGCCCCCTCCTCGCCCCTCTCTGTACCCCTGGGCCCTTCCGCATCTCAGGCTTGTCGTCTCTTCCCTGCCCCAGGACATGCTCACCTTCACTTTGGAGCGCGGAGAGTTTGAGGATGGGAAGGGGAAGTGCCCCTATGACCCAGCTAAGGGCCACACTGGCCTCCTTGTGGGTGAGTGGCTGTCCCCACTGCAGGCTGGGGGGGGCGCCCAGGACTTGTTGGTGCTGTGGGGCCATGTGGCTGGAGTGCATCTTCACCTCACGTCTGGCCTGGCTGACCCTCTGTCTCCCACAGACGGCGAGCTGTACTCGGCCACGCTCAACAACTTCCTGGGCACGGAGCCTGTTATCCTGCGTAACATGGGGCCCCACCACTCCATGAAGACGGAGTACCTGGCCTTCTGGCTCAACGGTGAGCCCCGAGGAGCTGGCCGGGGGCCTGGGGGAGCCGAGGGTGGGAGGCACCACAGGGCCTCGCTCTGCTAACCCTCCCCCGCTTCCCTTAGAACCTCACTTTGTAGGCTCGGCCTACATTCCAGAGAGTGTGGGCAGCTTCACGGGGGACGATGACAAGGTCTACTTCTTCTTCAGTGAGCGAGCAGTGGAGTACGACTGCTACGCGGAGCAGGTGGTGGCTCGCGTAGCCCGCGTCTGCAAGGTACAGAATCCCGCGGTGGGGAGCCCTGGGAGCCCTGCTGGCCTGGCAGAGCTGACCGGCAGTGTCCCCTTGCCATCTGCCAGGGAGACATGGGGGGCGCGCGGACCCTGCAGCGGAAGTGGACCACGTTCCTGAAGGCGCGGCTGGTGTGCTCGGCCCCCGACCGGCAGCTCTACTTCAACCAGCTGCAGGCGCTGCACACCCTGCAGGATACCTCTTGGCACAACACCACCTTCTTTGGGGTTTTTCAGGCACGATGGTGAGTTGGCCAGGAATCCTTGGGGGTGGGGAGGAGCAGCTGTGTGGGTTTAGGGATGGTTTATGGGTGCAGGCCTCGGAGAAGTCCCAGTGGTCAGTTGTCCGGAAGCCAAGGAAGATGTTGGCACCTGCCCCTCTTCAGAGCTCCCTGCAGGAGGTGGGCAGTGTCCCATGCACTTCAGAGCTGCCATCACATTGTTGTGCACATGGCTGCTTTGGGCTGGGCCCTGCCTTCCTGCTTTGTGTCCTGAGCTGGGCTAAAGGGGGCACTAGGCCTGACCCTTGGGGTCCCTCCCTTGCTGTGACAGGGGCGATGTGGACCTGTCAGCAGTCTGCGAGTACCAGTTAGAAGAGATCCAGAGGGTGTTTGAAGGTCCCTACAAGGAGTACCGCGAGCAGGCCCAGAAGTGGGGCCGCTATACCGACCCAGTCCCCAGCCCGCGGCCCGGCTCGGTGAGTGCTCGGGGCAGGGGTGTGCTCCTGCCCTCAGCTCCAGTGCCATTCCCACTGGGCTGACAGCTCTCCCCACTCAACCCAGTGCATCAACAACTGGCACCGGCGCCACGGCTACACCAGTTCTCTGGAGCTGCCTGACAACACCCTCAACTTCATCAAGAAGCACCCGCTGATGGAGGAGCAGGTGGGGCCTCGGTGGGGCCGGCCCCTGCTCGTGAAGAAGGACACCAACTTCACCCACCTCGTAGCTGACCGGGTTATGGGGCTTGACGGAGCCACCTATACCGTGCTGTTCATTGGCACAGGTGGGCACATGGGCACGGCTTCTGGAGGCTGGGTGAAAGCCTGTGTGCCCGGGGCAGGGAGATCTGGAAATGCCCCAGGGTCCTGGCGCCCTCCCATTTACATCTGTCTTGCCCCAACCCCCACAGGCGATGGCTGGCTGCTCAAGGCCGTAAGCCTGGGGCCCTGGGTCCACCTGATCGAGGAGCTGCAGGTGTTTGACCAGGAGCCGGTGGAAAGCCTGGTCCTGTCCCGGAGCAAGGTAGTAATCGGGCCCCACACACCACTGTCCCTGAGCCTTCTGTAGTCTGGTGCTTGGCCACTGCAGGGGTGGGAGGCACGAGCACACCTCCTGGAGCTTGGGGCCGGTTCCAGGAAACACAGTGCTAACGGAATCTGCGCTCGCAGGCGTTATATATAGCCAGGTCCCTGCGGGGCTGCCTTCCCAGATTGGGGCCCTGGCAGCTGCTCTGCACGCCTCCTTCAGACCCCTCGAGGTTGTGCGATGCCTCTGCTACCTACATCCTCTTCCCAGAGGGTGCCGCCGTCGGCCGGGCCTCAGGCTGCACTTGTTCACGATGTCAGCTTTCCTACCAGGCCCCCACTGCCCCCCACCGCCTTCTTGTCCTCCTGGATCAGCAGGGATCTGGTGGGGGATCTGTTGAGACGCGAGTGCTGCTTGCATCTTACCCTCGTGCACTCCTCTTCTGGCCTGTTTGTGGCACCGTGAACTTTCGTGGGCTCCCCTTTTACCAACTGCTGTGGCTCAGATTATTCCCCAGAACACGGAATAATGGCAGAAAGAAAGTGTGTGGTTGAAGAAACACACAGATTGGCAACCGCCATTCAAACAGGAAAACACCTTATGCTGTGCTGATGCTATTGTGAGGGCTGGCGGGCCTTGCGGAAAACGGACTTCCTGCACTATTTATACTGTGCTGGAGTTGTGTGTGTGTGTGTGAGTGTGTGTGAGTGTGAATGAGCGTGATTATACTTCTCGGCCTCACAGTTCTGCTGTTCTTTCTAATAAGGTCACGTCTCTAAGGTGCTTAAGATCGGGTCTGGATTGCAGTAAGCCCTCCCTGCGTGCCTGGGTCCTTAGAGTTTGTTCCTCAGAATGGTGGCACTGCCCTCCTCCTCCCTTTGGCCCCGACTGTCCCAGTGCTCCCCGCAGCACTCCAGCTGTCCCGGCCTGGTCCTGGCCTGGCTGACCCTCCCTTCTGCCCCACTTCTCTGGCAGAAGCTGCTCTTTACGGGCTCACGCTCTCAGCTGGTCCAGCTGCCCCTGGCTGACTGCATGAAGTACCGCTCCTGTGCAGACTGCGTCCTTGCTCGGGACCCGTACTGTGCCTGGAGCGTCAACACCAGCCATTGTGTGGCCGTGGGTGGCCACTCTGGGTGAGTGGGGCTCTGCCCGGGCTGGGACCAGGAGGGGAGAGCTGGGATGCTGACCAACTCTGCCTGCTCCTCCAGAGCCCTGCTGATCCAGCATGTGACAGTCTCAGACACCTCGGGCATCTGTAACTTCCGTGGCACTAAGAAAGGTAAGCCATCATTTTTGTCCCCCTCCCAGTGGCCTGGGCCCTGGGCCAGAGCTAGAATACCTGCATCAGCACCCCTTGGCCCCGGGTCTCCTGTCCTGACTCTGCTCTCTCTCCTCTCTGCTGCTGCAGTCAGGCTCACGCCCAAAAACATCACAGTGGTGGCAGGCACAGACCTGGTGCTGCCGTGCCGCCTCTCTTCCAACCTCGCCCACGCCCGCTGGACCTTCGGGGGCCGGGACTTGCCTGCGGAACAGCCTGGCTCCTTCCTTTATGATGCCCGACTACAGGCCCTGGTCGTGATGGCAGCCCAGCCCCGCCATGCTGGGGCCTACCACTGTTTTTCGGAGGAGCAGGGGGCACGGCTGGCTGCAGAAGGCTACCTGGTGGCTGTGGTGGCAGGCCCATCGGTGACCCTGGAGGCCCGGGCACCCCTGGAAAACCTGGGGTTGGTGTGGCTGGCTGTGGTGGCTCTGGGGGCTGTGTGCCTGGTGCTGCTGCTGCTGGTTTTGTCACTGCGCCGGCGGCTGCGGGAGGAACTGGAGAAAGGTGCCAAGGCGGCAGAGAGGACCCTGGTGTACCCTCTGGAGCTGCCCAAGGAGCCCACCAGTCCCCCCTTCCGGCCCGGCCCCGAAACCGATGAGAAACTCTGGGATCCTGTTGGCTACTACTACTCCGACGGCTCCCTCAAGATCGTGCCTGGACACGCCAGGTGCCAGCCTGGGGGTGGGCCCCCTTCTCCGCCTCCGGGCATCCCCGGCCAGCCCCTGCCTTCTCCAACTCGGCTTCACCTGGGGGGTGGGCGGAACTCAAATGCCAACGGTTATGTGCGCTTACAACTGGGGGGCGAGGACCGGGGAGGGCTCGGGCACCCCCTGCCTGAGCTCGCCGACGAACTGAGGCGCAAACTGCAGCAGCGCCAGCCTCTGCCAGACTCCAACCCCGAGGAGTCCTCGGTATGAGGGGAGCCCCACTGCTAAAGTGGGCGCGGCGCGGGAGGTGCAGCTCCTCCATTTGCACAGGCACCAGCTACCTCAGGGACATGGCGCGGGCACCTGCTCTGCCTGGGACAGACCCTGCCCAGCACCCGCCCGGCCATGAGGACCTGCTCTGCTCAGCACGGGCACTGCCACTTGGTGTGGCTCACCAGGGCACCAGCCTCACAGAAGGCATCTTCCTCCTCTGTGAGGGGCTGTGAATCACAGACACATGGGACCCCAGCAGCCAAAACTTTTCAAGGCAGAAGTTGGAGATGTGGGTGTGTTTGTGTGTCTTTGTGTGTGTGTGTGCACGTGCATCTGCGTGCATGTGACATAGTCTTCCTTTCGGTCCAATCTCCCCTTGGAGAAGTGGCTGTGTGTCTGTGTGTATGATGTGGTCTTCCTTTCTGTCAAGTCTTCCCTTGGCCTGGGGTCCTCCTGGTGAGTCTTTGGAGCTATGAAGGGGAAGGGGTCGTCTCACTTTGCCTCTCCTACCCCCCTGTCCCAGTGTGGGGCAGCAATGTACATATGGGGGTGGGCTGGGCAGGGTGCTGTGTGCCCCTTTTTGGGGGAGTGAAGGGCTCTGGGGTGGGCCTAGTCCTGCTCCTAGGGCTGTGAATGTTTCAGGGTGGGGGGAGGGAGATGAAGCCTCCTGTGTGTTTGGGGGGAAGGGTGGGGGGGCCTCCCACTTGGCTCTGGGGTTCAGTGGTATTTTATACTTGTCCTCCATTACTGGGCTGGGAAAGGTTGTGTGGGGGAGGGGGAGGGAGGAGAGAGGGTGGGCACGCTGCAGATGTCTCACATCCTCTCCCAGCCCTAGGAGGAGGGCTCCTAACAGTGTAACTTATTGTGTCCCCGCGTATTTATTTGTTGTAAATATTTGAGTATTTTTATATTGACAAATAAAATGGAAAAAATTAAACTGTTACTGTGATGGGGATGAGACAGTCGGGCTAAAGCCTTCTGCACGCCAAGAGGGAAAGCTCCCTGTGGGTTGAGGGAGGCCCAGCTGGCCCCACCTCCCCGTAGTCCTGGGGCAGCTGCCCCTTCTGTGGTCCCCGCCTGCCTGCATCCCTCTCCAGAGGGGGCACGGCCCAGGTTCCAGTGTTTTCCCACAGTGGTGGCTCTGGGGCTGGGAACCAGACCAGGGCTGCAGCCTCTTGGGAGCCAGTCTTGGCTTCTGGCCAAAGGGAGAAGTCAGAGCACTGGGAGTCAAAGCTGGAGAGGAGGGGCCTGGCCTCCTAGAACTCTGGGAGGGGAAGTGGGGACGCCTGGCTGAAGGAGGGGAACTTACTCCATCAGCTTGTGTGGAGGCGCATCTGAGGATGGGCTCCCAACTAGCTTAGCGGAGGAAAGATTACTTCCAGCTTTCTACCCTCCAGGAATATCGGAGTCGTAAACGCTTCAGCTACGTGGGACATGGAACCTTCCCCACTGCCACCCAGTGTGCACCAAGCCACTGTCCTATGGAAGGAGTGGTACAGGCCCCAGCCTGGCTTCTGTAATTCGTGCCCACAGACAGGGGCAGTGGAAGTAAAGCGTCTGAACGTTTGACTGGTCCGGGGGGCCCGCTGTGGCTGGGGGTCCTCAGCTGTAGGGAAGAGGTGGGATCTGCGTGTGCTAGCTGCCTGCAGGGTGCCTAAACGTCAGCCTGAGGATGTCCGGACATAGAAGATGGATTCAGTAAACTAGGCGTCCACTGTGGGGTTAGGGGCTCTCGCACAACCCAAGGCCCTGTCCCCGCCCTTGGGACTTACCTGCAGATGCTCGTAGGGGCAAGATAAGTTGTGGCCCCCTGCCTCCCACGGGTTTTCAAGAAACCAGCAGGAGGGGCGTGAGGAGGGAGGGCGTCGCGGGGCCTTCCAAGCGGTCCCTGCGCCGCCCGCCCGCCCGCCCGCGGTGAGACATCTTTCTGGGCTGGGGGTGGTGCGGGAAAGGGTGCGCGGTCCTCGGGGTGCGCCCGGCGACTCCCTGCCCTGGGACGCCCGGTGGGACGCGGAGAAGTGGGGCCCGGGCTCTGGCGAGCGTTCCATAAACGATCCGGGCCGCGCGCCCGCCTCCTGCCTACGCCGCCCCGGCCGGGCGGCCCGCCCTGCCCGGATCCCGGCCCGGGAGCCCCGGCGCGCGCCCTCCGCTGGGCCTCGGACGCCCTCGCGCGGCCGCCCAGGGTGCGACCCGACGACCGTCCCCGCCCCGCCCCGCCCTGCGATTGGCTCCCGAGCTGAGGCCTGGGCGCGCGACTGGCCGGCACCCGCGCCCCCGCCCCTCCCGCCCGCCAGGCCGCGCGCCACGGCCGGTGGGCCGACGCCGAGCCCCGATGGCGGCGCCACGGCCCCGCGCCGATGGGCCCTGCTGCTCCCAGCCCAGCGCGGCGGCTGGCGTGCGGCAGACGCTCGACGAGATGGACTTCGAGAGGGGTGAGGCGGCGCGGCCCTCTCGGGCCTGGACGGGAGGCTCCCGGGAACCGGGGCCCCGGGGGTAGGCGGCGGGGGCCCGGCCGGGCCGCACCCGGGCCTCCGGGCCTGGTCGGAGGGCCGGCGGGCGGCAGGCGCACGGCTTCCGCGTTAGGGAGAGCCAGCCGGGGCGTGGCCCGAGCTCGGCCCTGAGAAACGTCGCCTCGCGTGCAGGGGGGGAAACTGAGGCTTTCCCAGGTGACTGGGCGACCCTGGGAGACTCTGGCCTGCTCTGGTGCCTGGGAGGGGCGGGACAGCAGAATCTGCGGCTGGGGCGCTGCGCCCACCACGTGGGGATGGAGCTTCAGACGGGGGAGGAGGGGGACTCTGTGAAAGGACTAGAGCTTTCTGAGCCCAGGTGTGGCCGCCGGCGGACGCTTAGGATATGACAAAGACGGCCCCCAGGCAGGTGATGTTCTCCCCACCTATGGGACCCAGAGCTCTTGCCCCAACTATACGCGATTGTGTCACCAGTAGAAACAGAGTCAGGCTGAAAAGCAAGTCCCCGCTCCTGGGGAAGCAGTGTGTCATCTCTCAGCGCAGAGGCAGCTCCCGCAGTGGCGAGGCTGTCATCAGTGGGGTGGATGCTCCTGCTTTCTGTGCTTCCCTGTTAGCCCTGCCCGCTTTCCCCCACCTCTCCTCCTGCCAGACTCCGGGCTACCTAATTCGTTCCCTCCTCGGCCTGCCTGCTTCCCCTCTTGCCTTCTTACAACGTTTTCGCACAGAAGCCTTTTGAAAGTTTTAAATCAGATCATTTCATAGCTTTTAGAATAAATCCAAATTCCCTACTTGGCCTCCATAACTCTGATGGAATCCCTGCCTGTTCTCTGCCTTACTTTTATTTCTCATCCTTTTCTTCCTCC
Source organism: Equus quagga (assembly GCF_021613505.1). Lineage (NCBI taxonomy): Eukaryota > Metazoa > Chordata > Mammalia > Perissodactyla > Equidae > Equus > Equus quagga. The sequence continues at coordinate 59,860,359 of NC_060271.1, forward strand.
AATCACTATATTTCAGTTTTGTTTTGGTTTCTCAAATATGCAGGATCTCTCCTGACTTAAGGCCGTTGTACTTGCTATCCCGTCTCCTTGGGATGAACTGCCTGCAACCGTTAGGCCAGCTAATGCTTTTCCTTCAGGTCTGGGTTCAAATGTCACCTCCTCAGAGAGACCCCACCCTGAACACCCCATTCTCAGCTGGGGGCACTTCTACCCCTCAAGGGTCTCTGGCGCTGTCTGGAGACATTTTCGGTTGTTAGAACTGGGAGGGTGCTACAGGCATATAGTAGTTGGAGACCAGGGATGCTGCCTACGTCCCCAGAGCAGCGGACAGCTCCCATAACAAAGAGTCATCTGGCCTCAAATGCCCAGAAACCTTGCCCTCTCCAAAGCAGGGCCCTTCCCCTCCAGGTAACTCTGACTCATCAGCCTTCTTTCATCAAAGCAGTTTTTACAATCTGACAATTATTTTGTTTGCTTACTCATTTATTATCTATTTCCCACAAAGGGGAAAGAGCCTTGGCTCTTTTGTTGTGTGGATTTTTTTTTTTTGCTTCAAATCGTATCTTCTCGGGCTGGCCTGGCGGTGCAGTGGTTAAGTGCGCACTTCTGCTACGGTGGCCCAGGGTGGATCCTGGGTTTGGACTTTGCACCACTTGGCACGCCATGCTGTGGTAGGCGTCCCACGTATAAAGTAGAGGAAGATGGGCATGGATGTTAGCTCAGAGCCAGTCTCCCTCAGCAAAAAGAGGAGGATTGGCGGCAGATGTTAGCTCAAGGCTAATCTTCCTCCAAAAAAAAAAATCCTATCTTCTTTCTGGGTTCATTTTCCTTTTTCCCAAAGTACATTCTTTAAGAGTTTTTTCACTGAGCATGCTTCCCCAGAGCATGCGTGCGTGTGCACGCACGCGCACACACACACACACACACACACAGCCAGGTATAAAATTCTATGTTGACAGTTATTTTTTTTCCCCCTCAATCCTTTGGAAGTATTATTCCTCTCTCTTCTTGTGTCTGCTTCTGCTGTTAAGAATTCTGCTGAGGGGCTGGCCCCATGGCCAAGTGGTTAAATTTATGCGCTCTGCTTCAGCGCAGCCCAGGATTTCGCCGGTTCGAATCCTGGATGTGGACATGGCACTACTCGTCAGGCCATGCTGAGGCGGTGTGCCACATACCACAACTAGAAGGACCCACAACTAAAAAAAAAATACCCAACTATGTACCAGGGGGCTTTGGGAGAAAAAGGAAAAATAAAAGAAAGAAAGAAAGAATTCTGCTGATAATCTGATTGTTATTTTTCAACGGGTGATGGTCTGTTGTTTTTGGTAACTTTAAATGTTCTCTTTATTCTTTTCTTTTTCCTCCTCATTTTTGTGAGGAAGATTGGCCCTGAGCTAACATCTGTTGCCAGTCTTTATTTCCCAACACCACACCCCCCCCCCCCCCCCGCCGCCCGCCCCGTACATAGTTGTATATCTTAGTTGCAGGTCCTTCTAGCTGTGGGATGTGGGGCACCACCTCAATGTGGCCTGACGAGTGGTGCCATGTCCGCGCTCAGGATCCGAACCCTGGGCTGCCGCAGTGGAATGTGTGAACTTAACCACTCGGCCATGGAGCTGGCCCCTATAGTTTTTTTTTTAATTGAGGTAACATTGGTTTATAACATCATATACATTTCAAGTGCACATCATTATATTTCGATTTCTGTGTAGATTACATCATGTTCACCACCCAAAGACTAATTACCATCCATCACCATACACAGGTGCTATAGGGCATTTTTTAAAGTTGCCTCTCCTGGCCCTTACAGGGTTCATTTGTCTGGATCAGCTTTTATGACAGACCCAGATTATGACAGATTCTTAGCTTGGGGGTTTTGCTCCCAAGGGTGATGTAGATAGAGGTCCCACATCTTCAAGTTGCATAGTCAGGGCATCTGACTTTTTAGGTTTCTTCTTTGCTGTCTTCTCACACCTATTCAAAATATGTCTTTTCTCATTTCCTTTAGGTTTCTGTTCAAATGTCACCTTATCAGAGATGCCATCCCTGATCATTGCTTATATCTCTTCTCTGCTTTATGTTTCTTCATAGCACTTAGCACAATCTGACTTTTTTTTTTTCTTGTCTGTCTCCTTTAATTAGAATGTAAGCTCCATGAGACCAAAATTTGCGGGGTGGGAGTGTGTCTTTTATTCTTAGCTGAGCCCAGTGCCCAGAATGGTACACGGGAGGCGTTCCATAGCTAGTTGCTGACTTGAATGGAGAGCCTGGGTGGCAGCCCACCTCGTGCTGCTCTTCAGGGCAGGAGAGCGGAGACATTCAGGCCCGGTTCCTGTGTGACAGGCACCTCCTGCCTCCAGCTTTGTGCAGAGCCTTGTTCTGTCTGGTCCCTGTCTGCACACGGCCTGCGGCCTTCCTCCCAAGCCTGCTCAGAGGATCGAGCCAGGGTCCCTGAGATGTGTGTCCAGTTCCGAGGGCTCTGGACTGCAGATTCGGTGCCTGCTCACCACTTTGCCCATACTTTTCACCTTGTTCTGGCACCTAGCAATTTCCTTTTCTTGCTTTTGAATTTGACTATATATCCAAACATCCTAAACATTACTTTATCCAACATTTGTGTGTTTGAAATGGGAGGAAGGGATTTCTGTGTCTGCCCAATCCTCCTGCCTGATCAGACAGGCCCCTCGTCTGTATTGTTCACGGCTGTGTCACCAGCACCTAGGACAGTCCTCGGCACAGAGGAGGTGCTCGGTTAGTATTTGTTCAACGAGCGAGTTCCCAATTTTCTAGATGAGAAAGTGGAGTTTAAGAGGTAAAGGAGGTGCAGAAAGTCCCCGCTCACTCAGCGTTACAACCTCGGCTGTCTTTCTGCAGGAATCTGGTCGGCTGCCCTGAATGGAGACCTGGGCCGAGTGAAGTATTTAATCCAGAAGGCAGCTGACCCCAGTCAGCCCGACTCGGCTGGCTATACCGCGCTGGTGAGGAGCCCGGGGTCAGGAGAGCGAGGCCTGCTCTCTGACGGGGGCTGGCGTTTACCTTCCGTCTTCCCCCTCCTGCTCTTCTCTCCCAGCAGGGTTTCTGTGTTAAGCGTCATGTGAACCTGGGTTTTTAAATTAGTGTAGTAATGCTTGACGTCAATCGTAACTTCATTTTCATCACCATCCCCGTTTTCCAACTGAGGAAACTGACACTGGAGATGAAGAAGCTTGCCCAGGTCACACAGCTAGTGGGGGTGGCACCTGTGACGATTCCAGGCCTCTCGTCCCAGAGCCCCTGCTCGCAGCCTTCCACCACCCCGTCACCTGCCTGGGTTCCACTGTCTGACTGCTCTCTGTTCCCTGCAGCACTACGCCAGCCGCAATGGGCACTACGCCGTGTGCCAGTTCCTGCTGGAAAGTGGGGCTAAGTGTGATGCCCAGACCCACGGTGGGGCCACTGCTCTCCACCGGGCCAGCTACTGTGGCCACACTGACATCGCACGGCTTCTGCTTTCTCATGGGTCCAACCCCAGGTTGGTAGATGATGATGGCATGACCAGTCTGCATAAGGTAGGTCCCCTTTCCCCCTCAGAAACTTGTTTTTTGCCATTATAAAAGTTATAACATGTTCACTGTAGAAAAAAATGAGGAAAACACAAAAGCATAAAGTAGAAAATAAAAATCATTTGATATCTCAGTGCTCACCTATCATTACTTTAGGATTAATGTCATTTTCCTGTGCGTGTAAATTAGAATTAAATGTGCAGCATCCTTCTATTTTTCTTGCCCTTAGTGATATGTTGTGAATGCTTTTCCATGTAATTAGTTTTCTGAAACTTGACCCTACCTGTCCTGTCCTTATGGTCCACTTCCATACGTAATCATTCAATTAATCGTTTAATTAAACGTTTTCCAACTAGAAATACCTACACATGCTAAACAGTTTGAAGAGTATGAAACAGTAGGGAGCCGGCCCGGTGGCACAGCAGTTAAGTTCACACATTCTGCTTCGGCAGCCCGGGGTTCACTGGTTCGGATCCTACACACTGTTTGTCAAGCCATGCTGTGGCAGCATCCCACATATAACGTAGAGGAAGATGGGCACAGATGTTAGCTTAGGGCCAGTCTTCCTCAGCAAAACAAAGAGGAGAATTGGCGGCAGATGTTAGCTCAGGGCTAATCTTCCTCAAAAAAATTTTTTAAAAAGTATGAAACAGTGTGCCATGAAACTGAGTTTCCCTTCACCCTGACCCCTAGTCCGTCGGTCTTCTAGGTCACTTCCCTTAAGTGAGAAAAATCACTTTTACCAATTTCTTATGCATCTTTGAGAAGTGGTTTGTGCGTATTTATGGCGTACGTGTGTAAATTTATTCCTCTCTTGCTCCCACCTGATTTTCTCCCAGTCAGTGACGGTTGTAGACAGCAGTTCTGGTCACGCAATACCTTAGACTCCTTCAGAGGTTTGTACCAAGTCCTTAATCCGGTCTGCAAGCCCCTGTGGGGCTGGCCCTGCCTACCTGTCCAGTTTGTCTTGCACTCTCGTCCCCTTGTCCCCTCCACTCAGGCCCTGCTAGTCTTCCTCACTCTCTTGACCCTCCTGCTCTGTCACTCCCAGGCCGTTTGTAGCAGGCTCTTGCCGTCTGGAAGCCTCTCCTCTCGCGTTTTTCACGTGGCTTGTCTCTCCTTCCTTCTGGACCTCAGCTTCTGCCTCACGCCCTCAGAGCCTCCTGTGCCTCAGACGGGGGTGCTCACCCAACTGTCTGCCCCCAGCACCTGTCCTTGACTTTTCCTAACTCCTCCCACTGAAATGCCCTGCTTGGGCTCTGACTCTCTGGAGTCACAGGAACTTGCCCTTGTTCACCAGGGGGAGCCCCAGCACTGCGCACAGATGCTCAGTGAGTGTGTGCTGGTGAACAGCTGGATGCTGTGTTGTGTTCCAAGACACTTGCCAGGTGGAGGGGTGGATTGCTCATTTCCCGATGGTCTAAGCTGGTGGCGCTCAGATGTTTTGCTGCCGCACCTCACATGAGGGACGTTTTCCAGCAGGACACCACCGTGATACAGCTGGCTGGTGACACCCATAGCTTGCAGCATTTTCGATGCTTCTCCATCCCTTTTCCTCTCATTCAGAGAGCTGAAATGTGTGAGGAATATGAATTGTTCTTCTTTCTTTGTGTTTTTCTTTTTTTTTTTTAAATACTATTTGCAAACGTTGGCACTTTTTTGCAAAAAGTTGTTCAGAATGCATTTCACAACTGCTCACAACATACCACTGCCGAAATTGAGGCCACAAAATTGAGTCCCCTGGGTCTGTGCTCATTAGGAGGAGCTGCTAAATAAAGATGTGGATTCAAGTTTGAGATGCTGGGTGCCACTAGTATTAATTTGGCTGCCTCTCAAAAGCGCCGGTGGCCCCTCGGTTGGGAGGGTAGGGAAGGCAGCAGTGTAATGTCGTTATTGAGAGGTCAGACTTTGAGGTCACCCAGAGCTGGTTTTGAACCCCCAGGCTGCCACACTACCTCTGTGACCTTGGGTGAGCTACTCAACGTTTATAAGCTTCAGGCCCCTTATCTGGAAAATGGGAACAATGATAGTTCCTACCTTTGGTGGTTATAGTGTAAGTTTAAATAAGACAATCTATGTAAATCACTTAACTTGGTTATTTTTTGGAGGAGGTAGGTTAGAAATTGACATCCAGATTCAGATTCTCTATCTCAAAGGAGAAGAAGAGGAAGCTGGGGACCTGAGCGCATTTTTCTCTGCTCATCTGAAAGTTCCCAGAGGGCAGGGGCTGTGTGTGAGGTATCTTGTGCCCACGGCGCCCAGCACCGTGTAGACGATCTGAACGTTCGTAAAAGGTGCTTAGAGAGCCAGGGTTCTGTACTTCTTTTGAATGTGTAGACCTGGGCCAAGAAGAGTGGCCACTGAGCAAAGGACTCAAGAAAGGAGAACTCAAGCTAACTGCCAGAAAGGCGCTGGAGCACTCTGGCAGTGTATGCAGGTCAGGAATCTGGTAGGAATCGGGGGCAGTCTCCAAGAGCCAGCGTCTCCATTTCCAGGAGGCCCTTTTTAGGAGCAGGAGATCGCCAGAAGTGGCGCACGGAAGAGCAGGGCCTGGGTGGGCATGGCTTCTGACTCGGGCCTCTCTCTCCGCAGGCTGCTGAAAAGGGTCACGTGGACATTTGCTCCCTCCTGTTGCAGCACAGCCCAGCCCTGAAGGCCGTCCGGGATCGGAAGGCACGACTAGCATGTGACCTGCTGCCCTGCAACAGTGACCTGTGGGACCTGCTGGCCAGCTGAATCCCTCCCTTCTGTCTCAAGCTGCCATTCAAGGGACACAGACTAGCTGTCCAAGCCCCCATGTTGGTCGGCGTCCATGCTACAGGGTGGGAAACTGAGGCCAGAAGACCCAGGAAGAGCCCCATTCTGGCCACTGTGGAAGCGAGGGAATGGATATGGTGGGGCCGCACGGCCTAAGCCTGGACAAGTGATCGTATTCCAAATTAGTTCATATGGAAACATCTATCCATTTGGAAAAAATAAAGTTATATATCCTCACCTCATCCCATGCACAAAGATAAATTTTGAGTAGATTAAAGACCTAAACAGAAAAACACAAAACTCTGTGAGTATTAGAAGAAACTATGGAAGATACCACAAATTTTTTTTTTTAAGATTGGCACCTGAGTTAACAACTGTTGCCAATCTTTTTTTTATTTTTTTCTGCTTTATCTCCCCAAATCCCCCCGGTACATAGTTGTGTATCTTAGTTGCAGGTCCTTCTAGTTGTGGCATGTAGGACGCCGCCTCAACGTGGCCTGACGAGTGGTGCCGTGTCCACGCCCAGGATCCGAACCTGCGAAACCCTGGGCCGCTGCAGCGGAGCACGCGAACTTAACCACTCAGCCACGGGGCCGGCCCCGATACAACAAATTAGAAGCTGCTTTCTAGCCATGTGACCTTAGTGAAGATCCCTTTACCCGTCTGTCCCTGTTTCCTCATCTGTAAGATGAGCATGATTATAGTCAGGCCTCCTCCAGGTCAGCGTGGGGTGAAATGAGTATGTGGAGACAGTGTCTGGCACTGCACGCAGTGTGTCAGAGCCCCCACTGCCCCAAAACCTCAAGGCGCGTGTTTAGACCATAATTGAAGTGCTGTTGCTTTGTTCTGTTTTGTATTGCTAATGACTAGTGAGGCTGAACACCTGTCTTCTGTGAACTTCGTGTCCATACCATTGAAAAAGGTTTTTTTTTTTTGTTGATTCATAGGAGTTGTTTATGTATTTTGGATATTGCTCCTTTGTGTTATATATATATATATATATTTTCTTTCTCTCATGCTATCACTTGTCTTAACTTTGTCAGCATCTGTTCATGGAAATGGTACAACCACTGTAGATGGCAGTTTGGCAATATATATTAAAATTTAAATGATCAAGGCCAGTAATTTGATTTCTCTAGCTACCTAGAGAAATATTCCCCCATGTATACAAAGATATGTGTTTATAGGGGCATTCACAGCGATGTGCACTGGAGCGTGGGGTGTAATGTAACCACAAATGGAGGTGACCAACATGCTCCCCGTCTGGGGAGTGGTTAAGTTCCGGTGCACACGTCGATGCGTGCAGTGCGCCCGAGGGCAGTGTGTGCTAGTTGGGAAGAATCACGGTCACAGTGTGACGCCCCTTGAAACCTGTCTGTCCATACACAAACATACAGGAAAGCAGTCAAGAGGACCTCAGCTGCACTGGTCCCGTGCTCTCCCCTGCACCGCTGGCCAGAATGTTGAGTCAAGTGGGTCTTGAGCTGTATTTGCTATGCTTGGATTTTTTACAAGGAGTAATGTTTTTTTAAATAAGTCAATACTAATAAGAAGTTAATACTAACTAGTTTCATGTGGGAGAAACTAGTTTTCTGCTGACAGTTTCAGTGAAGCCTGTTGATGCAAATGCCGTTGTCCCACAACATTGAAGGAGAGGCGTTTCAGTGTCAGTGGTGAGCGGAGTCTGGAGCTAAAGTCCTCCTTTTTCTTTTCTGTTTGCCCTCTGTCTGGTCTAGGTGACTCTTTCCCTCATAACCAAAGGCAAGAAATCACTTTTGACAAAAACACCCTGGAGCATAAGGAGTGAGTCTTTAAAAGCCCTGGGTTCACTAAGTCTCGATCCTTGGAAGTAATTACCAAGAAGCCAGCTATGGGTCGGGCCATTCACAGTCCTTTGGGGCCGTGGGCTGACCTTGACCCGTAGTCCTCTCTCTGTTCTGCTCATCTCTGCTCAGGTTGCTCGCTCCTGGAGTCTTATTTACTAGCTATCAGATTTCCTTTCAAAAGTCAAGGCAGAGTTCAAGGCACAGCTGGGTGAAGGGCCGGCTTGGCGTCCTAGGGAGAATTAGCAAGTTTGACTTCAGTGGTTTGAGACAGGTTACTCTGCGACTGGATTAATGGTTAACATTCCGTCTTTAGACCTGGAGCCCATCCCAGTCTCACCTTCCCTGTGGAAAGGCATGCTCCATGCCCAGGAGAGTGAGGGTGGGGGACCTGCATTTGGGGCATGGAACACTTGTCAAGAGGCATGAGGTGCTGATGACAGGCTGGGCTTGGCTCCTGCTGGTGGTGTAGCTTAACGTGCTGGTTCTCGGAGTGGGGAGGGAGGAGCAGGGGTACTGGGAAGGAATGCACCAGAGGAGGGAGGGCAGCCTTGAGACTGGCTGGGAGTTCACTTGGAGCCTGATTTCCTCACGTAGGTGCCGTGGGGACCCCCCCAGAGAGGTGAGCCTCTTGGGCCTGCCCTTGCCGAGGTGGTCCTCAGGATTCTGGCCTCCTTTTGCTGGGGCCATTGGGCTGGGGCTTTCCGGGTCTCAGGCAGCCAGACCTACAGCAACGTGGAGGCTCGTGATCGGCTCTTTATCATGAGTGGCATCTAGATGGAGAGTGGGGAGTATTCCCCCTGAATCTGGGCTGGTGGTCCAGGCCCCCCAGGACACGTGTTTATTGGCTGAATTACTCCTGAGTAGATGGGGATGGCACAGGTACAGGACAGCGGGTGTCTGAGGATGCAACTGACCTCAGCTCAAAATAGTCCTTTCCCCCACCTACAGCGGGCTGCATACCCACACTGGTATTTTGGGTAGTGTTACAGAGCCACAGAGTTATCTGGCCCAGGCGCAAGCTCTGCCCTGCCTGCCCCTCGGAGACCGCTCCCCTATAAAAGGGCTGAGCAGCTCAGCTCCTCTCACCGGGGGTGTGAAGAGCGGGGGACCATGGACTTCATCAGCATTCAGCAGTTGGTAAGGACGTGGGGCAAAGGAGCGGGAGGCCAGGCAATCGACTCAGCAGGATAAAGAGGTCCGGCTAGAGGAGGGCAGGCAGCTTCTTTCTGTGGCCTGACAATCACGTCTTAGGAGCAGAAACTTGCCATTCTTTTCTGGTCTATCTGCCCAGTTCTCATGTGAGGTGGTGAGGAGGTTAGGGAACAAGAGAGGGAAACTCAGTGGAAAGAGGTCGGGTGATGGTAGACACGAAAATCCTTGAGTTTAGTGAGTTTTGCCCTGGACTGTGATGGCAAAAGAGGAACAAGCAGTGTCTGGTGGCCTTGGAAGACATGAGCATAGCTGGGGTGTTGGTTAGCTCAACTGCCATGACAGTCGTTGCTCTGGAAATGGTCCAGAGGGTCTGGCGGCCTTGATGTGGGGAGGGGGAGAAGGGTGCTCTTGAGTTCCCTGGGCAGTGAGAGAAACAGTGACACCAGTGACACTTTGGGATGTCTGTTTTGGTGAGGTCAGACATGGAGGGGAGGGAGGCCCAGGAGGTCACGTTGCCCAGCAAGCCCCACAGCTGGCCCCAGCCTGGTGAGCCCCTGGCGGGAGGCTGGCCACAGGGCCCAAGAAGAGTGAGGGCGCCAGAGCCTGCCTTAACGGGACTATAGCTCTACGTGGCTGCAAGCCCTAGGCTCTGCCATCCTATCATTCCAACCTTTCCTCTCCCCACAACATGCTTACCCCTCGATGCTCCCCAGCTCCTGAGCTCCTGGGGGTGGGGCTGGGGAGGAAGAAGAGAACAAGTCCCGTAACACATTTATCTTGACAGCTCCGCAAGGTAAGTGTGAGTTTTACCCCATTTTACTGATGAAGGAACAGCTTTGGAAGAGCCAAGATTTGAACCCAGGAATTCAGAATTTTACCCAGGAGGCGTCTCCTCAGTCCCTCTGAGCTTGGGGTCAGGTGGCAGTATGGCGTGATCTGGGAGGAATGTAAGGACAACAACCCAGGAGGGAAGCTGAGGTGTCGTCTGCCCTGATCTTACCTGGACACAAGCCTGGCGGTATAAATAGATGTGGTGTCATGTCCCTGGGCCTGTGATCCTGCTGACAGGACAGGGTAGGCGGCAGTCAGCTACCCCCCTGGGCCCCGGGAGACACTACGGTTGGTGAGAGCCAACAACAACAGGTACCAGGAGCGGGCCAATGCTCAGTCTGCTGGGAAGCTCTGAGAAGGGGCCGGCCAGCTCTCAGATGCAGATTCAAAATACTAATCTCTGTAGGTCAGCTCTTGTCAGGATCTGCACGGCTATATTTTCTGAGGGCTCCTAATTGTCCTGATTCTTTATCCTTATCCTGTTCCTGTAGGTAAGTGGAGAGAGAGTCGAAAAGAAAGTGTTTGGATGTGGACGTGGAGTTCCTGATCCTGGAGGCTGGCCTAGTGACTGGAGGCTGGGACCCCAAGAAGCTGTGGCCCGGGAGAGGTGGAAACTGGAAGAAGAGAAGAAGAAGAAAGTGAGTGGTGCTGGGGGTGATTGTGGCTGGTCTGGCGTAGGCAGGCTCTAGAAGCGAGGGCCTTGGAGAGCCAGGGGCTCAAGGTCTGAGAGACACCTGAGCAGCTGGGGTCTCCTCTGGGCAGGCAAGACAAGGGTTAGAAGCACCAAGAGCTTGCCCGCAAGGCTCCCGTGACAGTGGCTGATGGCTGCCATGGGCTTGTCTTCTGCCCACTTTCTGCCCCAGCTTGAAAGATTTAACAGCTCCAGACTTAATCTGGAGAATCTGGCTGACTTGGAAAACTTGGTTCAAAGACGAAGAGAAAAGCGACTGAAACGCCGAGTCCCCCCCAAGGCACCTGAGCCGGAGGTTAAGGTAAGTGGGAAGTCGGGGGCGTACACCCCCAGGGCCAGAGTTCATGAGGAAGAGCTTCCGGGCACCCGGGAGGGCTCAGGGAAGAGTGGACACCACCGGCCAGCCGCACAGCCAGTGTCTGAGCAGCAGGACAAAACCTATTCTGGAGCCACCGGCACCCGTCCCCGCCCCCGGGGGGTTTGTCTGCCAGGGCTGTGGGAACCAAGTCCCAAAAACGGGGGGCCCTAAACAACAGACATGTGTCATCTTACAGAAACTTATCATCTCAGAGGCTAGAAGTCCGAGACCAAAGTGTCGGTGGGGTTGGTTCCTTCTGAGGGCTGTGAGCGGGATGTGTCCACACCTGTCTCCAGCTCCTGGCGGGTGGTGGCAATCTTTGGTGTTCCTTGGCTTTTGGACGCATCATGCTGACCTCTGCCTCTGAGTTCACAAGGAGTTCTCCCTGTGTGCATGCCTGTGTCCCCTTTCAATAAAGACACCAGTGCATTGGATTAGGGCCCACCCACTCCAGTATGACCTCATCTTACCTAATAAAAGCTGCAATGACCCTATTTCCAAATGAGGTCACATTCCGAGGTCCCGGGTTAGGACTTCAACATAGGAACCTTGCAGCAGACACAAGTCAACCCATAACACCTCCCACCCAGTGCCTGTTCCATCAGAATTCCTGGAGGCGGGATTTTAAAAAGATCTGTACAAGCTGACAGTATGCTGGTCCTCAGCCAGCTCTCTGGGGACCACTTGGCTGGACTGGTGAAGCTGTGACATCCCCCAGGCCTACAGTTTTGGGGTGTCATTGGGTCTTGTCCTTCAACTTATCCAGGCACAGCCCCAGGCCCGGCTGGAGCCTGTGGACCTGGAGAAGTTCCTGAAGGCGGCTGCTGAGAACCAGGAGGCCCTGATTGACAAGTACCTGACAGACGGAGGGGACCCCAATGCCCATGACAAGGTAGCGAGGGTGGGCGAATCGGATTGCACATCAGCAGCGGCAGGGGTGCTGTGTTCAGCGTGTCCTAGTCCCGGCGCAAGAAAACGCAGGGCGTTCCTGTCTTGCGGGACCCGAACTCCGCAGGGCCTCTTGAGCCGGGAGCAAGAGGCCCTTCCCATGACGGGGAGCAGGCGGCTCTGCTCAGGGAACCCAGCATGGGACCGTGGTCGGGGGACCGCTAGGGAGTGGCCGTGCTCCCTGTGCCTGACCTCCCGTCTCCACCCCTAGCTCCACCGCACGGCCTTGCACTGGGCCTGTCTGAAGGGCCACAGCCAGCTTGTGAACAAGCTGTTGGAGGCGGGCGCCACTGTGGATGCTCGGGACCTGGTGAGACCCGGGGATGGCCCATCCTCACGGCAGACCCCTGCCCCGCAGCCCAGCACGTCAGTGCTGCTTTGGTGCTTCTGTTTTGCAGCTGGAGAGGACACCCGTGTTCTGGGCCTGCCGTGGAGGGCACCTGGACATCCTCAAACTGCTGCTTAACAAGGGAGCACAGGTCAACGCCCAGGACAAGGTGAGGAGCACCCTGCTGTGGGGCGGCCTGTCAGGAGGAGCAGGGGAGCAGCGCACAGGAGCTGATGCTGTTCCTGGAGGACAGAAAGCAGAGCCCTCCGGGGTTTGGACGCGGCCTCACCGTGCTCGGGAGCAATGCCAATTCTCACTCCCTCCCTTAGATCCGGAGCACCCCCCTGCACGTGGCCGTGCGCACAGGGCACTCTGACTGCCTGGAGCACCTCATCGCGTGCGGAGCCCACATCAACGCACAGGACAAGGTAGAAAATTGGTTCTTCCAGACTAGGGTGGTTCCACCAGGGGACAGTGACTGGGGGAGCCTAAGCTCAGTGACAGCACTGCTGACCTGACCCTCCTGGGGATGGGGAGGCTGGGAGGATGACATCCCCTTTCCCGACAGGAAGGGGACACAGGTCTACACGAGGCCGTGCGGCATGGCCACCACAAAGCCATGAAGGTGCTGCTGCTCTACGGAGCCAAGCTGGGCGTGCAGAACGAGGTGAGGATGGCAGGGCTGGGGCCCAGTCCCCGGGCCTGGCAGGGGCAGTGGAGTTCCTAAGAGGAAAGAAAGGACTGACCCCACATCCTTGTTCCCAGGCGTCCATGACCCCAGTGCAGCTGGCGCGAGACTGGCAGCGGAGCATCCGGGAAGCACTCGAGGCCCATGTTGGGCACCCCCGGAGCCGGTGCTGACGATGGCAACAGACCTGCGGGTCACTCCAGCCACCATTCCATCCCCTTCCCCTCCCATCCTCACGCCACCCAAACACCTGTACCCCTGTGTGGTTCTTACCGCTTGGTCCCAATCCCTCTCTCAGGGCGGCTTCCTCAGTCCTCCAGGGCAGCCCTGTCAGGACCGAGGAGCAGCACCGACTCCAGCAGGCAGAACAAGGAGGCCTCCCTGGCTTCAGGTCTCAGGGATGGCCCGTTCCCTGCCTGGGTACACGCTGGGAGGGGCTGGCACAGAGGACCATGGGTACGGAAACAAACAAAGTGGGTCCACACGGGAGACCATGAAAGAGAGTGGGAGCCCAGGACAGAACACAAAATGAAGAGTCCTCAGCCTCGAGTACCCAGGGCTGGGTGCTCGGCCCCTCGGTGTCCACTGACCCTCAGTCTAGACTGATTATGTCCCTGCCCTCCACAAGGGCCAGCCTCCCATCAGGTGGTGATTCAGCACATGGCCAGCAGCCACCATCCAGGTCACAAAGATGTCAGGCACTTCTGCAGCTGCCCAAGGCCCTTGGCTAGGGGTTGTTCCAGGGGACTCCATTCCTATCAGCAGCAACCCTGATAGTGTCTGGAGCGGCTCTAGGCAACTTTGGTCTTGGGGCCTCTGGAGTTGGGCCCGACAGGCTGGAGGGGGTTATTCAGCAGGTTTGAGGCCCCACTGCAGCAGAAGTCCAGGACCAACCTGGTTGCCCCAGAGGCCCCAAGACTGATGAGCTGGAGCTAGTATTTACATTAGACAAACCTCATGCCCACCGTCCAAAGGCTTCGGTCAGGCCTGCCTGCCACATGCCAGTTGCCAGCTGGTGGCTCTCCGTGTAGGGTGAAGTGCCAGGGTGCGGGGGATTGCTTGTGGCCCACCCAGCTTTTGGGGCGGTGGCCCGTAACTCTCCTGTGCCTCAGGCGCTGACGCTGCCCTGGTACTGGAGCTCTTGCCTGGACTCTGCGGCTGCACCGGCCGTTTTATCCTACCTGAGGGAGGACACCGAGGAGCTCGGAACTCAGCCCACGAGGGGAAGCAGAGCGAGGAGCACACCTCCTCCTTTTCCGTCTCCTCATCGGGAGTAGGCTTAGGACCCGACTTTACTCAAGCTCTCCTAGAGGCTCCTTCCTCTCTGTCCTTGCTGTTTCAAGTTGCACTGGTGCAGACCTGTGCTACCGGTGGGGCTGGGTCCTTAAATGCCAGAAGGTGAATCTTTAAAGAACTCTGCCCTAAACTGGGAGCCACAGGCCGAGGGATGGGCCACAAGACGAAGGTTAGCCTCCCTCGCACATCAGCTTCCTGGGCTGACATCCATTTTGCAGCAGTTATTTTTAGTCTAACTTCTCAGGCCAGAACACGGCAGTTCTTACCGTGTAAAAAGCTGACGAGAGCCCCACACTAGGGGCCACTCACCTTTCCTTCACGTGGGCAGCTCCTGCCCTGTGGTGACAGAGCCAGTGTTCGCTGGACACTGAGGCCATGGGAGAAACAGGTACTCAAGTTCATGGAGAAGACGACTCCCCATACAGAAAATGGGGACACTTAAGCAACTGACAAAAATACCTTTTTATATGCATCAATATTTTTTTGTTCATTAAAATTGGTTGACTATCCACCACAGCCTAGTCGCCTGTTCTGGGCGGGGAGGGGCCCGTTCATTAGGCCCAGGGCCTTGTCTTTCTCAGCAGCAAAGCTCGAGCAAGTTAATGCCAGCCTGACAGCAAGACAGGCCCCCAGGTTCCAAGCGTGCGGTGCTGCGCGTGGCTCTTGTGCTCCAGGCATCTGGGCTCACTGATGGACAAGTTCAAGAGCAGTGGGTCTCAGCCTTGGCTGCTTATTAGAATCGCGAGGGAAGATTTTAAAAGTCCTGATGTCCAGGCCAATTAAAACAGAATCCCTCGAGTGGGACCCAGGTATCAGCATTATCATGCAGACGACATGCTTGTCCCCTAGAATAGGGGAGTTCGACCAGATCTCGGACCCCAGATAAACATACAAAAACCCTGTTTCCACATACTAGCCATGACTCCAAACACCAGAATTTAAAACACAGTTACCATTTACAATTGCTAAAAAACCCGAAACACTTAGGTATAAATCTAACAAAACATGTAAGCACTTGTATGCTGAAAACTACAAAACGCTACTGAATAAAATCAAAGAAGATTTAAATAAATAGAGACTTAAGAGCGTTCATGGATCAGAAGACACATCATCATAAAGATGTCAATTCTACCCTAATTGATACACAGGTTTAACAAGTTCCTACCAAAATCCCAGCTAGATTTTTTGTAGATGTAGACAAGATTATTCTAAACTTTATAGCTAAAACAATTTTGGAAAAGAACAGAGTGGCAGGAATCAGTCTACCCGATTTCAAGACATAGTATCTAGCTCCAGTAATCAAGATAGTGTGACGGAGGGACAGACTACAGATCAATGGGACAGAACAGACAACCCAGAAACACACACACAAAAATACCCAACTGATTCATGACAAAGATGCAACTTATTCAACAGAGGACAGACAGCCTTTTCAACAAATGGTGCTGAACAACTGGACATCTACAAGCTTAAAAACAACCTTGACCGAAGTCTCACGCAAACATTGGCTCAAATGGATAATGGACTTAAACATAAAAGAGAACTGTAAAAATTCTAGGGAAGAGCCGACCCTCGTGATCTGGGCCAGGTCAAGCTTAGACATGACCCCAAAGCATAACCATAAAAGACAAACATCAGTCAACTGGAATTCATCAAAATTTAAAACTTTTGCTCTGTAAAATATCCTGTTAAGATGATGAAAAAATAAGCTACAGACTAGAAGAAAATATGTGCAAACCAAAAACCTGACAAAGCCTAGTATTTAGAATATATAAAGAACTCTCAAAACTCAACAGTAAAAAAACCCAAGCAATCCAATCAGAAAATGGGCAGAAGAGAGGCCGGCCGGGCAGCACACTAGTTAAGTCCACATGCTTCACTTGGGCGGCCCCGGGTTCGCAGGTTCGGATCCTGGGCACAGACCTAGCATCACTCATCAAGCCAGGCTGTGGTGGCGTCGCACATAAGACAGAGGAAGATAGGCATGTTTGTTATCTCAAGGCCAATCTTCCTCACAAAAAAATAAAAGGGCAAAAGACATAAACAGACATTTCACAAAGTGAAAAAAGCACATGAAAAGATGTACATTACCCATTATGGAAATGCAAACAAAAACCACAATGAGATGTCGCTATATACTTACCAGAATGGCTAAAATAAAAAACAATACCAGATGCTGGTGAGGATCTGGAGAAACACTCATTCATACTTTGCTGGTGGGAACATAAAATTGTACAGCCACTCTGAAAAGGTTTGGCAGTTTCTTTTAAAAACCTAAATATGCAATGACCATACAACCTGGTAATTGTACTCCTGGACATTTAGCTCAAAGAAAACCAATGTTTATGCAAAAACCTGTAATGAATGTTCATAGCAGCTTTATTTGGAATAGCCAAAAACTGGAAACCACCCAGACGTCCTTAAACAGGACAACGAGTATACCATGGAATTCTACACAGCAATCAAAAGGAACGAACTGTTAACACACGCAACAACCTGGCTGAATCTCCAGACTATTTGCCGAGTGAAAAAAGCCAATCCCAAAAGGTCACATACTATACGATCCCATTTATACAACATTCTTGAAATGACACAATTATAGAGATGACGACCAGATCAGTGGTTGCCAGGGACTGGGGATGGTGGCAGAGGGGTGGGGGCAGCTCTCAAGGGGTAGTCGGAGGGAGAGCCTTGTGGTGACGGGACAGCTCTGTATCTAGATTGCAGTGGCGGTTACACAAATCTACACGTGCTAAGATGATATATAACTATACACCCACATTGCACCAGTGTCCAATTCCTGGCTCGATACTGTATTATAACTACATAAGATGGAACCTCTGAGGAAAACTGCGTGAAGGGTACATGAGACCTCTATCCTTGCAACTTCCTATGAATCCGTAATGATTTCAAAATAAAAAGTTAGTTATGAAAAGAAAAAAGCATCAGCTCTAACTGCGACTTGGTATCCTGGATTGGATCCTGCAACAGAAAAAGGACATTATTGGGAAAACCGGTAAAATCCAAACAAAGTCTGTAATTTAGTTACTAGTTTTGTACCAATGTTAATTTTTTAGTTTTGATAAAGGTACCAAAGTCATATAAGACGTCAACTTTAGGGGAAGCTGGCTGAAGGGCACATGGACTCTTCTGTGAATCCAAAACTATTTCAAAAAATAAAGTCCTGATGCCCAGACTGATTGAATCAGAATCCTGGGGGGGATGGGCCCCAGGTATCAGTTATTTTCATTTGCCACGATTCCAACGTGCAGCTAAGGTTATGAACCAGCATGGTGCAGAGAGATTTTACCGTCTCCGTTTCCCACCTGGGTTTGCTCTTGGAGAGAATTCCTTGAGAACAACTTCTGAGTGAGCATACCATGTTCTCTGGCCTTCATTCCCACTGGTCCCAGATAAGGACCCAACTTCCTTTGAGAAGGGTTCCAGAAATCTCACCCCGCCCTGTCCGATCTACGGTCCTCAGTCCCTGTGCCGCCCCAGTTTCTGCACAGCCGAAGAACTGTGGAAGGTAAACACAGGGAAACCAGGAGGGAAAGACAAACGCCTTCTTGTTCCCACTTCTCTAAAGCCCCGTAGCTAGGAATAGGAAAAAAGCAGAGTCCTAAAGGTTTCAGAGATAGAAGAAAACTTTGATTTCACGGCTTTTTAAAAGAAAGTTGGTGGGGATCCACCTGGTCCATAACCACACTCCCCTCCCCTGCTGCTCTGCACGCACGTGACAGCCACGCAGACCCCTCGGAGGCCCGGGAGGAAGGGACGAGGTTGGTCTAACAGTTACTCTCCCTGGGATCCAGCAACGAAGACAGGATCAGGTGCAGCAGAAAGACCCCTTCCTCCCACCTGTGACCTCTTCTTAAAACAATGACAGTACAATGACAATACTGTTAGTGGCAACCAAGCCCGCAGGCGGAGGAGAAACAGAAAGAGCAGGCCTCCTCAGTCCCCTTGGGGGCCAGCTCGCGCACTCAGGGCTCTGGAATGGGTCAGAAAAGCAGCCTCCACAGGAGGGAGCGGGACCAGGGGACAGACTTGTGGGTAATGGTGCTTCTAGGTTTGGCACATGGGACACGCTGGGGCACACACTTGAAACACGGCAATGTAAGGAAAGCCAAACAGTTCACTATGGCCAAGGCCATGGATTTGAACCCCCAGCCAAAACTGGTGCTCTCGGTTTGCTCAAAAAGTGCTGCCAGCAGCAGAAAGTTGGCAAATTAAAAGCAAAGTGAGTACAGGTCACGGCCACATAAAGGAGTAACCGTGCGCACACATCACGGCTTGGCCTGAAGAGGTATGAATATGCTGCACTGTCACAGGGAGAAGGCTGGGCCCGGGGCCTCGAGATGACTCTGCTTTTTCATTCCCTCCGAAGCAGGCCTGCAGGGCTGTGCCCCAGCTGACCCCCATTTCCTAAAGACGGCAGGACCTGCTGAAGGCTCTTGGCACTGACGTCTGTGCTGAGGAGAGCCCAGGACCCGCATCGATAAGGGCCATCTAAAACGTGGCCTGGAGGGGATGGGGACAGGCTGGCAGGAAGCAACTCCTCGGCTCTCTCCAGGTCCCCACATGCTTGTCCATTCCCCAGACCTGGGGCTCCTGGCAAGCAGTTAAACTCCTGGGTTCCGCCCAGGGCTCTCCTCAGCTGGGAGGCCGGGTCTGCTGTGGGTGGACCCTAAAGGAGAGAAGGAAGGGGGAATTAAAATCAAAGCTGGTCCAGGAAGCAGTCCTATCAAGGCCAGGCATTAAAATCCTCTTTAGGACAGGAAAACACAGGGAAGGTGGAGGAGCCCCAGGCCACCTTAGGAGGTACCAAGGCAGGGCTGGGAGTGACGGGTGAGGAAAATGGTCAGCTAACTGCGCCTCACAAGAAAAAACCACTGGGAGGACAGACGCTATCCCCGAGAGGCAGGGAAAGCAGGGGCTCTGCTCACAGTGGGCCAACGCCATGATGCTGGCCAAGAGGAACCCACCCCAGACAATAAAGAGCCCATGCTGGAAGGAAGCTTTAGTTTCTGAGGCTGAGTAAGTGTTTCATGATCCCATCTGTCTTCTCAAAAACTGAAATAAAGAGTAGCAATAGGGACAGGAAGGGCCCACCCCGCCCCAAGGAGAGGTGCCCCCCAGCTGGGTGAGCGGTCTATAGCGCTCCTCTCAGCAGCCAAAGGTCCAGGAAAGGAAAGCAATGAGAACGTGAAAGGGAAGATATTTACCTTGGGTGTTTTCTTAAAACAAAAAATGCTCACTAGTCCACAGTCAATTATCAACTGCAGTTTCCAAATGTGCCAAAGAGGGAAAGGTCTATTGGGAAGGCTAGAGAGAGCAGAGAGAGAGAAGAGGAGACAAGCTATGGAGCTGACCCGGGAGAGCCACGCAGCACCGCAGACCTGGCCGCCCGCGGGGCAGGGAGAGGCGAGGCCGAGCGCACACTGCATCCTGCTGCTCAAACAAGAGGGACAGGAAGCACGGTGTCCAGAGCGGACTCTCCCTTGTAAATCCAGTCCTGTGAATGATCCACGTGGAGGTATGCCAACTGGAAATGGCAGGCAGCGGTCAGAAGACCGCTTCTGTGAAGGGCCAGTATTTTTAGGTTTTGCAGGTGGCAATAACTCGACTCCACTGTTGAAGCTCAAGGGCAGCCATGTACAATTCGTAAACAGAGGGGTGAGTGTCAATAAAACTTTATTTACAAAATCGGGCAGCTGGCCAGATTTGGCCTTTGTGTCAGTCTGCCAACCCCCGCTGTATTATTGTGCCAAAGTCACCCAGGGAATGGTCTGACCTGCACTATTTAAGCAGTGCCCCTAGTGACATCTCCACGTGTGTGGTGACACTAAGCTCTCCTGGGCAGCGCAGGGCCGGGCTAAAGGATAAACTGAGCCAGACCCCAGAGTGCAGAGGCGAGGCACAGAAAGGTAGCAGGCGACCGTGCTGCACATGAAGGTCAGGCCACACAGGGGAACATAACCAACACTGTGGCTATAAACAGGGGATGGTAACCCATTTCAAAGAGGAAACTGACCCACAAAGCCACCATAAATTGTTCCCTTATATGACTGTCCAATGAGCAGCTGAAGCCAAAAGAGGATTAAAAAAACCGCTGGGTATATGATAAAAGATGAAATGAAGGGACATCCATCATTCTTAGATTTAAGTCTGTACCTTGAATATAACACGCACAGTCTCAGTAGCAGACGGAGCCACAAAAGGCTCACATTTTGAAAAAACAAAAAAATGTCTCGGCTTTTGAAATCCAAGTCTGATGAGAAGGCGTGAACCTCTGTACAAGGGCATCTCACAAAATACAAGAACGTCCCAGTGCGTGAACACGAGTGCGTGATCAGCACTGACAGGTGGGGCACCGCCTGAAAGCGTGTGCTCACATGGACAGGGCTGCGAGTGCGGCCAGCCCAGGACTCAAGCAGCACACCCCACCTAGGGTGCCCTTTGACCCACAATCAGAGATGGAACACTCAGGGGCTGGGCCACCCAGGTGGCCCAGGGTGGGGCTCTCTGTCCCTTGCACTTGCCCTGGCACCTCTCGGAAAAAGCCTTTCTATTTTAAAAACACGTTTGTGTTCTCAAGTGTGGGTCTAAGTAACCAGAGCTGTCCCCTGTGAGGCAGCACAGCCCAAAGGCCAAGGGCAGGCTCCAAGCCAGTGCCAGGGGTCCCTCTGCCTCTGATTCCTCATCTGTAAAATGGGCATAACTACTGCCTCTCAAAACTCGGGGGGAGTTTTCCTAGATGAGTCAGGACGCTGAAAGCTCTGAGCACAGTGCCAGGCAGAGCAAGCGTGTGACAAGAGCTCGGCATCCCATTGGGGGTGAGGGGAGCAAAGCAGGCCTGGAAGGGCAGCCTGCAGTTCCTGCCACAGAAGAAATTCCTCTCCAGAAGCCTTGCCAGCTCCTCCAGGAATGTTAAGCCCTGGAGCATCTCTGACCCCAACCTAAGAGCTCAATCAGAATAAAAGTACCTTCTCAAATAACCAGGACAAGAAAGCTCCCTGACTTTACCACTCCTACCCCAAGCCCACTCTCCACAGGCTCCTTTTCATTCTCCTTCCTCACACTGTAAGGGTGGCGTTTGCCATCCCACAGCCCAGATCCCACCCCTCACTGTAAAGTCTGTTTCTTCCAATGTGATCTTCGCGCCCACACTGGAGCCCCGGATGGGAGGGGCACGCCTTAAACGCCTCAACAGGTGCCCTCTTAGATCTCTGGGATGGTGTCCACCAGACTCCACCTTCTGAGCAGGGCCCACTGCTGACACGAATCGCTTTCCAGGTGACCTCACACTAATCCTAAATGGCCGTGACCTTGATTTTATTCCCATTTAGCAACTCTTCTCTAATTAAGTCAACCCATCCTAACAGGCCCTCAAGAGAAAAGGCTGACTTAACATATTCTACTTTAAATGCCAGCTGGTCCATAGCTCATTGTCATTTGAGCCACTAAAAACAGTGAGAGGGGAGAGAGAAAAGGATGAGGCAAAAAAGGGAAAAAGAACGAAGCATGGAGGGCAGAGGGAGGACAGAAAGCAAGTCTGTGTGTGCAACAGCAAGGACTGGAAAGGCGACACGGACGCCCTGGGTCGACACACAGCGGGATGTGGCCACGCGGGGCTCACCTGCTGCTGGGGCTGTCTTGTCACTGAGTAGCCTGGTCTGGCTGCCTGGGGTGACCTGGAGGTCCGTGTTCTCAGGGGACGGTGGCAGGTTCTGGGCTCGAGTAGCCAGGAGCGCATTGAGGTACTGCAGCCGTGTGACCTGGGGGACAGACAGCATTACCGGGCAGGTGTGACTTGAGAAGCCAGATGGAGATGGTGAAGTAGGAGAGGTCACATACTCCCTTCTGCCCACAAACAGCTGACCTAGGAGGGAGAGTCATGCTCCACAGGATAAGAAAAAGGAAGAGCTTTAAACTAGCTGAGGACGAAGAAGAGCAATCAAGCAAAGTTTTAAGATCTCAAAAGAAGATCTCAGGTGCACAGGCCATGCCAGAGATGGGAGCGGACCACCAGCAGTCAGAGGGGCCTCCAGGGAGCCAAGGCCATGCATCCTTCAGAGCAAGCACAAGGTCCTGCTCTGGAAAGTCTGACTCAACCAGACTGTTAACTCATACTAATTTGTGACCAGCTGGTCTAGACCCTTGGAGACACAAGGCTGGCTAAAAGCCAGGACGAATGAGCAGCCCAGATGGTCACCTTGATGAACTGCAGGTCAGAGAGGGCCCTCACGGTGTAGTCAGGACAATACGCAGACAGGCGTGTGCTGTCGGCTGGCTCAGGCTGCAGGTCATGGCGGATGGACTGGAGCGAGGACACGGGGGACTGGTGAACTGTCAAAAGGAACAATCAGTGATGGAGGAAGCACCCCCGCCCCAGTGGGGACAATTGCACAGCCTCTAAGATGCACCCCACAAATCACCCCAGAGAGAGCACATGGCCAGGAACTGTGAAAAGGACGGCAAACACACTTCCTCCTGGGAAAGGTCTGCAGGGACGGGAGGGAGCAACCAAGATGCGCCCTGCAGAAATGCTGCCCCTTCCCACTAGGCGGCCTGGAGATGAGAGAAGCCAGCAGGTCCCACAGGGGACCACCTTGTAGGAGGCGAGGGCCCTGGAGGAAGGGAAGCCAGCATCCTGGGCACTGCAGAGCCCCCGCCTCAACCACAGCCAACCCCTGCCCTCAGCTCCCGGAGGGGATGCAGCTTACCCGAGGATGGCGCCGTCAGGGCAGACACTCCATAGTAGGTGAAGGCCCCGTTCTCGAACTTCAGGCCCTCTTTCCCGATCTCCACCTCAACCCTGCCCTGGGAGGGGGAGGGAGAGGGAGAGGAAGGAGGGGCAGGGAGAGAGACAGATGGGGACAGATTATCTCTCATGCCAGAAGAGAGGACAAGGAGAAAACACCAAGCCCAACTATTTAGGAGTGTGTATCCGGATGTTCCTCCCTCTTCTCAGACCCTTCCCTACTCTCCGAGCAGCAGGAGGCGCCGGCTGGGCTCCCAGTTACCTGCAGGATGAGAATGAAATAATCCACCGGCTGGCTGCGCTGGTACAGGTAATGGTGTGCAGCCAGGCGGTTGCTCTCGTCAAACCTCACTTCCTGGTTGACGCTGGGATGCTTCAGCAGGTGCAGCAGGACCTTCTCGGAGATTCGCAGTGGGCTGAATACATCCACCTCTGCCCCATGGTGGAAAAAAGGGATGGTGTCCACCAGGTCCAGAGCAGCCTGCGTAACCACCCCGACTCCTGCTGCCCTCCTGGGCTCTCCTCCGCAAGCCCGTGAGCTGAGTTGCCTCCCCAGCACAATAGCACTGGGCAGGCAGAAACACTGCCTGGCTCACGCTCCCTAGCCAGGGCTCGCCAGAGACGGCACTAGCCTGGCCCCAGCTCTCGGCCATCTGGCAGAGAGGAGCCACCCCTCAGGTGACCTCAGATGCTGACTGGACTGCAGAGAGAAGTGCAGATGTTCTCCTGGACACTCCGCTGCTTATTGGGAATGGGAGCATCAGTGTCCATGCGGAGCTCTCCTGACGCACTGGATGGGGAGCAATAGTGCAGGGACAGGGCCCGGCCCGCAGCCTCACCTCGGGAAAGGAAGCGCTGGGTGGCCAAGAGCAGCTGGGGCGAGATCTTCACTTTATAGTCCTCATCAGACACCTTGAACAGGGAGAATTCCTCTTTCCGCCTGAGAGGGGCACTCAGATAAGTATGCTTCTTCCTCACCGCGGCGTCTCCTAGGAAAGGCAGACGGAGGCCTGGTGGGCATTCACAGCCCTCCAGTTAACACGACCAAACCAAGGGGCACGTGCCCACTCCCTCCTCCCAAGGCCTGGGGGCTCGTGGGGAGGCGGCATCAGAGGCCCAGGGACACACCCTTGGCACTGCTCCCCGGACGGCGCCTGGCTGTCACTACCACACAGTAATCCTGGTGCCCAGGACAGAGTGGGCAGCAGTCCACACTCCAGCTATCTCCTGGGGAAGTACTGCAAGAGGATGCGCCTCTCCTTGGAGCTGGGAGAAGATAATGCTGATACGACAGCAAAGCAGCTTATAAAAACTGGTATCCTTGGTCATTAGGAGACCCCTGGCTGGAAACCAAGTACGTGAGGATTACTGCTGCTAAACAGTAGCCAACTTGGTGACCCTGTGCCCACGATAGTCTGAGGACCCAA
Organism: Equus quagga; assembly: GCF_021613505.1. Taxonomy (NCBI): domain Eukaryota; kingdom Metazoa; phylum Chordata; class Mammalia; order Perissodactyla; family Equidae; genus Equus; species Equus quagga. Next base: position 59,884,970 of record NC_060271.1, read on the forward strand.
AGTAAAGATGCTGCATTCTGGGGACAGGCACACAGGCAAAGCGATTCACTTGGCAGCACAAGGGTGGGCAACTCAGCGTCCTAAGTGCCTGTGCGAGGTCCCCGCCGTCGAGCACGGGTTCTGCGTCTGCCCTGCAGACCTCAGCCACCATCCGAAGAGGCAGGCACTCCTAAGATATTACCACAGGCCCCAGGATCACCTGTCTAGACAAGATCCTCTCAGTAGTAAAGAATGGGGTTCTCTGAGGAGACACTTCTGTAATGTGCAAAAGACAACGAGAAAGCAAAAGGACCAAGAAGACATAAGAATAGGAAGGATGCATGAAGGGCAGAGGCCTCACTCAGGGAGGGAGGGAGGGAGTGAATGGTACGGCTGCTAACAGAGCCCCAAGCAACCACTGGGCTGGGGCGGGCCACCTTGGCTCTGCATCCAGGCGGACGTGTGGGCCCTCCAGCAAGGGGGCGACACAGGGGTAAGGAGAACAGGGCCTGGCTAGGCAACAGCTCTGACTGCAGACCCAGCCCCATTTCCAGCAACACGAGACCCGCCACCCTCTGACACACACACGTATCTCAGTAAGCTTGAAAGACCAGCTGAGAGGGAAAATCGCCAGCAATCAAGACTCACGGTAGTCTTCAGACTCATCCAGGATCTCCGACTTGATGATCTCCTCAATGACGTCCTCCAGGGTGACGAGGCCCAGCACCTCGTAGAAGGGGTCACCTTCGCCCTCATTGTTCACCTTCTGCACGATGGCCAGGTGGGACTTCCCTGGGGGAGGGGACACTCACGTTACAGCCTCCTGGAGGCCTCTCATGTGTCTTCGCTCCGTCTGGCACAAGCCCACCAGAGAACAGAAGCTGACGTGTTTGTGTTCCCACAACATGCCAGGCGACGGGCAAGACTGTTCCTAGGTTCTTACCTAAGACTCTCAACATGCTCGTGAGCATTAGCCGCACTTCATAACGAGAAACCTCAATCTCAGACACTATGTTCACCTGCACAAGGCCACCCAGGCAATGGCAGAGGCAGAGTCAGTCCCAGGTCAGTGTGACTCCATGCTGTGAAACATGGTTTAGACGAAGAAGCACCCAGACTAGAACAGACACAGCAGGATCGCAGACACAAGGGTACCGGCCCCAGAAACACAGGCTCCTGAGACAGTCTAAACGGGGGGAGCCAAGAGGGCCATCCAGTCCAACTCTCCAAGGGAAGTTTTCCCAATTCTGAAAGTTGCCCTTCATTTCCAGAAGCCACGGTCTATGACAGTCACCCAGCGGGATGAAGACACATGGTAACCAGCCAGTCAGAGGCCAAGCTGTGAGGGAGGAAGAGCAGCAGCCTGGAACTTCTCACCTTCCTCTTCCGTGACTCTCTCAGGTCAGCTTCACTATTTGTTCTGTACGTTCACAAGGAAACGTAAGCTTGAAAAAAGGCCAAGCCTCAGAGTGCTGGGGAACGCGGGGAAAACTTCAGGAATTTACTCTGCTTCAGGTACATGCTTTTCACCTATAAGACTTTATACCCATCCAAAAGAAAGAGACTGCAAGCCACAGAGATAATTTTAAATTTTTGAGTAGCCATGTTAAAAAAAAAAAAAAAAGGTGATGTTAATTGATAATATATTGCAATTAACTCAATATAGCCAAAATATCATTTCAACACGCAATTAGTATAAAATATTAAGAGGGAGTTTACTTTTTCTGTACCAAGTCTTTGAAGTCTTAGTATAACACTGCGTGCTTGCAGGGCTGGCCTGGTGGCACAGCAGTGAAGTTTGCATTTTCTGCTTCGGTGGCCCGGGGTTTGCCAGTTCAGATCCCGGATGTGGACTTATGCACCACTTGTCAAGCCATGCTGTGGTAGGCGTCCCACGTAAAATAGAGGAAGATAGGCATGGATGTTAGCTCAGGGCCAATCTTCCTCCAGAAAAAAAAAAAGTGTGTGCTTGGCACTTAAACAGCACATCTCAATTCAGACTAGTTACCTTTCAAGAGCTCATCAGCCACAGTGGGTAGTGGCCACCAGGCTGGGTGTGCAGGTCTAGGACACAGGACTGACAGCACACTTGGCTCAACCATGCCCTTCTTCCTTACTAGTGACAAAAGCTTAGGATAAACGCTGGCTGGGCCCACACGTAAAGGGGGTACTTGCTTCCAGAAACTTTCGGTAAAGCAAAAAGTCAAGGTCACTTTGTGGTGTGAATCCTACTTCACACACCTGGGGTTTCATTACAACGTAGTGACTTGAGGTTAGAAACACACCCTGTGGAAGTCTATTCCACATGCTCTACTTCGTTCTTCCAGCATCCATGCTCCCGAGTGGTCAGCTACAGGAAGAGCTCTGCCCCAAAGCTGGATAGAATGAAAATGTCAAAGTCAATGAAAAGCTAGGATCATCAGACCACTAACCAGATGATCAAAAAGGAACGAGGCTGTAAAAGAACAGAACGATAACATTTACTGTACTCCATCAAATCGAAGATGCTATCAATGCTGAGATGCATCCTAACTGCAGACACGTCAAAATGCAAAAAAAAAAGTGCATCTCCGAACTGAAAAAATGCAATATTTAGTGCTTGCTGTGTACTGGCCAGCAAGTGCTTCATTCATTGATTAACTGACAAATACTCTGACAACTCTACGAAATGTACAATACTATTATCCCTGTTTTACAGTTTACAGAGAAAACCGAGGCCAAGAGAGGTTCAGGAACCACGCAAGTGCAGACCTGGGATTTGAACCCAGGCAGCTGGCTCCTGAGTCATTCTCTCCAGCACCCTGCTCTGCTGACCTGCACTGGAGAGGACGGACCAACTCTCAGGGAACCCTCCCCTGGGGACTCACACAGGGCCCGGTACTCTCTTCCGCACCGGGCCTTTCCAAGGAAAAGCAAGCCCCCCTTCAGGACACTCTAACCTCCTCGGACACAAATTACAGGTGGAAATGACCACATTAAGTCGTCTCCCCTTTCCAGGAGGAAAAGGCCAGGGGTCCCTGGAGAACCATCTGCTCATTCCTGCTGAGACAAAGGCACTGAAGGAGGAACGCGGCATTTCTACGTGTTTCCCGCCCCCAGCAGTGGTGTCGGGAATGGCTCATACCAGGAGGCAGGAACGGTTTCTTCAAGGACCACGGCAGCCCTGCCATATGGTACAAACCTGTCAGGCCAGATCAGGAAGGCCAAGGCCCGCTACCCAATTTTGGTCAGTAGTCTTTCTGGATTCTGGGAACCAAGGCCCAGGTTCTAGGTGACCATCTGAGAGCAGAAAGGACCCACTTCAGCTCGCTTCTTCCAGGAAGCCAGGCCCTTTGGCAGGTTAGCTACAGAAAGGACAACTTCTCCCTTGCTTTCAAACTTCTATAACATAGGCACTCACTGATGTTTCTCACTGATGTGCCATATGGCATGACTCAATGATGAAGAAAAGAAAGTAGAACCCCTGAAGAGCCCCTAAAACAGTGGCTGTGGGATTTAATGACAAGACAGAATGTCTGTGGGATCCAGAAGGCGACCACGACAAAGCAGTGGGGGTACAGAGACAGGGCCGCTGGAAGGATTAAAGTTGATTTCTCATCCGATAGGATAAAACGCTCTGAAAATACGGAGGCTCCTGGCTGGCTGACTGGAACCCCCACACAAGCCCCAAGACAGGTGCCTGCGGCTCTCCCTGAGCAAGCTCCACAGAGCCACAGGCAAGGGCAGAGGCACATCTGGCCAGCACAAACCAGAAAGCTCTGAGAAAGCGCTACAGAGTTTCCATTTTAGTTAGCAGGCTCAAGGGTACTCCTAAACTTTACAGATGTCAGAGGACTCATCCACAATGCCTAAGTTCAGGATATTCTTAAACATGCCGCTGGGGTTTAAATTCCTCTGCCTCCCCCCTTTTGTGTTGTAAGGTGTCCTATGAGAAAAGGACGGTGCCAACACTCCTCGCAGGTCTGCCCCTTCAGGGTGTGGCAGGCCTTGGCTTCTGACAGACAAAGAACCAGAACTCAGTTGAAAGCAGAGAAAAGCTGAAAAGCTCACCCATCCTAATCCCTCCTGCGGGTGAATGTCCTTGAATAGTCTCAGTGGGGGCTGACAAAGGCGCTGGGAGTTAATGACTTTAAAGAAGATACATGTTTTTTACTATGGCTCCAAAGGACTCACTCTTCCTGGTAATGTTTGCACAAAATAAGTGGTGTCCTCTCAAGTCTGCACACTGACTGAGGGCTGCCTCACGGGGAAGATGCCTCTCTCAGACTATAATGTTCCAGAACAGATAGAACTCTGAAAGAACCAAAGGAAGAGGGCCTGGAACGGTACCTGCCAAGATGCCAGGGACTCCAGCTTCAGGAAATTCAGAGGGCACCACCACCTCACCCACCTGGCAGAGAAACAGGCAGGGAACTCATCTCTAAAACCTCAGGCGCCATAAAGGCTATAACAAGCTCTTTGTTCATAAACAGAATGAAGCAGGGGGTTAGGCTAAAAAGGACTTTTATGAGGAAATATAGATACCCGCCAAAGGGTTGCATTGCATGAGAGAAGCACAGAAAGCTCTGGGATGTCACAGGAAAGACATGGTCATTTTGCCCGGAGAATGGCCCTCACTCACCACAGAAGGAGGAAGGCAAGGGGCACTGAAGAGCTCCCCATTCAGCCTCTAGGTTGCAGATACCCCCCATCCCACTGGCTTCTAGTAGGAGGCTTTTCGGCACGTGGTTAGTAGGGAGCTTCTGGTCCGGCATCAGGCTGCATGAAACCTGCCTGGTTCTCCAGAGCTGCTCCAAGGCCACGGCCCCAGAGCGGGAGCAGCCTGTGCTGTGGCCTTCCCTCTCTACCGGCTCCTTCCATTGACACTTAAACCTAAACCCACTCGATTCACCCATATTACAACCGAAAAGCAGAAGGCCTCCTCCCTGGCCTGTCCTCTCCCAGCCACCGCTCTCTGGCTTCCACTTTGCAGCCACACCGCACGGAAGGCCTGTCTGCTTTAGCTGTCATGCCTCTTCATGTCCCATTCACTCCCCATCACCCCATGCCCTGGCCCAAAGCTGCTCCTGCGAAGGTCAAGGGTATCTTCGTTGCTGCATCCAAACGACATGACACTGGCCTCCTCTCCTGATCACTCTCCTTCCCTAGGTAAGTGATCTCTGCTCTTAGCTTCCAGGACATTCCGAGCCTCTGGCTCTCCTCAGCAGCTGTCCTCTGCTGCCCTCCACCCCCCTACACACCTGTGACCCCCAGGGCTTTAGGCTTTCTGCTCCACGCCTGTGGATTGAGGGACCACTTCCACACCACCGATCAGATCTCTCCCTCCTGCTCGGGTCTGTCACTTGCATTTCACACGAACTGCCTCCTAGGAGTCTCCCTCTGCAGCCACTGCACAGACACAGATGCCAACGTCCAAAACCACCTCACGCCACCTGCCTCCCAACCCCAGACTCTCTCTTCCCTGCATGTGCTCTGCCTCAGGGAAGGGCGACACCACCACCAAGCCAGAAATCCAGGCCTCAATCTCAGCTCCTCCCTCTCGCTCCACAGTCCCTCAGTGAACCACAAAATCCTCCCAATTCCACCTCCAAACGCCTCTCAGATCTCTCCAGGCCCGCTGCGCACCCTCATTCAGCCTATCGTCAGCTTTCATCTGGACACCCTCACCACTGGTCTCCCTGCCCTGGTCTCCACACCAGCCAGTGATCTGTAGAAACCACTCAGACGGTGCCGCACTCTGCTCACAGTCACTGCCCTGGTGATCAAGTCCAGGCCTCCCAGGCCCTCAAGCTGGGAGGCAGCAGGGGCAGGACAGAACCCTCCCTCCCTGACTCCAGGGCCAGCACTGCCAGCCACCGGGCCCCAAGAACCACCACTGCCTGGGAAACTACCGTGGCCCAGATGGAGTACTTATCACCAGGAGGCTCTGTCTGGCGCCCCCTCCAGGCTCCCCTCCCCAGAGAGGGGCTGCATGGCCACTTTCTGAGGAAACAACCAGGACATTCTCTAGCAGAATAATCAGAACTGCCCATCAAAGGCCCCCACCCAATCTGAAGGTACCGTAGTATAGTAACAGTAAAGGCCTATTAACACCCAAGTCTCTTGAAAGTATCAAAGGAGGTGAAGTGTGAGAGTGCCTACTAGCAGCTGGCATACAGCAGTGCGAATGCAGGAGTAACATGGTCATTGCCGCAAAGCCTTATCCCCCTGCCCTGACTGTCCAGGGACTCACAAAGCACTTCCCATGCCTGCCTGGGGCCAGGAGACTTCACAGCTGCCCGGAAGATCAGGGGGCTTGACTCACTTCCTGGCTTCACATTATGCAGCCTTTAGGGTCAAACCCACCCATGGTCATGGACGTCCCCCATGCCCACCCTGTAGGAGTTCAGGTGTGAGAAGCATGGCTGGTCACCAAGAAGCAGCTAAGCTCTGGGGAGCACACCCAAGGCTGACGAGGGAGAGCACTGGAGAGGACCCCATGCCCCCACACTTGGAGAGTGGGTCTCAGCTTTTACCTGCAAGCTTAGAAATTGTTCAGATAGACCAAGATGAAAGGAGAGGGTGAAAATGTGGTATTAAAGGAGAACTTGAGAGACCTTACTCAGGGTTAGAAATGGGGAAATTAAGAAAAGAAAAGAAGGCAGAGGAAGGGGAGACTATATCCTCCTCCATGAAGTTGCTTTTGGTGAAATCAAAGTGGAAGTTTCTTCCACACCTGCAGAAAAGTATTAACGAATCGTTCCCTTTTCGGCAATCAGGAAGGCAGCAGCCTTTCAGTGACCTTAACAGCAATGCCCTGGAAACATCACAGGCCCAGCTAATTTGATATCGTATGTGTGCGGGTCGTCGCGTCCAGGCATCTGGAGACTATGACTATGTTCTCTTCTGTTCTTTTAGTTTCTATCCAAGGGTTTAACCAAAAGCCCAGAAAAATGACCTGGGAGATGGACAGCTGGCAGTCAGAGCTAAGTGGACACACCTCCCAAATTGGGGGCCTACCAGGAGAAGGATTTTGCTGTCTGTAGCACTGTCACCCTCTGAACGACAGCCTTTAAATATCACAAACGATTATTCAGAGCGACAAGGCCATCCTCTTCTTTAAAAGGGCACTTAGAGGTCTCACTGCCCTACACAGGGACGGGACCCTTTTCTCCAGGCTTCCATAAAGCCCTACCCCTTTGGTAGAGGAGAGCGCTGGCATTCAAGTGCCCTCGACAATTCCCCGGACGTTACCTCGCTTGAACTCCTCCAGGACGGCGTCCAGCTTGGTGTCGTTGAAGACGAAGTGGAGTGGGTGATTGTAGAAGCGGGTGATGGTGCTGAGCGGCGTGCAGTCTTCGGGGTCCACGAAAGCCAAGTCCTTGAGGTAGAGCATGTCTACGATGTTGGAGCGCTCCTCCTCGTACACGGGGATGCGCGTGTGGCCGCTCTGCATGATGCTGGCCAGGACACCGAAGTCCAGCACGGCGCTGGCGTCCAGCATGAAGCAGTCCTCGAGCGGCGTGAGAACGTCTTCCACCGTCCGGCAGCGCAGCACCCCCTTGCTGAGGTCGCTGTAGGGGTCGCCGCCGCCGCGCGCCAGCTCCAGCACGCGCTCACGCAGCCGCCCGGGCCGCGCCGCCAGCTCCAGCAGCTGCCCCACGGGCAGCGCCACCGGCAGGGTGAGCAACACCGCCAGGCGGCTGAGAACCAGCGCGCGCGGCGCCAGCGCCAACGCCCAGCGCCCGCTCACGGCGGCCGGCACCACCTCGCCCACCAGGAACACGAGCCCCGCGCTGCCCAGCACAGCGGGCACGGCGCGCTGGCCGGCTGCGCGGTACAGCAGCACGGCCAGCGCCGCCTGCGCCAGGCTGGCCAGCAGCAGCAGCGCGCCCAGGGCGCAGCCGGCCCAGCGCCGCACCGGCTCCAGGCGCCGCGCCGCCGCACGCTCAGCCTCCGAGCCGCTCTCGCGCAGCACCTGCACCTCGGCCGGTACCAGCGCCAGCGCGCTCAGCTGCAAGCCCCGCGCCAGCGCCGCCAGCGCCAGCAGGCCCACCGCCCCCAGCCCCAGCGCCCAGGGTGGTGCCGCCTCCTCGCCCGCCGCGCCGCCCGGCTCCACGCGCACCGCCAGCAGCGCCGAGTGCGGGCGCACGACCTCGGCGCGCAGGCGCAGCAGCGCGCGCCACTCGCCCGTGGGGGCCGCCGCCTCCTGGGCTGCCGCGCTGCCCGGCCCCCCACGCACAGCCAGCAGCGCCGAGTGCTGGCGCACGGGCTCGGCGCGCAGGCGCAGCAGCGCGCGCCACTCGCCCGTGGGGACCGCTGCTGCCTCCTCGGGCGCCGCGGCCGGCCCGCCCTCGGGGCAGCCCGCCCCCTCGGGGGCCACCCAGGACCAGGAGCTGTTGGCAAAGCCCGAGCCGAAGAGGCGCAGGCGGAAGGTGGCCTCGGGCGCGGCCTGCACCTCCTCTCCGCTCGCCCACCCCACGCCCGCGGCTCCGTCCTCCTCCAGACAGACACCCAGCACTCGCGGGCCCGGCGCCGCCTCCCCGTCGGCGTTGCCCAGGCAGAACGCAGCGAGCAACCAGCCTAGCAGACCCGCCGCCGCCATCGCCTGCTGCCCCCTCTCGGCCTCCCGTGCAACCTACCCCTCCGCCTCCCCCAGCCAATCGTCGCCAGCCTGGGCGCCTCCTCCGCCAATAGGCGGCGGGCGGGGGCGGGCCCCAGGGTCGGACTAGGCTGCGCCGGGGAGTAAACAAGCGGCGGCGCGGTCCTGGGGCGGGCCGGGGGCGTGGGGCTCTCGGCCCCGCGGCGGTCGGCCGCGGTTCTCAGGGTGAGAGGTGGGCGCGTTCGGGGGAAGGAGAGCCGCGAGCTGGGCCGCCTCCGCGGGCGCCTTGTTCCCACGGGCCGACCCCGCGCGCTGGACGCCTGGCTCGTGCTCTGGGAAGTCCCTGTCTCGGGACGGCGGGCGCGGAGCGGAGCGGCTTGCAGGCGGAGATTCCCGTATCTGGGAGAAGTGCTGTTTTCTTAGGAAGGGGCCCCGTGAACCACTGACCTGAAGGGCAAGGAGTGCTGGAAGAAGTACCTGTGACTGGGCGTCGGGAAGCTAAGGCTTATTGAAGATGTTTACTGATCACGCCCGACTCTGCTATCGGTCGGGGGACCTGGGGACATGAGACACAATCCCTGCCTTCAAGGAACTTGCGTTCCTGCCAGGGAGCATGATGGTAAATATGTAAACACACGAGATCACTACCTCATTGGATCCTCACGTCAACTTCACGTTATTAATATTTTACGGGAGAAAAGGTCAAGCATGACTCGGCACGGATATTGCGTTACAACGCGACTTAATATCCTAGTCACCATCCCAGCCAGATTAGGAGACGGCAGCTCTGTCAGGAATTACTGTCTGGTCACTCCAATTCTAGCAGATCATCCTTGGGAAAATAACTCCTCAGGACCAACAAGAACTATTCAAGAGGATCCTCGCTGGAGGGTTATTTTAGAAGACCATATGGTCCATTGACAGCATGGAATGTTTTTCATCCGTTGTATATGATCTTTAAGTGGTTGGAAGGAGGTACACAAACTGCCAACGGCTTCTCTATAGGTGTCCAGATTAAGTGTTTTTGTGTTTTCTTTACATTTTTATGTACTTTCAAATTTCCTAATGTAAGTAGACTTTGATAAGACTGTTCATATACTATTTTAAATTATCTTTATAAGGATTCTGTAGAAACACATTTGCTGTATCATGAAAATATTTAAAAGGATAGCCCCTGTGGCCACAAGTAAAATGTTCGTGTGGAAAGTAATGTGCAAAAATGAGTAACCCCATGGTGAATGACCAAAATAAAAATTATTTTGTGAAGAACTCTTAAAAGGATGGCAATAGTCTCTACGTTGTAAACAGCACCATGACTAGACCAGCCACATCTCTGTGTTTCCAGTTTTTATAACCCGGACGTTGCTATGCCCTTTGAGTAGTGCCTCACTTGCAGATTACAGATAAGTCACCAGCAGAAGCAGTAATGACACTACTGAGCCTTTCCAGTGAGTGGACCGGCATGCCTCCTTTGAAGAAAAAAATAATAGATTCAGCCCCTTTAGTTCACACTTGGGTCTTCAAGTCCAGATAAAATGCTGACATTGACATAAAATGGATGGCAGGCTTGAAATGAATCATGTGCCTGAAAAGTTAGTAACCAGCAAAGAACATTCCAGAGGAAAGACAGGAAAAACTCCCTATGGATTTTGACAGGGCTCTGACCTTCGCCAGGTTACTTTTTCCTTGGTCTCAGGCTCCCTTGGAAAACAAGCTATATCTCATTTTTAGGGGAAAACCTTTGAGGAGAACACACTTGGAAAACACAAATGATCGTTAAACTGTCAATACTCAAAGACAAAGCATCCAGTACAAGGCAGACAAAGCTGCACAGTGACTTTCTGTTAACAATGGAGGCCATGACAGTACTTGACCAGCTTTCTTCCTTGGCTCTGTGCCATTCTTTGCCCCATCCCCTGGTTAGTCACAGCATCAATGGACACACTTGGCACTTGACCTTCAGGTCCCTCATTGACCCTCCCTGGGCCATTTTCAATAGTGGTCATTTGGTTCAAGACATTTCCACATTTTAGCTAAATATTCTTGTGCTTTAAACCCGTAACTACTATGTGTGACTTTACTGGCTCATTCCTGCTTATCAAGTCTGCAAGCGTCACTTCCTCCAGCTGGTCTTCCTCAACCATCTTTACTAGGTTGGGTCAAGGTTATGGGAGCTATGTGCTCCTCCCCAATAGTGTCTGGTACTTACCTTATTCTAATTCTTATTCATTCATTCATTCATTCAATTGAGTGCCTGCCATGTACCCGGTACTGTTCTAGCAGCGGGACTACGCGGGAATAAGAAAGTCCCTGCTCTCCTGAAGCTTAGGTTCTAGTGTGGAGACAATAGAAAATACATAAATCTGTTTTAATATCTGGCAATAAATGCTATGGAGAAAAACAAGGCATGATAAGGGGACAGACAGAGGGACTGTGACCACCCTGTTTCAGATGGGGTGACTGGAGAAGGCTTCTCCAAGGAGGCAACATTTGAACAGAGGCTTAGATGAAGTGAAGGGGTGAGCCTCACCAAGACGAGAGGAGTGTTCCAGGTGGAGGAGACAGCGTATCACAAGGTCCCTGTGTGACTGTCTCCCTCAGGGGGTCTTCCTCACTGGACTCACTGAGGGGTTGGTGCACCTGGCATGTAGCAGGGGAGCTGACTCTTGCCCACCTGTACACAGCTTCTGCGTTTGTTATTCCTTTTATCTGGAATGTCCTCTCCTTTCTGCCTATGCAACTGCCTCCCTTTTTTTCAGCATTACCCCTAGTTGTCTGCTCCATTAAGCCTTGTTTGCCTGAGCCCCTGGGCCCCTGGCCACAGCACACTCGATTGCACACTACAGCCACGGCCCCTACGGGGACCACAGGAGTCTGCAGGGCTGAAACCGCGGGAGTGGACGCAGTGAGGTCACTCTCGGGCGGCTCTTCAGGGGATGAGCGCTCCAACTTTGAGACCAGAACCAGCCCATGAGTAGGGACAAAAGGCAACTGCATGTGATAAAACGATGTGATCGTACTTTCGGATTCAGCTCCTTTCTCCTCCAGTCCCCAGGGGACAGAGAGGGGCGATTTGTCCATGCCAACTGCCCCCTCCAGCTCCTGCAGACATAAGACCCTGTGGCGTCCACTTTACAGGATTCCTAATTGTGGCAGTGGAGCTTATCTGCCCTGTATGTCTAACAGCAGCTGGCACGCTCTAGCTCCTGTGACAACAGCCTTGATTATACATGTTTTGTAAATAACATTTCTGCTTCCTTTTTACTGCTAAACAGCCCTAGAATACTTGCCTCTTGCCCTGTCTGGGGGACTGCCAACCACAGCTACTTCTGTCTCTATGGCAGGCAGCAAATATTGACAGAGCTCAAACAGTCAACAGCAGATTCACCAAGATTTCATATCTCATTTTTTATTACCAATCAAAAATAAATTCCATATATTGTTTAGCAAATATTATCATTGTTTTGTGACAAAAGACACAAGAGTCATAACAACAAAACTCCCCGAGAGTCAAACTCATAACAATGCCAAAATAAATCACAAAAATATACAAATTAAAATCTTATGCAAAATAAATATGAGTTATTTGCTACGGTGGCTGTGACCTGCCTACCCATTTGGAGGCCATTTGCGAAGGTCTCCCTTCACAGGAAGACGCGCAGGGGGCCAGCTTCAGGGTATGGCTCAGCCCAGGAACCAGAGGTTGGAATAGGAAATGAAAAATTGCACTGGGAGGAAGAAGTCATCGAACCAGTAATATTTGGAAATAATTATGACCCTCTGCAAGAAGTGATTATAAAAGGGGGAGGGGAGGGAGGGGAGGAGGGACCATCCGTCGATAGTAACCATGTGTGCAAAGAGGTAGCTGTGGAAGTGTGTGTACCTGCTCCCTTTACTTCACACACACTCTCGTGGTTCAGGCCAAGGCAGTCTGCTCCACCTGGCACTCAGGTCTCTCAGGAACACAGCTTTGCAAGCTCTGTGGGCTCAGAAAAGAAGGCAAGCTGCTCCTGTAGAAAACTAAGGGGTTTCCGCCAACAGGGAACAAAGGTCTGGTGTCTTTTTTCCTTATGGCTGAGAACCCACGGTGTTGCCACATTCTCTCCAGACTTTTAGGAATAAATTCAGTGACTGAGGAAGACTTTAAACTGGCTGGGGGCAGGCATACTTGGTGCAAGGCATTTCCTGGACCCAAGAGTTAGAACTCTCTGGGCACCTGAAGAGCGAGCACTTGGGATGACAAAACGCACTGGTTGAGGAGTGAATCAATGACACTCAGGCAGAAGGCCTGCAGTCTCCCTTGCCTGATCTTGGGCCCCAGCAACTGTTCCACCCAACAAAAGGGCCAACATGGACCTTGGTCCCGCAGCCTCCCCAATAGTGGGAAGCCTGGAGCTCTGCAGCAGGGGCTGGTTCAGCCCCAGGGAAAGGATTTCAGCGCTGAGGCAGGATCTCACGTGGGTGGCGCTCTTAGGGTCCAGTACCACTAGCTTCAGCAAAGGCCAGGATGACATCTTGCACTAGGATTACAGACACGGGGGAAAGAGGCTGCCAGCTCTTGCCTTCTCGGGGGGAACCTCCTTTCCTGCGTTCTGTAAGTGTGTGAACAAGGTCAGGTAAGCCTTAGCCACAGAGGAAAGGGCATGAAGAATCTGCTTAGGTTGGCTTCCTACATGTCCTCTTGTCCTCAATCCCCAAGAGGCATTAGGGTTTGGGATCAGAAGTGGGGAGTCTGGAAAGAAGTGCTTCCTGGGTCAGTGACTGAGACTTGACTTTCATTGTGGGGCAGGAGGGGGATGGTACTAACTGCCAACAACGCGGATGCCCATGACCAGCATCCCTCCTGGAACCGAAAGGAGTATCCTAGACAATTCACCTCTAACGTAGATGCTCTCCCCACCTAGGGGGAAACCTTTGGTAAAAGTGAGGGCAGGGCCTGGGGAGCAGGGGTAAGCAATCTTAAAGGTGTGAGGCCCTGCCTAACACTTTGAGTCAGCCCCAATACAAGGGGAGAGTTGTCCAAAGTGGCAGATACGAAGCAAACTAATGGGGCGGGGGGGGGGGGGGGCAGTAAGAGTCCTCAGCCTAGCCCCAACTCACCAGGAGAGCCCATCGGCAGAGTTCTAGGAAATTCCTGGATCCAGCGATTGATAGGAGTAGGTGTGCTCCTCTCTGCAGCTGGGAGTATCATGTCCCTGATCACAACTACCCAGAATCCCTTGGCCTCAGCGACGTCAGACAGCCTCAATGCACGTGTCCAGGCAGTTGTTCTCAGCACGAGTTGGTTCTTCACTTCCTGGGAAGAACTGTCTTCCTCCCAAGAGAAAACCTTTCTCCAGTGGGTCTCTGGGATCCCATCTCTGGAGGAGGAGCAGGAGGAAGAGTGGGCTCCCTGAGTCAGGGATACAAGCCAGAAGGTCATGGCTGGGAGCAGATTATGGCTATGGCTTCCTGGGGTGAGAAACCCTACCCCTTTTAAAGTTTTTGTGGAAAAAAAATTTAAATAAAGTTTCTTAACCCTGTCTTCCCTTCCCCAAATGATATTTAAAAAGAGGAGCAATGAGCTTAGTTCAGAAATTCTCTCAGTAAAAAACAGCCTTGCTCACAGTAGCTGGCCCCCTGCCCTACCAGTCCAGGGCCGGGCAGCTGCCACCTGAGAGCTGTTCAGAGGTCCTGTCTGAGGCCGGGTCCCCCACAGGCTGGAGGCCATCTGGCTGCTCAGTTAGACAGGCTATCTGCACCCCTTCTGGCCTAAGAGGCTCCCTATCTTCACGTGGGCCCACTGGGGAGGCCCCCGCAGGGCTGGCGGGGGGCCCCGGGCCCTCCTGTCAGATGGCGCTCTCGTGCGAGGCTTTGTGCAGCAAGGAGTTACGATCGTTGAGAAGAGTAGTGGTCTCATCCACCACAGGCAGCTCAGGCTTCTCTGCCAAGTTCTCCGTGCAGATGGTGCACCCATCCATGGGAAACTGAGGGCAGTTCTCCATCCGTGAAGCCAGCAGCCCATTCTGGTACTGTTGCCGGGTGATCTGCAGGGGGAAGGGATGTGGTTCACAGAGAGTAGGGGCTGGGAGGCAAACCCCACCAAAGACCAGGGGAAACAGGGCCCGCCGGGACTGAGGCTGCACGTCCAGAAGAGAGGACATGACCAGGTGGTATCCAGAAGCCTGGAGAAAGAGTGAAGAGCAAGAGTAAGAAGGACACGCATCTTAGGTCTGGGCCCTCTGTGCTGTATGTGGTGGATGAAAGAAAGAAGTTGCTGACTCCTGCGGCAGAATGATCCAAATGCCCAAGATGAGGAAGACGGCACTGCCCAGACAGAGGGCTGTGGGAAGCACTCACCTTAATGTACTGGAGGTCCATGAGCGCCCGGACACTGAAATCAGAGATGTACTGGCCCAGGATGGAGCTGCCAAACTGGTTGCTGCTGCCTGCCAGGGGAGCCGTGCCCGACACATCCGCGCGGTCCGGATAACTGAGGGAGGCTGAGCGACTAAGGGTGGTGGAGTGGTTTGGGGAGCGGTCTGGGGGGAGAGAGAGAGGCTGTCAGGCCAGGAGCCGCCCTGGTGCCCTTGTCCCATGGATGCCCAGGGAGTGGTGCCCCCACCAGGAACGGGAACAGTTCTCAAGGACAAACAGAAGCTCTAACTGCAAAAGGTCTGACCTCATCAAAGCAAACGAGTTAGTGTATTCAGGAGTGTTGTGCAATAAGTATTAAAAAGTCTACTGAAACAACACAGAAAACAAAAAACCAAAGACACAGAAGGTTTATGGCTACAAAACCCCTCATTTCCCTGACAGCTGACCAGTCAAGGGCAAGGATCACCCTAGCACGGCAGACAAGCTGCTATCCTTGTCTCAGTGACAGCTTATGCCAAGAGACATAAACTGCATACTTTTAAATTATATTTAAAGGAAGAATATATACCTTGCACTCTCTCACAATGCATACACACACCACCTCAACATGACACCTTGTTTACATCTTAAAACGCTCCTAAGAGGTCAAAGGCGTGTTCTGCCCATGACCTGTTCCTTGTGGAACAGTCCCCCCCTCATGTGTCTCATGAGCCCCCGGCCCATCTGGCAGGGGGAGAGGGGGCAGAAGGTTCCTCCCCTAGGACTCTAGAGCCCCCAGAGCTCCAGGCTGCCCACTGCAGCATATTCTCAGGCCTGGTCCAAGTCCCCCTCCCATGAGGCAAAGCTGAGGTGGTGGTGGTGGCAGCGCCTCTTCCCGCCACTAGGGGCAGCACAGGCCTCCATTCAGTTGATCATAACCAGGAAAGGGGAATGACTCAACCTCAGAGGAGGAAGGAACCAGCTCCTTATTTTGAAAAAGGAACCGCACATATTATTGTACATCGTTAGCTCTTATTTTTGAGAACACTTAGAAAACAATGAAATACACAAAGAAGTTAATTGTGAAGGCATGCTAGCTGGTTTTAAACAAAAAGGAAGTGGACTAAGCTGATTTGCTTAAACTATAAGTTACTAACTACTAAGTTAGCTATTCTAACAAATAGCCCAGTGAAGAGAGCAAACAGTGAATCCTTGGGGCCAGCCCCGTGGCCGAGTGGTTAAGTTCACGTGCTCCGCTTCGGCGGCCCAGGGTTTCACCGGTTCCAATCCTGGGCAGATACAGGGCACCACTCATCAGGCCATGCTGAGGTGGCATCCCACACAGCACAACCAGAAGGGCCTACAACTAGAATATACAGCTATGCAGTGGGGGGCTTTGGGAAGAAAAAAAAAAAGACGACTGGCAACAGTTGTTAACTCAGGTGCCAATCCTTGAAAATAAGAAAAAAAGAACAAAACAAAAAACAGTGAATCCAGGTGACTGAATGACCAGTACAGCTTTAACTACGGGAGACTGGGGGGAGTAATACTCTCTCTCTGAGCTTCATTGATAAAACTAGGAGTATACAGTCTGGATATTCTATGACTGGGTATTAGAGGATCATGTGCACGTAACACTTATTCTAACTTAACACTTCTGACTAAGTTCCAAAAGAAAACAGAAATACTAGGGCTTTACTTAATACTTCACATCAATTATTTGGATGATGGAATGCTTTTAATTAATGCTTCTTAACACTCCAGAAAACAGGAAGTGAATTTAAAACCAATATAAATTAGTGACATGACCTATTAAAAATAGAGGTCCTAGAAAGAAATACACCAGGGGCCAGCCCCACGGCTGAGCAGTTAAGTTCGCACGCTCTGCTTCTGTGGCCCAGGGTTTCACCAGTTCAGATCCTGGGCACAGACCTAGCACCGCTCATCAAGCCATGCTGAGGCGGCGTCCCACATAGCAGAAGTAGAAGGACCTGCAACTAGAATATACAACTACGTACTGGGGGGCTTTGGGGAGAAGGAAAAAAAAAAAAGAAATACACCAAACTATGCAGTGTTTGTTTCTGAATAATGAAATTATGATGCTTCTTAATTTTCTTCTATTTTTTAGAGTAGACTTTTTTTCTATTTTCCCAATTTGCTAAATAAACTATGTTACTTTTATGATTAAAACAAAACAATAAGTATAACAAAAAAATTGGAGTTTTTGACTTGGTAATTCTATTTCTGAAAGAATATTCTATGGACAAAATCTTAAACACAGATAAAGTTTTTTCATAAAGAGGTTTCCATCATGGTGTTATTTAGAATACAGATGCGTGAACATGCGTAAGGGAGGGAGTAACAAATGAAGGCACACCTGCTTGGTGGAACACAGCGTGGCTCTAACTAGACAGCTTATGGGAAAGCGCCTCTGTTCCCACATTAGGGAAAAATATCAGGATTTAAACCATGTATGCAACAACTTGGCCATACATGAAACAAGAGCAAGTACAAAAGAGCGGAGAGGGAGGCGGAGGTCTTGGCCAATGAAAGCCAACATGGACCACTCTGTTCTCACCAGCCAGCCCCCTGCTCAAAGGCCATTAACAGCTCCTACTTCCTATCACAGACAAAAGCTGTTGTGTTTGAAAGGGACAAGTGACTTCTAAGTCATCTTTTTATATATTTTTTAAGAGGATCAATTGAAAAGTGTGCTTTGGTACAGTTAAGAAGGAAAACATACCCAGCTGCACGAAACAATCGAGGGAGGTGATAGGTTTTTAGGACTGTCTGGGCCTCAGGAGCCTTTTTAAGTTATGCACTGAGCCTGGAGCTCAAAGACAGTGGTAATGAAGGCTCTTAAGGCTAGAAATCTGATGACAAGACCAGCACTCTCCACTACTCTCTGCTGCCTGGGTATCTGTGGGATGGGAACCCCTCGAACTGAATGAATCTGGCCAACACAGCTCCCACCAATCCTGGGACAGGGCTCAGGCGTGTGACATACCAAAGGCCAGAAACAGCATATGGCATTTGGCCTTTTCTAAATATTCTCTGATTGTAATGGCACATTTTAGTCGTAATAGAGAAAAAACAGAAATAGTAATTGAGCTCTAACTAAACATTTTATATCAATTCTCTCACAGCTCCCAACAATGCTAAGACGTGAGCACATGCATTGTTCCCATTCACATGAGGAAACCAAGACTTGGAGAGCATCTGTCAGCTCCCCAGAATCATTTAGCGAGTAACTGTGGGGACAGCATTCCAAAAGGGTACTTCTAACTGCCCAGCTGCTGCCTCCCCTTGGCAGGCAGACACCAGCAGCAACAGAAGGAAAAGCAAAGCCTGTGAAGAAAAGTGGGGAGTGTTTTAGAGAAAGCTGATGAGATGACAAGTCCTCCTGCTGAGGTTTCTGCGTGGCCCTGATCGGGGTGCTCAACAGCTGGTCTGCTTAGCCTGGCGGAAGCCACCCTCTGTCCCCGGCATATCATTAGCTTGTGTGTGTGTGCACACGTGTGTGTAGGTGTGTGTGTCTCAAGGACTGACAGACCTTTGGGGAAGCCTTCCAGGACCAAGGCAAGGCCACCCAAGACTGGACCCTAGGCCAAGCAGAGCCGGTGCAAATCAGGCTGGCCCACAAGTGGGAACAGGTGAGATGCCCCCAGGCATATGGGGAGCCCCAGTGCCTGCTGGGAGAGGTTAATGCAGCTGTGGTGTGCGGGCTCAGGCAACAGGTGGCAGTGCAAACTTCTCCAGCCGTGCCATGTTACCTGAGAGCCAGGAGAGCAGGGAGTTCCGCTTGCCAGGCGGACACCCGACCTGGGTGGAAGGCACTGGAGCAAAAGAGGAAAAGGTCAGTGATGGTGGGGTCAGAAGGCAGGACATGGAGCCACAGGAACAGGGTGGAGAAGCAGACCTGCTGGGGGCCAGGCTCCCTCAGGCAGAGAAGAGAGGGTGCTCAGGGCCAACCAACAAGCCCTGCTCAGAGAAGGGCAGGAACGGACCCAGAGCTCACATGGTGATTCTGGAGCTCCCCAGAAGTCATGTCCCCTCCCTTTCAGCCACTACAAGCGGGAACTAAGGGCCATCAAGTCAAGGGACACAGCCCAGGATTCTGAGCCAGGCCTCTGAGGCATCACTGCAGAGGAAGGCGGCCTGGGGGAAGTGTCCCAGGACTGTGTGCCTTTCTGAACATGATTTCCCCAAGCTGTGCCCAAGGCGTGCTCTCGGGAGGGGCAGAGAAGTCCTCTCCAGGCCTGAATTATCCAGACAGGGTCAGCCTGCTCCCAAACCCGGCTCTGGAGCCTTGTCTCCCCATGCCCTCCCCGAGGAACCTGCAAAGTCCTGGCTCATGCTGGTGGAGGGGCAGAGAGGACCTGCCAGTGGATGAGCTGAGCGACGTCAATACGCATAGATGCCCTGGCCCCCACCACGGGGTCCTCTTTGTCAAAGGACAGCAGCCGTCACAGCATAGCAGCTGCCTGGAGCTGCAGCAACCCCCACTGTGTGGTCCACCCCCAGCACCAAAGAGGACTTTCACTCTCTAGCCCATGGCAACCTGGGCCCCTCTCAAGGCTTGAAGGGATCACACAACTAACAGGGAGCCACTCAGGACTGGAGAAGCAGAGGGCACTGGGGTGACCAAAGTGGCCCTTCCCTGGACTTCCCATAACCTCTGTGGGAGGGTGTCCAGTCCCCTCTTTGCCCCCAAGTCCCTTTATTCCATCAGAACCAACCTTTAACCAAAAGGCAGTAGGTAAGTCCCCTGAAAAGCCAAGCCCATCTGCAACCTGCCCAGCAAACAGCCCTGGCCTGGCTCCCACCCATGGGCACTGTGGAGCCCCCACTCCCATGCCGCAATTCCCCTGTCCCAGGCCTCATGAGCAGGGCCCGCAGCCTCCCTCCACCTGCCTCCCGCTCTCAGCTCTCTTCCCACTGTCACGGCCAATGAGGCACCGTGGCCCACTTGCCTGCTGGCCCATTCCGCTGTTGTATTTGCCTCTACTTAAAACCCATTCACAGCTTCCTGCTCCCTCTCACAACCCAACACCCAACCCTCTGGGGCTCCCTGACACGCCCTTACTCCCCATGGTCTTCCTCCCCATCTCAGGACATACCCTCGGCTCCCTCCAGGCCTTTGCTCAGAAACCCCTTCCCATCACTTCCCCTCCACCCTCTGAATCGTGTCCAAGGGGGCAAGTCACTGCTCTTCCAGGCCACCTCCTCAAGGCACTTGCAGCTCTGGCCCTCACTGGCCTCCCTCTCCCCTGAGCCGCCTAGGTTATGAGCCGTCTAGACTGCCCTAGGTTCTAGGGTGCCAGTCAACGTCTCTCCCCCAGTGCGGCCCAGCGACTCACCAGAAGCGGACGAGGACAAGGCCATGGTCCCATAGTAGGAGAAGGCACCCGTCTCAAACTTCATGTTCTCCTTCCCAGCCTCCACCTCCACCTTCCCCTGAAAGAACGCAGGGTCAGGGTTACAAAGAGTGAGGGGAACACACAACTGGGGGAAAAAAAGGACAAGGCAAGAGGGAGAAGTGAGGAGCGAGTGGGACCGTGGGCCACATGAGGGACAGCTGACTCCAGAGGCCTGAAGAGCTCTGGCGCACTGCCCTGGGGGCCTCCCAGGAAGAGGATGGGCAACAGGGAGCAGAGGCTCAAGGGCAGGCTCTCAGCAGGCGAGGAGGGGAGAGTGGGCACAGGAGGAAGGGTGGGGCGCAGGCTGCTCACCTGCAGGATGAGGATGAAGTAGTCGGCTGGCTTATTTCGGGTGTATAGGTAATGGCGGACGTAATACTTGTTGTGATCGTCAAACTTGAGTTCCTGAATGACGTCTGGGTACTTGAGCAGCCGAAGCAGGATTTTCTCTGATATCAGAGACGGGCTAAACTGTGGAACCTCTGGAGGAGGAGAGAGGAGGGCTTCACATGGGGCCCGGGCCAAGCGGCGCCTGGAAGACGGCCACCGCTGCCGGAGACGGCTCCCTCACTGGCCAGGCCTTCTCTTCGGTTCCGAACCTCCCTGGACGGTTCCAAACCTCCTTGCCTCTGGGCTGGTTAGACTCTAATCTGTCCGCCCACCTGGGCTTGAACGGTGGCTCCTGCGCTAAGAGTACATGACCTTGGGCAAATTCCTTAACCTGTGCCCCAGTCTCCTCATCTGTAAAATGGGGTTAACAACTTCACAGGGTGTTGTGAGGTTAAACGGGAGAACACAGGCACAGCTCTTAGACACGGTCTTGGCAAACAGAAAGTGCCTGATGAATGTAATTACCATTACTACCATTATCAACATCGATATCCTGGCAGGAAAAATAAAGGAGAAGGAATGAGCACACCTTTAGCTAGTGAGGGCTGGGAAGGAAGTCAGATTGGGTGGGAGGGGACGGAGTAGGCAGGCGTTTTTCTAATCAATCACCCAGATCCCCAAGGGAGCTTTGAATGAGGAGTGAGAGAGATGTCACTGATCTAGAGGTGAAGTCTGTGGGACCTGGCATATGCAGGCAGGGGGAGGGGAGAGACAGAGTGGACCCAGGCTCCTTGGAGTTGGTGGGACCCGCAAGGGTTGTTGTCTGCACCTGGGCGGCCCCCAGCAGGTGGAAGGGCCTTCTCCCTCCTACTCCACAGGCCTTGTGGGTCCGGAAAGGCCGGTGCCCACTCAGGAATTCTCAGTGGTTATTTTCAAAACTAACACAGATGTTTCCTAGAAGTTTGCAATGGCAACCCATTAACAGGGAAAGCAAATCGCAGGGGCCCCCCCAGGGATGGAGGTAAGCCGCCTTGCTCTGAAGCTTCCAGAGGCAGCCATGTTTCCCTCACACCTTTCATCTGCCCAGCCTTTGTCCCCGAGGTCCAGAACTTCTCCCTCGGTATTTCAGCAACGCCTGAAGGTCCTCATCTTGCTCTTACCAGTGGCAAGGAAGCGATGAGCAGCCAGAAGGAGCTGAGGTGAAATCTTCACCTTGAGCTCGTTGTCAGCATCCTTGAAGGCTGAGAAGTCGCGTTTGTTCTTCTCAGACACCCGTTTTCGGCTTCGGTTGTCGGCTGTAAGAAAAACAATCTGGAACTGAGAACTCTGTTCCCCAAGGACTCAGGAACAGACTGGAACCCGCCAGCTCCCAGCTCTGTGGTTCCTTCTTCCAGGCAGAAGCAGCAGTGTCCGGTCAGGGCCGGGTCCCCAGGCTGACACTGAGGCCCCAAGGCCGGGAGGAAGAGACGGGGCCTCCTCTTCACTGCTCCAAGCGCTGTGCTCCCTGCTTGCCCTGGCCAGCGCGAGGCATGGAGTTCCTGGGTCTCAGAGTGCCAGGCCTCCCACATCCCTGCACTGTGGACTTTCTACTCAGGGACACCACCAGATGTCAGGTCTGAGCAAGAAACGGGGTCTGGGCCTGTGGAGAGAGTGGAACTCACTGTACATGTCTGACTCGTCCAGAATCTCTGACTTGATGATCTCCTCAATGACGTCCTCCAGGGTGACGAGGCCCAGCACCTCGTAGAAGGGGTCACCTTCGCCCTCATTGTTCACCTTCTGCACGATGGCCAGGTGGGACTTCCCTGGGGGCACAATGCAATGAGTCAGACCAAAGCAAAGGGACCGGTCATGAGTTCCTCCACCAAAATATTAATGCATTTCGGGCCATGAGTCATTGGGGTGGGGTCATGGGTGGTTTTTCCCTTTTCTGTATTTCCTGAAGTTTCTACTGCAAACAGATATTGCTTTTATGAAAAGGAAAACCAAAAGTATTTTTAGTTTAAAGCCATTTCACTATGGACTATTTGTTTAAAGAGAATGAAAATGGTAAGGTCCTGCCCGGTGCCATATATCAGGGGCTCTTGGAACTCGTGGCAGGGGAAAGACCCACACTGACACCTCATGGACAGAGGAGCCATCAGTCAGAGACAAGTGTGCCAGCAGGACATGGGGCTCCCCAGAGGACCCACACAAAACACCCCCCATGGGGACCCACCCCTCAAGGGCCATTCACACTCCTTGTCCAGCTTTCCTTGGCAAACCTCCCCTGCAGGCACCGAGGGGCTGTGATACTGCCCGAGGCAAAGGCTCTCGTTCTCAAAGCCATTAACAAACTGGCCCAGGCTATAATTAGGGCAGGCAGGTACTATAATTAGAGAGGGGCCACCCCTCAACCTAAAGCAAGAGAGAGTTAGGAGGCAGAGGGCGAGGAGGAAGGACCCTCCACAGAAGCCTTGTGGGGTGGCAGGGCTGCCCAGGCCCTCCTTCGGGGCTCCTGCCCTGCTCTCATGCCACTTGCCCCAGTGCGTGACAACAGGGAGACAGCCAAGAAAGGCTTGTCCTACGCTCTAGGTCAGAGGGAACTGTGTGCCCCACAGGCGGGGACACAGGTTTGGAGCAGCCTCAGAGAAAAGCCCCGGGAGAGCTGTGAAGGTCCAGTTGGGGTCTCCCGCACAGCTCCACCTCCACAAGCCAACGTGAGTGCTCCCTCTAAGGACTCCTCCGTGGAGGGTGTTCTGCAGGTCTCCACGGCCACAGGAAATCCCCCAACCCCGGGATGTGCTCTTCAGAACCCTGAGGGGCCTCCTATGGAGAACAGAGAGATGCCAGTTCTCATGACCAGCACCTTAAAAAATAAAGTAAGTAAAAAATATTAGAGTTCACCACATGTGATGAGGGGGGAGTACTGTTTTGTGAAACTTTTTCACACACGTGCCAGTCACTACGATACACTTATTTTCAGCTACGAGTTTTGGTCAGAAAACTTTCAGCACCTTGCTAGACGGAACCATGGCTAGACTCAATTAAGAAATTCCCAGTGTCTTCTAGAGATGAACCAACAAGAGCGAGAATCTGCCAAGGTCCTGCAGCAGGCAGCAGCCAGTCAGGGCCAGCACCCCGCGGTCAGCCCAGGGCCTCTTTGCCTGCTGGAGGCTGCCCACCCAGGAGTGCCCTTCTAAGACAGAAACGATGCTCCCAGGAGCCTGGGCAGCCAGCTAAACTATGTCATCGGACAGGAACCAGAATTGAAGCAACCTAGCTCTTAGCACCTTGCAGACCGGCACGTTCTAAGAAGCCCGGTACTGCTGCCCGGGGTTGGGGGGGACAAACAGGCCCTCACAGGTTCTGATCAGTGGGCAGGTAAATGCGTACATTTCAAGAGGCCAATGTGGCAGCACATTCTCAACAATAAGGGTCCCTAACCTTGGACTCAGAAGTCCCACTTGTAGGAATCTATCCTCAAAAGCAGGAAGGCAAAAAAGCAAAGGGGTTCCGTCAGAGCAGTCTTTTTAACAACCTCAAACCAGACTCAGCCTAAATCAAGAGCGACGGAGCAGGAGCGCTGAACTGGCGCCACTGCTGCCCCAGGGAGAAGGCACAGGGCTGGCGGACGAAATGTGGAATGAAGCCCAAGACCGGCTGTTGGTGGAAGAGCAAGCAACAGCACAGAACGCCCGGTGCAACCTGCCCGCACAGAAACGAGGGGGGCTTGAACTGCCCTGGAAATGTCTGGAAGAGGTCACAGTGGTCACCTTTGGGGGGTCTGGAGTTTGGGGGAGGGGCCCTATTATCCCCGACTCTCTACCCTTTTATATTGTTCTATTTGACAGGATGTTTTACTGCTATAATTGAGAAAGAATTAAGAGGAACAAACAAAATTAAGGGGAACAAACAAAGGGAAACTGGTGAGAGTCCGGGGTGAGCAAGGACCCTCTGTGCCTGAACTGACACAGACTGAGCCCCAGGGAAGTGCGTGCCTCTGAAGGTGGCTCAGCGAGCAGCACTTTGCCCACACCCAGAAGTCAGAGTCCTGCAGAGAAGAGACGAGGCTTCAGCAGTCTGAGAAGGTGTCCTCCCCACTGAGACCTCTCATCAACCCACGGCTCAGAACAATCCCTGAGGGGCCGGCCAAGTGGCACAGTGGTTAAGTTTGCATATTCTGCTTCCGTGGCCCGGGGTTCTCTGGTTCAGATCCTGGGTGCAGACCTACGCACTGCTTGTCAAGCCATGCTGTGGCAGGCATCCCATGTATAAAGTAGAGGAAGATGGGCACGGATGTTGGCTCAGGGCCAGTCTCCCTCAGCAAAAAGAGGAGGATTGGCAGCAGATGTTAGCTCAGGGCTAATCTTCCTCAAAAAAAAAAGAACAAATCCTGACCCTGACCAACAAGAGTCACGGGTGCGCGGGGCCTCACAGAGACAGGCTGGCGGCTTCTCTGAAGGACAGAAATATCCCTCCTGCAGATGAAATGAGCCGATTCCTTGAGCCCAATCTTGGGGCCACACTCAGCCATCCCGCCTTCTCTCCAGGCTCCTTAGTCCCCAGAATCCACTGGTGTGTGTGGGTGCCCTGTAGGGGCTGCACCTTTGAGACACCAGCCCCTTGTAGGTGTACAGACCTGGGCCCCAGCGACGGTCACCCCTGCTCTGCATGCCAAGTGCTTGGTGCACTGGCGCTGATTCTGGAGGCCAGTTAGGGCCTCACAAAAAGGTGCTAGACCGCGGGCCAGTCAGTCATCCCCTACTGGCCCCACCATGGGATCCTGGGCTGTGTCTGCCTTTTTCTAATTTGTCTGCCCAGAGGGGACATTTTTTTGTCTTAGCAGAATCTTCCCCTCCCCTAGCCAGAGAACTTCTGTTGCCAAGGCGACCTCCAATGGTGGAGTCTCATGCTCAGGCTGCAGCCTTTGACTAGGGGTCACTCTCTCCCCTCTCCTGGAAATCCTTCCTCCCCTTGGCTTCCAGGACACCGCTCTCCTGGTGTTCCTCTGAGCTCAGGGGCTGCTCCTTCTTCCTAGCCTCTTAATACTGGAGGGTCCCAGGGCTCAGTCCTTGCCTTGTGACTTTAAATACAAACTATATGTCAGGGCATCTCAAACAAATATTTGCAGCCCAGCCCTCTCCTGAGCCCTCCAGACTCATATATCCAACTGCTGGCTGACAGCTAGCTCCTCGTGGACATCTACCGCCCTGAACTTAACACCGCCAAAACCGAGCTCCTACCTTTCCCCCAGCCTTCCCCAGCGCTGTCTATCCAGGTGATGGGGCCATGGGGGAGTAAACTTTGCCTCCTCTATTTCCAAACCCTTCTACATCCAACCCTTTCAGCAGATCCTGTCAGCTCTGCCTGCAACGGACACCCAGGACCCAACCTCTTCCGGCAGCCTCCACGGCGACTGTCCTGTTCTGGGCCATGTGCACCTTCTCACCCAGATGGCTGGAATAGCCTCTCACCATCTCGCTGCTTCATCTGGACCCCGAGCCTACTCTTAACGCAGCACAAGGGGGACCCTCTTGTGACAAACGAAGTCAGGTCACCTCACACCTCACCCAAATCCCTCCAGTGGCTCCTGACTTACTCCAAGTAAAAGCCACATTCCTCAGAGTGGCGGGGGTCCCAAAGCCCTTCACGCTGACCCCCTTGCCCCGGCTCCTACTCCTCTCTCTCTCTCATATGCTCCAGTCAGCCACACAGCCGCCTTGCTGCTCCTCAGACACCTGAGGCTGCTCCCTCTACCTGGCCTGATCCTCCCCCACATACCTGCACAGCTGGCCCCCACCTTTAGGTCTTTGTTCAGATGTCACCCTCTCCCTGAGGCGTACCCTGAGGGCCTCAGTGAAAACTAAGCCCCTCCTCCAGCACCCCAACCTCAGTCTTTAGTTTATCACCTAAAATAAACAATATAATATGCTTACTCATCATGTTTCTCGTTTATGGCCCGTCTTCTCCCACTAGACTGCGAGCTCCGTTACAGCAGAGCCTTTATTCAGTCTGTGTTCCCAAAACTCAGGTCAGTGAGGGGCACACGGTAAGTGTTCAATGAATATTTGTGGAATGACTGACTCAGTTCACATGGATGATCCTCGGGAGAAACGTAACCAAGAGGGGTGGGGGAAAGGGATGGAGACTAGGGAAAGAATTATTTTGAATTTTAGTAATTAAGAAGTTTTGTAATTCAGAAATTACTGGTAAGAGATTTACCGTTTAAAATAAGAGCATCAACTTAGGACTTATATTTATGATTCTCATTATAGGAAATTTAAATCTAACATAGCACTTTATTTTAACGAGTTACCTCATTTTATTATTAGTGTCCATTTAACTGAATAATTGGATTTTAGGGGTGGTTGGGCTGAGAAATGAAACATAAAATTTAAATAATACATCTACCCCAAAAGCTGAGAATCCTACATTTTTCAAAGCAGCTCCCTTATTCAAAGAAAAAAGACTGAGGAAATATAGCAAAATGTTCACATTTGGCTGATCCACATGAAATTCAAATATTTTGACGAACAAAAATAACAATTTCATATGATTTAACCTAACGCTATAGGGGATTCAAGATGGTTTGTTTTCTTTTTTATACTTTTGTTTTCTTTCTTATAGTTTTATGAATAGAAACTCCAAAATTTCCATTATCAATAGTATTAATTTTATAATCAGAAAGAAACGCATACATTAAAGTAACTTCTAAAAAACTGGCACCTGCTGCCCCTGGAACTCGCTCAGGCTTCCTGAGACTTCCAACTCAAGCACTGCTAGAAAGGGGCAGCCTGGCTGTGGGAAAGGAGGCGCCTTGAAGCTGCCGCCTGAGGTCTCCTCTCGGCCACACCTGGCTGCAAGCTTGCCCACTCCGCCCGTCCTCGGCCTTTGTCCAGCCAGGTGGGCCAGTCTCCTCCCAGGTCAGAGAACTGCATGCGAGGCCTCTAGAAACCCCAGAGGACTCGACAGACGCAGACAGCAAGCCGGGGCCTCTCTCACTGCCCTCTTCCACCTGGAACAGGGGCCAAGGAGTGAAAGGACCCCGAACCTGCCTGAGTCCCTTGACAGTCCCCCCATCACCTCTTCCTCCTTCCCCTGGCTCAGCCCTGGGGGCCCCTCGGCACCTACTGCCCCCGCCCCCACCCGTTCTTCCCTTCCTCGCACTTGCTCGGCTGCCACGCCTACTTGTTCCTTGGCTGAATGGCATCCATCTCCCCAGGGATGGGGCTGCACCTCCGCCAGGCCTGCACCATGACCTCACTCCTCTCCACGCCGCCCTCTCCCCTCCCACCCACGCCCGGAGTGCAGCACACGCTCCAAACTCTTTGCTGGCTACACACTGGCCGGTCTCTAGGGCCCCAGCAAGCCCGCTCCTCCGCCTTCCGCAATGCCGATTTTAGCAAACTGCTGTGTCCTCCTCCCTCCATAAAAAACTTTATAATCTCTCAAAGACCATAAGAAAAACACACTAGTAGGTGCTGGGTTTCAAAGTCCACAGGGCCCTGAGAGAGCCCTACTCACCAGCTCCGGCTGCCTTTTCTCATGGGGAAGATCCAGGGGCCCCAGATCAGACATGGGAGTCCCACCACCCTCGAGGGTGTCCTCGGCATCTTCCTCGCTGACCTCCTGACATCCCAGGTTCCCAGGATTGGCCCTGAGCTCTCAGGCCCTCCTACGGGGAGAGGCGCTGGCCAAGCTGCTGGAAGACACAGCCATAGGCCACAGGTCTGCATGTGCAGACCACAAGGCACCCTGATTTCCTGGGACTCCCCCTTCCTTTCTTCCCTCCACCCAGGCCGTGGGCAGGATTAAGCTGCTATTAATAGTGCTGACCTCGACCAGCAGGAGGAGCAGGGCCCATCCCAGCAGCCAAGCAAGAAGATGGGCTGGAGTAGGAGAGGAACCAGAGGGGCAGGCAGCAGGAGCCAAACCCCTGGCACAACCTCCCACTGTCGGCGGCGCTCAGCTCCACGCGGGTGGCAGAGTTACACACAGAAAGAAGACTGTCAGGCATCCACAGCAGAGAGGGCCAGGGAGGAAGCTGGTCAAGCAAGAAGAAACTTGAAAGAACACTGAGGAGGTCCTTAATTCTAATATAAATTAGAATATATTATAAGACCAAAGGGACTAAAACAGTGCAGTCCTGGAGAGAACAATGGAATTTTTTCTTCAAGATTCGGCAGTACGTGTCAAAAGTAAAACGTGCAAGACTGCACTCAGCCATGTCTTCCACTTCCGGTAAAGACCTTAATACAAAGGAAATACCCAGGCCAGCGTGAAGGTGTGCCCAGGAGGGCACATCCAATGGGGTTTATGACACAGTATTGCAGCCACTAAAAAGCCTGATGCAGACATGGATTTATCTAGAGATGGCGGTTTACCGTTTGTACAGAGCAAAAAGGTACAAAACAGGACAGTAAAAGCACTACTAGTTTCTTTCACTTTTGCTTACTGCATTTTAAAATCAACATGTCTCACTTTTTTAATTTCACATTTATAATCAGAAAAGATAAGAATGACATCTCATTTTGAGAGGAAGAGAAAAGCAATATAGTTCCTTGCTGGCAAGAGAAGAAAACACACCAAAAATACTCATATTTTGGGTGGTGGGATAATTCTTAATCATTTCCCACTTTTCTAAGAGTTTCTGCAATAAATATATTACTTTTATTTTTACTTTTTAATTAAAAATACAACATACAGCCCTCTGCACCTTGTGCTTTGCACCCAGCGATGTCACTGAAGCAGAGCACCTTTCTCTTCCCCTGGAGGGGCCACTGCTGAACGCCAGGACGGACTGACCCTCTCCCTTCTGCTTATGAACACAAGACTGTCTCCAGTTTTTTCTACTGCAAACAACGCTGCAGTGAAAATCCCTGTAGAAAATCCCTGTGTGTCCATCATTTGACCCTCGTGAGATTACGATACATTTACAGCTGTGGGGTCACTAGGTCAAAGGGTTTGCGCATCGGCAAATGGGACAGAAACTTCCAAACTGCCTTCCCTTGTAGGGCTCCCTCCCAGTTTACACTCTCACCAGCAGAAATTATATTCAGTGGTTCCCGATCCCTTCCTCAATGCCTAGCACGAGGTTAAATATACAGCAGGTGCTCAGTAAGTAAGCTACCAGTGAAAATACTACATTATAGCTGGTTATGTTTTTAAAGGGAAAGAAATGAAAATGGAAGGCGAGGAGAGGAGAAAAACAGAGTAAAGCAGAAAAAAAGAGAGAAAGTGACAGAAGGACAGCTGCACAGAAGAGAGAAATGGAAATGCAGGCATTGTGGCCCACTTGCCAAAGTCCACAGGTGAAGGGATTTCTAGAGACTTGCCCAGCCATCCTGAGCAAGACAGCAACACAGCCAGACAGCGCATGCATGCCTGGAAGAGAGCCACAGCCCATCTGGGACCTGTTAGCAGGGTCTCCAGAGGGAGTACTCATCCCAGACTCCGTTTACGTTTATTTTTAATCCAAAATAAATAAGCAACTTCAGCGTTTGTTTATCCAGACTGACAGCAGGCTGGACCAGGTCTGTGTGCCGGCCGGTCACTGCAGGAAGGGGCTCCCGCACTGGCCCGCTGCAGACGGCGTCTGCTCAGTTACACGGGTTTGCAGATGATGTTGAGCACTTTTAACCAAATATACGCTCACGAAATGCACAGTCGCTTAACAGGGGCCCTGCAAGGAATTCGCAAAGTGAAGAGAACACGAATAAAGCAAGCAAGGCGCCCACACAGGCCAGAGGGGTCCCTCACCGCCCCGCCCCCCTCTGTCAATCAGCAGGGGCAAAAGTCACTAACAGTGGAGTCAGGGCTGGGTGGGTGGCCAAAATAACGCAAAATTGTTAAGAAAACTATTTGAAACAGACTTACAGCCACTGTTAGTAATAAGGAATCTCACCATAAGGGTATTTTGTGCCTTGAGAAAGCACATAACGTATAAGCCAGAGACAATGTGAAATGGTAACCGTTAACAAGACATTTAAAACAATGGTTACTTCATCTTTACTTCTTTAAAAACTTTTTGTTTTATAATGGGCACCGGGGGCTGCCCCACATGCATCTCCTTCTTACCGAAGCCTCTTCACAGGAGGAAACCGAGGCCCAGAGAAGTCCTGTCCAGGATGCACTGTGAGGGGGTGAGCAAGTGGGATTCAGAAATGGGACTTCTCCAATAGCCCTCTTCTTTTAACCCAAGCACCCCAGGGTGAAGCTGTTGACAGGAGACCCTACAACTCCTCTCTCACCCTGGGGACGGTCTTCATGCCTTTGATTTTTCACTTAGCCCGCAGTCTCTAATGTTTTAACCTTTTATTACGGAAAATATCAAGCATACAAAAGTACAGGAAATAATATAATTACACCCTCAGGGCCCTTCACCTAAGAAACAATTAACTCCTCTGGCCAATCTTGTTTCCTCTTTCCTCCCACCCACTCCACTGGCTTATTTTGAAGCAAATCCCAGATTTTATCTGTAAACATCTGTAAATTTTACAAGTATTTCAGTAAGTACTTCTAAAACGTATGGGCTCTTTTTTAAAAAAAAGCAAAACCACAATGGTATTACCACATCTAAACATATAATTCCTTGAGATCATCAACAGCACTCTAATTTCCCCAATTTTCTTACAATAAAAAAATTTTACATCTAATTTTTACATGATTTTTTTTCTGATATTGGTAACAAAAGTGGAAAGAAGGAAATTAAGATCACTTATAACCCTGCCTTCCAAAAATGACTACCATTAACTGAGCATTCTCTTTGGTTTTTTAGTATTAATATATACAGATCAAATATTACAATATGTATTTTCGCCACAAACTGGATCATCGTATATATAGTTTTGTATCCTGCTTTTTAAATACTTTACATTCTCTGTATTTTCCCATGTCATAAAAATATTTCAAAAATTGAATGGCCTCATAGTATTTCATGGTACATGTATGTACATAGTCCCAATCCCCATTGGGCTCTTAAATTGTGCCTTTGCCCCATTTTTTTTTTTTGGCCATTATGAAGATCCTTGTAATAAATATATTTGGTTATATCTCCAAGTCCTTAAGATAGATTTCTAGAAGGAGAATCACTTGGTCGAAGGGAGGGTTTTTAAACCTTTCTTAAGTTATCCAAGGGGTGAGTTCAGACCTAATGCTGATGTCTTCGTCCTCAGTGATGTGGAAAACTCTCCTGGAGGATACAGCCAGCGGCAGTTTAGAAGGCAGGGAGGAACTACAGAACTAGAGCTATGTTACGCAGCAGAAGAAAATAAAGTGGAGAGAAGATGCAGGCCCAGCTGACAAGGCCTCCGCAAGCATGGGAAGGGCAGAGGGGGGTGATCAGGAGGCACCTCAGGGGTTTCCAGCCATCTCGTCAGCACCACCAGCCTTCTTTTGACTTTGGACTCTTCCACCAAACTGCTTCTCCCTTTAGGCTCAGTCCTCTCTTCTCAGGAGCCCCTCTGGCCTTTTCCCCTGTAATCCTGAGCCGTCTGGCCTCCGGCCCCCACCCCCCACCTAGAAGGAGCTCCTTCCTGGTTGTACCTCTCACTGATTGCCTACAGACTCACAGCTCACTTACTGCCCTGTGAGGCACTCATTCTATAGACCTGTTTGTGCAACCAGCTGATAACCTACAGACAATCTAAAAGTTGGACCATTACTAATGAGCCCACATGTCCTATGTTGGTCATGAAGATATAATCGGAAATTCTGTGAAATACTTTGCTGACATCAAGACACATTAAGACTGGAACTAGCCTTCTACTGAACTAACCTAGTAAATCTTATCTCTTTCACCAAAAAAAGAAAAAGCTTTTTTTTCTTGGTAAATTGATAACCATATATCATTTCCAAATGCTTACAAATTATTAAAATCATTCTAGGGGCCAGCCCAGTGGCATAGTGGTTGAGTTCATGTGCTCCAGTTTGGCAGCCCCAGGTTCACAGGCTCAGATCCCGCACGTGGACATACACACTGCTCCTCAGGCCATGCTGTGGTGGCGTCATACATACAAAATAGAGGAAGACTGGCAACAGATGTTAGCTCAGCGACAATCTTCCTCACCAAAAAAAAAACAAAACATAACCATCATTCTAGACCTTCATATCAAAACCCGAAGAGGGGAAAAACAGCAACATCCGACACAATGGAGGAGACATTACACGGGCTATTAGAAGTAGAAGCAGGGGAGGGGGCGAGAATATTACTTGCTACGCTCAAACTTGCTCGCCTAAACTGGGATATTAGTTTTAAGAGGAAAAAAGACAATTATTAAACAATCATTTTTCCTGCCACACAAAAAAACTAACAGGGGTATCTTGTAATATCTCTCTCAGTTGTTGTTTTTTTTTTTTAACGGCAGGAAAAAGAATTATAGACCTATCTCGCTCATAAATGTAGATGCCAAAATTCTAAATAAAGGTATTGGCAGGTCAAATCCAGTGATGCATAAAAGCAGACTACATCATGACTAAGTCAGGTTTATTCCAGTTATGCAATAAATGTATATGGGTTAACATTCAAAAATCGATCAGTGTAATTCACAACAAAGGAGATCAGTCATTCAGTCATCTCAACAGATGTTTAAAAAGCATTTGCGGGGCCAGCCCTGTGGCTGAGTGGTTAAGTTCACGCGCTGCGCTGCGGCGGCCCAGGGTGTCACTAGTTCAGATCCTGGGTGCGGACCTAGCACCACTCATCAAGCTGTGCTGAGGTGGCGTCCCACATAACAGAGCGAGAAGGATCTACAACTAGAATATACAACTACATACTGGGGGCTTGGGAGAGAAGAAAAACAGGAAGAAGGAAACAAAAAAAGATTGGCAACAGATGTTAGCTCAGGGCCAATCTTTAAAAATAAATAAATAAATAAAAAGCATTTGGTAAAATTCAACATCTATTTATTACAAAAAACTCTTAGCAAAGTAGGAAGAGAAGGAAAATTTCTTGATCTGATAAAGGAAAATCTACCAAAAACTACAGCAAAATCATACATAATGATAAATTTTGAAACATTTCCGAGACCTAATGAAACAAGGATGCTCACGTCACCATTCAACACAATCCTAGATGTCCTTCCTAGGCAGTGAAATAAGGCAAGAACAAGATATAAAATGTACAAAGCTTAGCACTCAGTAAATAAAATGGCCATTATTCACAGGCAACATAATTATGTGTAGAAAATCCAAAAGAATCTAAAATAAATTATTAGAATTAACGAGTAAATTTAGCAAGGTCACTACACAAAAACTAACTATATTTCTCTATACTTGTATGGTATAATAAATAATATATCTTCTTGCCATTTGCGACAACATGGATGGACCTGGAGGGCATTATGCTAAGTGAAGTAAGTCAGACAGAGAAACGCAAATACTGTATGATCTCACTTATACGTGAAATCTAAAAAACAAAACAAACTCATAGATACAAAGAACAAACTGGTGGTCATCAGAGAGAAGGGGGGAGGGAGGGGCGAAATAGGTGAAGGGGACTAAGAGGTACAAACTTCTAGATATAAAATAAGTAAGTCACACGGATATAATGGACAGCACAGGGAATACAGTCAACAATACTGTAATAACTGTACGGCGACAGATGGTTACTAGACTTAGCGTGGTGATCACTTTGTAATGCATATGAACGTGGAATCACTCTGTTGTATGCCTGAAACTATAATGTATGTCAACTACTTTTCAATTAAAAAAAAAAAGAATATATCTGGTCTTTGACCCTGGTTCCTCGAACAGAGATTCAAAAACCTTTGGAATTTCCTGAGCAATAGAAGTGTCTTTATAATGTTAATGGACGACTCTAGGTGGACCCTAGATAGCTTCAGGACAGGGCTGGTCCCCAGGAGAACCTGCCCTACTTTCAGGGAAGGGAAGGGGGCTGGAGATTCGATCCAATCATGTGGCCCACAACTTAACCAACCATGCCTAGGTAATGAAACATTGATAAAAACTCTGCACCCCAAAGCTCAGCAGTTTCTGGGGTGGTGAACACACTGATGGCCAGGGGGCTGACCCACCCTGACTGGATGGGGAGAGGGCTCGGAAGCTCAGCATCCCAGACAGTTCCAGCCCTCATCCTATGCGTATCCTTAAAAAGAAAACTATAACCATAAGTGTAGCACTTTCCTGAGTTATGTGAGCCATTCTAGTAAATTATCAAACCTGAGGGGAGTCATGAGAACCCCCGAATTTACGGCAGGTTGGTAAGAAGTACACAAGTGGGCGGCCCCCACCTGTGGCCGGCATCTGAAGTGAGGGCCGTCTGGAGGACTGAGCCTTAGACCTGTGGGGTCTGATGCTAACTCCGGGTGGTCAGCGTCAGAACTGAACCGTAGTACACCTCACTTGGAACAATCTGCAACAAACATTTGGAAAATAAAATTCTAAAGACACCACTTAAAATCACCAAATACCTAGGAACAAATGTAAGATGTAAGACTTCTACACAGAAAATGATGAGAACATAAGCAAATGGAGGGGTAATCATGTGCGTAGATTGGAAGATTCATTATTATTAAGATGTCAGGTCTTCAAGTTGATCCACAGATTCAATGCAATTCCACAAAATTCCCAAGCAAAAGGCTAAGAATAGTCAACCTTGAAGAACAAAGTACTTAACATTACCAGATATTAAAACTGATTATAAAACTACTGCAATTATGTCAGTGTAGTACTGGAACAAGGAAAAATAAAGAGACCAATGGAATATAAAGGCTTCCAGAGACAGATGCACGTGCCAACACCATGGCTCAGTGGGGAAAGGACAGTCTTTCAGTAAGTACTGGAATAGGTGGATATCCGTATGGATAAAGAAATGAATCTTAACCTGTAACACATCAAAAACAAAAATTCCAGAAGGATTATAGAGCTAAATGTGAAAGGTAAACAATATGGCTTCCAGAAGATAACATAGGATCCTAGCTTCCCGCCTGTATACAGGCAAAGAATCTTAAACAGGATATCAAAAGTACTAACCATATGGATGGTAAGCATATGACAATGTGCTCAACATCAATAGTCACTAGGGAAATCTGTATTAAAATCACAACGTCATACCACAGACCTACCTGACTGGTTAAAATAAAATAAAATAAACAAATAAGCAGCCGACAATACCAGAGTTACGCGGACAGGAGTGTAAACTGATACACGCACTGTAAAAAACCGACTCATCTGTGCCCATACCATGTCCTAGCAATTCTACTCTAAGGTCTATTCCCAACAGAAATGCCTACATTTAGTCACCAAAAGACATGCACAAGAGTATACTCTTAGTGCTCAACAGCCTCAAATGAAACAACCCAAATGTCCATCAACAGCACCATTGTGGGCTGTTTATACACGGAATACTAGACAGCAACAAAGACGGAGCTACGGCTGCACACAAGATGGATGAAGCTCACAACCTAACACTGAGCAGAAGGAGCCAGATACAAAAGAATGCATACTGTGTGATTCACCTTAAACCTTCAGAAACAGACTAAGTAACCCATGATGACTTTGGGGCGGGGCAGTGGCTGGGAGGTGCGTGGGGGCGCTTCTAGGGTGGTGGCACTGTTCTGCTTCTTGACTCACTGGTAGTTACACAGGGCTGTTCCTTTGCAAAAATTATAAAGTTGTACACTTAGGATTTATGCACTTTGCTTCAATGAAAAATTTACTTTGAAACAAATCTAGGTGGTTGCCAGAGGCGAGAGGTGGGGGGTGGGCAAAATGGGTGAAGGTAGTCAAAAGGTACAAATTCCAGTTAAAAGATAAATAAGTCATGGGGATATATGGTACAGCACGGTGACTATAGTTAATAATATACTGTGTTATATATTTGAAAGGTGTTAAGAGAGATCTTAAAAGTTCTCACAAGAAAAAAATTTTTATAACTGTGTGGTGATGGCTATGAACCAGACTGATCGTGATCATTTAGCAATATATACAAATGTGGAGTCACTATGTTGTACACTTGAGACTAACACAATGCACTATATATCTCAATCAAAAAAAATCTAGAATCGACAGTAAATTTTCCAGCTTGGAGTTACTGGAATATCCCAATCTTCTGGTCTCTTTCTTAATCTCACTGAAAAGTGACAGAACAGCGGCTCAGAGCTTGGCCTCTGGAGGGGAGCAGTCTGGGGTTGCCACTTGGCTGTCATGTGACTGGGAAAGAGTCAGGCTCTCTGAGCCTCAGTGCCCCATCTACAGCACTGGAGGACTAATTAAGTATTCGATAAAGGCTAACTGTTAGAGAAGGCACTTCCTTCTTCCTGCTCTACCCTCTTCCAGAGCGCTGGGTCTGGGGCACCTCCGGGGACACGGGGCCTCCTGCGGAGTCTCTGTTCCCTTGGAGCTCCCTCTTGTCTTTGCTGCTTTTCTGGCACAGCACTGAGCCGGGTGCTTCACATGCCTTCCCTCACTGAATCCTCACCACAGCTCTGTGAACCGAACACATTAACGTGAGTGACCAAATCACCAGCAAGCAGAGAAATTCTTCTGAGCCCAAGAGGCAGTCTCTATTTTGAGCCTCTCATGAAATAAACTCCACTGCATGAGCATTTACTCATTTTTAAACTCAATCTGAGGGAAGTTTGATGAGAGATGGACATCAGTTTAAAACACAGGACTCCAGGTGACTGTGCATGTGTATGTATGAGAGACAGACAGACAGAGAGAGACAAAGAGAGAGATAGAGGAGAGAGACAGAGAGAGAGACAGAGACAGACAGGCTACCTGCCTGGAGGGGTAACTGTGTGTCTGTCTGTCTGCCTGTGCGCCGGGTAAGTGCGTTTCCTGTGAGGGGAGAGTGTGCCTCTGTGTGAGCCTGTCTTTGTGTCTGTGGGGGTGGGGAGCGAGTGTGTGTGGGAGTGAGCCTGCCTGGGGTGGAAAGGGAGGGAAACTCCTTCCAACCAAGGCTCCTGGCTGCCCGCTGGCCAGAGACCAGGCGTTCCAGAGAGCCTGGGAAACCAGTCTTTCGAGAACCCTGCCCAGGTACTGGTAAACCAGCCCTGCAGCATGGAAGCAGCTCTGACTGTACCCCTCTGGGGAATGCTCCAGCAACACCAGGCTTAACCCGAAGCAAAACAGGCTGGCAGCGGCACACCCCAGCCCTCTGGGCTACCTTCTTGTCAGCCACACAGCACTGCCCAGCCCTGAGTCCGTGGAAATCCTCCCAAACGCTCCTCCCAAGAAGCCCAGGGATAAAAAAGGATTTCATTTCTTATCAGAGGAAAAATCTGAAGAGCCAATCTAAGCCGTGCTCCAAAAAAGCAGGACACAAAATTGTACGCAGACAATGATTTAAATGTGAAAATACAAATGGGCAGCTAATATGAGAGCGTGGCCACAAAAATGAAAATGGTTTCGATCTTGCTGTTTGTTACAAGATGTTTTTAACCAAAAAATAAAATTTAAAGTAAATTTCTAAAAAAGTTATTACAATAAATCAAAATATTAAAAGTGGTTCTTTCTAGGTCACAGGCTCATGGATTGTTTTGTTTAGATTTTTGTGTGTTTTCTAAAGTTCTGATGATGAGATAGATGCATCACACAATAGTCCAGACTCCAGTCTATGCAATGAGCCAGGAGTGCTTTATGTAGCCACAAAACTACAGGATGTCTTGGCACGCTCAGGGCTGACAAGGGGTAACGGAAGGCACAGGACAGGTGAGCACCTAAGGGCAGCTGTGCCTGCAGGCAGACAGAGGGACTCGGAGAAGCAGGGGAGAGGGGCCGGATCAAATGGCAGGAACAGCACCAGAAAGCTACTCCCCATCCTCTTGGCTCAGGGCCATCTTGGGCACCTCTGGGAAATTCGATAACCCTCACATCCTCATGGCAAGTTCTGCTGAAAAGTTCCAAAAATCCCTAAGACCAAAGGAAGGCTTAGAGAGAGCCAGCTGGAGGACAAGCAAGGGAACTCATCCCTCCGCGTGGGCTGGGTTGAAGAAACCTGGTGGCTCTGCGGAAATCAGTCACCAAGACAGTGACAGAAGGGCCTGGGCCATCCTCACCTTCTATACACACTCTCCCTGGCTGTGCAGCCTGTCAGGAGGGTGTCTGTTAAACGCTCTTGCTGCCCCTGCCCGTGAGGTGCCATTCCCTTCCCTCAGAGATGCCCTTGCTGTTCAACGACCCTGGCTCCTCTGTCTGACAGCACTCATGTGGGGGGCAGGGAGGGATGGAGAGAGAAGGCACACGGTCGGACCTCGAAGCCCCTCCAGAAACGGCTGAGAAGCAGTCACATCACGCAGAAGCAGTTTTACCCTAAGTTGGCGCCAAGGACGGATAAGCTCATTTCTTGTCCTGTGGTCTTGTCCCCGTTCTCGCAGAACACGAGGCACAGAAGTAGAAAATGCCATGTCTATTCACCCTGGAAGACCCAGCTGAAATGTCACCTCCTTTGGAGTGTCTTCCCAGACTTCTACTGACAAGACAGGCCTCTGCTTCTGGAAAGTCCTCTGCCCCTTAGCCATTTATCCTGTCGGACAGTTTCTGTGCACTCATCTATTTTCAAGGTTAAACATCTCTTCGATACCTCCCATCCTGACCAGAGGTGTCCAGAAAAACTCTGGAGCTGGGCTTTTCATTAAAAATATAAGATTTTTGAAAAGTAAACACCAGGATGATCTCACTATGATCTAAGAAGCTCTTATTAGGGCCGACACATAAGGCAGCACCTTCCAGTACACAAAGAAGAGCTCTAGGAAGAGAACTGTAAATGCAAGACTGGTGAAACTGCTCCCAGCTCTGGCTCCTCTGGCAAAGCCAGCCCACAGGCTGCAGATGCCAGCAAGGGGAAGAGGAGCAGCCGCCCGCAGGCCGCACTGTACGGCCCTCCCCACAGTGGCCATGCTCCGTGCCCCCAAGCACCCGCTAAAGAGAAAGAGAGGAGGAGCCTGGCCAGCGTTTTGTCAGCTGCCCCGCTGGCACCTCTACCCTAGCAGGCAGCTGCTGTCACTCTCAGA
Organism: Equus quagga; assembly: GCF_021613505.1. Taxonomy (NCBI): domain Eukaryota; kingdom Metazoa; phylum Chordata; class Mammalia; order Perissodactyla; family Equidae; genus Equus; species Equus quagga. Next base: position 59,924,572 of record NC_060271.1, read on the forward strand.
TACACTTGCCCCCGGGCAGCTTCTGGAGATCAAATCACCAGCTCAGTTAGAGACCATTTCCAGGTGGCGCTATCTGAGACCAGGTGGATGGCTGCCTTCACTCCCACTCCTGAGGCTGCCCCCTCCCAGCACCTTGTGACATAACTGTCCCATCCTACAGTCTGTGCTCAGCCCTCGCCCCATCTGACCTCCCCAGAAGGCTCCCAAAACCACACCTGCTTGGCTCTTTTATCTCTCCAAGAAGCCACTTTGGCCAGGCTTCTACATGTTTCTCACGTTCTGCCTGCTCTCAGCTGACTTCCAAAGCTTTCAGCTTGGTCCTGGCCTCACTCCCAAGCCCCTACATGGGCACGTTGACCTGCACACTTGCCCAGATGGACTTCACCCTCATGCTGCTCACTGTGGTCCAGGATCAGAGGCGTGGGCATCATCCAAGAGCTTGTCAGAAATACAGACTCCAGCCACACCCCAAACCCACCAAGTTCAAATCTGCATTTTAACAAAATGCCCAGGCAGTTTGGGCCCATGTTCAAGTGTGAGAAGCTCTGGTGTACACAGTGCTGGGCACAGAGGAGTCCAAAATGGGGTCACGCCATTATTATTTACCATCACTCCCTTCCCTCCACACTCACCAACTGTCGCTGCTTCTTCCTCTCCCAACTTCCATCAAATGACATCATCATCAACCTGAATCCCAAGCTAGAAACCTCAGGTGTTCATAACTACTTCCTGGCCCTGATTTCAACATCTCTGTAATGATCAGTGAGTCCTGTTATTCTGACCTGAGAAGCATCCTCGGCCCCTCGGCACTGCACCACTGAGCAGGGCACAGCCAAGCTCTGCTGACACGTCTCTCTCCCTGGCAGACTGAGAGCTCTGTCAAGAGGGCTGTTTCATTCCTCTCTGATTTCTAACAGCTTGCACAGAGTGTGACACACAGGCTTCAAAAAACTAGATGTCTGCTGAATAAATGAAGGAGCGAATAAACAGAAGGAAAGATGATACTTACGGTGTGTCAGATGGTAGAAATCAAAACGAATGCAAAAATTATACAGTGTTTTTGCTTGACTTTGTAAAGGTGTTTCAGGAATAAAATTAAGAAGGTAAGGGATGGGGCCGGCCCGTGGCCGAATGGTTAAGTTCACGTGCTCCACTGCGGCAGCCCAGGGTTTTGCTGATTCAGATCCTGGGTGCGGACATGGCACCACTCATCAAGCCATGCTGAGGTGGTGTCCCACATGCCACAACTAGAAGGACCCGCAACTAAAAGTACACAACTATGTACTGGGGGGCTTTGGGAGAAAAAGGAAAAATAAAATCTTTAAAAAGAAAAAAAAAGAAGGGCAAATGTGGAAGGAGTTAATAAAATATTTCTAGCTTTCCCCCCTCCAATTTATAACCCACCAACTTTCTATGAGGAGCAATAACAGTTCCAAAGTCACCTAATGGATCAGTGACCCAGCTGGGCAGAGTTTAAACCAAGCTCTTTACAGGGGGCTAAATGGTTATAAAGTGGGTGGGGAAAGATAAGATGACTAAAGATGAGCTCAGTCCCTGGGAGGGGCAGAAATGTCACAGAGGGAAGGGCACTGCAGAAAGCTGAAAGCGGGGCTTCAGTGTGGGGCTTGAGCTTCTGATCTCCGGGGGAGAGTTCATCGATTATAGTACTTTGCTTCCAGAGTCTGAGAGAGCATCTGCGATAGAGGAAAAATACAGCTGAGCCAGGAAAAGTCCAAGGAGCCTTTATTCTAAGATTTCAAGCTGTAGACAAACCCAACCACAACACCCAGTACTGCAAACAGTGCTAGGCGAGGTTTTAGTCAAAGGACAAAGGTTCAAATCACACGAGCCTCTCGGTGGCCTCACTGCTCTCACCAACTAGATGGTCTTACTCCTGAGGTCCTGCAGCACCCAGCACAGGTCTTGCACACAGTACGAGGGTCAACAAATATCTAACGATAACTGTCCTGAGTTGGGAGGCGGAAGCAGCTGGGAAGCCCTAACCTCCTTGCCTTAGTCTTAGGGGGAGCTCAGACCCCCATGCCTGCACTGACTCCCCAAGCTTGTCTCTAAGTGTGCAGGAGCATATTCATGAGTCACGCTAATGAGGGAAGCTATGTAAACTCCTGATGGTCAAAGACCACTTATTCACAGAGAAACTGAGGCACAGGGAAGGGGAACCATGCATCACACTCAAGACCCCAAACTCTTTCTCAGTTGCTGAGCTGAACCATTAATAGCTACGTCATTACAAGAGCTCCTCCTGTCTTTCCTGGCGCAGCTAGGCCCCTGGAGAACAGCAGAACACCCATTTTTCTTTATCCCTTATCAGCTCCTCAAAATTCTAGCACTTCTGGAACCGGGATAACTCTCAAATCTGACAAGTCATTCATTGATTCAGTGACTTTCTCTTGAGGTTTTACGATGTGCCAAGAACCATTCTAGGGGGCAGGTACACAGGAGTGAACAAATAAGGAGCCCTGCCCTTTGGAACTTATATTCTAGTGGGAGGAGACAGACAATAAACAGCGTAGTAAATTTATAAATTACATAGTTGTTAGAAAGTGATACGTGAAAAAGAAAACTAGCACAGGGTAGGGGAGACCAGGAAGGTCAGGGTGGAATGGGGGGTTACAGTTTTAAATAGGGTGCCAGGAAGGCCTCACTGAGAAGGTGAAGTTGAAGCAGACATGAGGGAGGGGAGAGCGAGCCACAGGCATCTGGGAAAGAACATTCCAGCCCAAGTGAATAGGAGGGCAAAGGCATCAGGGTACAAGCATCCTGGTGTGTTCAAGCACAGCAAGAAGGCCAGTAGGGCTTGCCGGACAGTCGTTCATTTGTTGTTCATTAATTCATTCATTCACTCATTCATTTAACACACACTCACTGAAGACTCATCTCTTCACCAGGCACTGAGTGGCAAAACACTAATAGGCACGATCCCTACCCTCAAGGAGCTCATACGCTGTGGGCAGGAAGGAGATAAAACAACCTTAAAAGAGGATTACACTCAGAGCAGAAAGGCTCTGGCAGAGGTCAGGGCCCTCGCCCGACTTGGAGGTGCTGAATCGTCCACCGAAGCACAGGACAGACCCTCAGAGAGATGCTGGGCTAGTCTCAGCAGGCAACCCCAGCTCTGATTTTGATGCTGCCGACAACGCTGGCTGTTGGTAACCTTGCTCCCTTGTTTTTCTTGGCTAAAAAAGAAGGCTTCCAAACACCAAATTTGTAAAGGAAATCTTTTAAACTGCAGATGTGCACTAGGGGTTTGCCATGTCCCAGACAGCCTCAAACTAAAAAGGTAAATGCCAGATGGAAAGACGTGGAAGAGCCCACACTGGGGGGAGCCTGGGGACCAGGAAGTGATGATGGCTTAAAGCCCCGGGGTGTGCTCATCAGGGATGACAATATCACACTTGCAGGGCTTCCTGCTGCACTGGGTAGACCATCCATGGAATTACCAGCATCCCCTGGGCTCGGGTTTGGGCTCAGGCCGCAGGCCTCTGTTAAGGCGGAGTGTCCAGGGGACTAAAATGTGCATCTGGAGAGTTCCGCTCAGCAGAGCTCTGGCCTGAGAGATGCTAGCTCTATTTACCCAGCTTCATGAAGTGGCACTTTTTTACAAGATGAATCCAAACGTGGCCCTGTTAAGACCCAGGAAGCTCCCACCCTAGGAGAGCTGAGACCTGCTGACCAGAGGCTGGGAGCCCGGCCAAGCCAACCCATATTGCTTGGTTGGATCCAGATCTGGGCTGAAAGATGCAAACGTGCTTGCTGGGTGTGTCACCAACAATGTCCCAAAGACCAGAGAGGTGATGAGGAGGAAACGCCCTGGTGAGTCCTGACCAGGTTCCTGACCAAGCAACAAGAGAGAAGTCCTCAGAGTCAAGAGGCTGCAGAGTAGAGGTGGGGCACAAATCCACACTGCTCTTCTGTCCCAGGCTGCGGTGCCTGGGGGAAATAGCTTCCTGGGTCTGCACCCCCAAAGTTTCCCCCAGGTTATGCCATCACCACCAGATGTCCACATCCCTCCAGTTCCTGAGAAGTGAGGCCGCCTTATGGGGCTGTCTCCCACTTGGACTTATATTACTCAAGGCTTCTCTCAGCTCTGATGCTGAGATTCAGTCTGTCAAACTGAAAACAGGAGGGGACCAACCCCCGACCCTGGCCCCTACCCGAGCATCTTTTCAGACCAATTCTGGCAAGGCCAGCTCCTCCCTATTCCACTCTACTGCCCACTGACCCAGCCAGTTCCAGTCTCCCTTCCACTCACTGCTCTGGAAACAACTAACAAGGGTCCAGAGCTTGCTCTCAGCTAGGGTGCAGAAGTCGCTCCCAGGCCAACCTAGGTCTTAGTCAGCAGGAGCTCTACCTATGGGAAATGAAGCAAAGTCCCCGGGTTTAGGATGAGCTCCCTCCCCCTCCCATTCCTTTATAAAGAGCTTCCCTTTCTGCCTCCTCACTCCCTTTGGCCTAGGAGGGTTTTACTCCATAATTGGCTTGTTTACTGCCACTCTGAGAGGTGGGAGGAAAGTTCTGTTGGAAGTAAGGAAAGGGGTGTGTGCCCTGAGCTTTGAGGCTGGTGAGTAAACTCTCCAAGCGCCTCTCTAACTACCTGAGAACTGGCCAAGAACCCACGTGAGAAAAAAACACAAGGCCACGCAAGGCCGGCTGAAGATTCCAGCAGACCACAGAGGGGAAGCTTATGTTTGGCGCCTGGGAAAGACAGAACAATAACCAAAACTTAATCTGCTTGCTTCTGCTGAATAGTCAAAGCATTACTTGGCATTGTTCTGAGTGGGGAGCCAACTAGAGACCTCCCAATTCGGCTTCTGTGGGCTAGGAGCTCCAGTAACGGCATCCCCCTGCTCAAAAACTTTCCACAGCTCCAATCATACTTAGCATCCTTTCAAGGCTCTTCCCGAGGCCGCTAATGACTCAGCCTCTCGCCCCGGCACTGATGAGCAGAGCCCACACCCAGCTGAACAGGACCACTTGCTGGGCCACAAATACAGCCTTTGCTTCCCCACTCAGATCCTCTGCTCATGGGGTTCCCTCCACCTCAAGTACCAAGTCTCCCCACCTTTTAAGGCTATCCTCAAATGCTCCCTTCCCTGTGAAGGTTCTCTCAGTTCCCTAGCTCCTTCCCTGCCCCACCCCAATCAGATGCACCACTGTGCTCTCATCTCCATGCCCTGGTGCTGGCCTCATCTAAGACGTCTGCCTTACTCTGTCCTGCTTCAATAGCTCCCTGAAGCCTCGCTCTCTCCCTCCAAGGGGGCAAGTGTGTCACTCAGCTTTGATTCACCTGAAGCATAAGGCACAGTGCCTGGCAGACAGCAGATGCTTAAGAATTCTTTTTGCTGCCCCAAATGCCATTCACCTCAGAAGCAAAGGAGGTGACTGGGCAAAGGGACACTATGAGCAGCAGATGCAAAACAGGCAAGGGTACAGAGGAGTGACAAAAGTTCACCGGGAGAGCTGCGCCAGGCCTTACCCTTCTTGAACTCCTCCAGCATGGCATCCAACTTGGTGTCATGGAAGACAAAGTGCACTGGGTGGTTGTAGAAGCGGGTGATGGTCTTGAGGGGAGTACAGTCATCGGGGTCCACAAAGGCCAAGTCTTTGACATAGAGAATATCTACAATATTGGACTGCTCATCTTCAAACACGGGGATGCGGGTATAGCCGCTTTCCATAATCTCCGACATCGTGTTGAAGTCCAGGATGGCATCACTGCGGATCATGAAGCAGTCTTGCAGCTGGGTCATGATATCCTCCACAGTTTTGGTCCGTAGTTCCAGGGCACCCTGGATCATATTTAGCTCCTCTTTCACAAGGTCATTATAGGGCTCTGTCACCTTCAACATCTCCATCAGCTTCTCCCGATTGTAAACGGTGCGAATCTCCTGGCCCAGAAAAAAGTCCAGGAGCTTGCTGATGGGGAAACTGAGGGGGAAGGTGAGTAGCATGAAGAATTTGGTGATAACGATAGTGTTGGCACCCACAGCCAGCCCGTGTCGGGAGCACAGGGCCTGAGGTAAGATCTCCCCAAAGATGACAATGCCAATGGTGGAGGAGGCCACCGCCATGACTCCAGACCCAATGAGGTTGTCTAGAAGGATGGTGAGGGAGGTGTTGACCAGCACGTTTCCCAAGAGCAGCGAGCAGAGCAAGTAGTTGCCCTTGCGCCGGATGGGCTCGATCTTGCGGGCATAGCGCCTCTCCTTCTGCGTGCCACAGTTCTGCACGATGCGCAGCTCCATGGGGTCCAGGGCCATAAGCCCCAGGTTGAGGCCAGAAAATATGCCCGACAGCACTAGCAGCACCATAATGAGGAGGATGTGCAGCCAGAGGGGTAGGAACCTCCCATTCTCCTCCACCATAAAGAGCAGCGAGTCGTTCTCCGTCCACCTCTGCCAGGGCCCGTCCACTCCGGCCCGAGTGCACAGTGCATACAGCTTCATGTTCTCGCTCCTCCGGAGGAACTTAGTGAGCACCACCAGCATCCCTGACGTGTTTTCGCGGGTCACGTTGACCAGCTGCTTGACGACCAGGTCTTTGGTGAGCTCGGGGCAACTGGTAGAGTTGCGGATGGTCTCGGAGTTGTCCACCTCGGTGAAGGAGATCAGGTTGCTGGAGATAGAGCCCAGCCTCTGGCCGTACAGCCTTAGGTTCACCGTGCTGCCCTCGGACACGAAGATGATGCCTTCCTGGTTCATCCCACACGATTTGTTGCAGCTCGCCAGCCTCATGCCCAGGATCGCGCCTCGCTGGGGGTCGCCCTGGCCCCGGGCCTCCCGCGCCCACAGCAGCACCAGCAGCACCAGCGCCGCCAGGAGGAGGCGCCCTCGGGCCGGCCCGCCGCCCGGGCGCCCGCCCCCGCCCACCGGCGCCATGTTGCTCCGGCTCGGCCGCCGCCGCTCCCCGCGCCTCGCCGCGCGGCCCCGCTCGTGCCGCCGCTCCTGCCGCTGCGCCGCCGCCGAGCCAACTGCCCGGGCCGCAGGCCTGACGTCAGGTCTGCGCCCCGCCCGCCCCGCCCCGCCAGCCCACGCCCCTCATTTGCATGGGGGCCCCGCCCCCGGCGCGCGCCTCCAGCGCCCGCCCTTAAGGGGGTCCGGCGCTTAAGGTGGAGCGGCGCCCGAGCGCGGGAGCCGCGGGCGGGAGCCGCGGGCGGAAGCCGCGGGCAGGCGCCCGCCCCGCCCCACCCCACCCTCCACTTCGGCAGCCCTTCCTCGCCGTCTTGCTCGCCCACTCGGCGTCTGCGCGGGTCCAGCTCTCCTCCGGCGGGACCCACTCTCGTGGTCGCGGAGTTCCTCGTCGGCAGCCTAGCCGGGGCCGCGTGCCCTGCGCCTTCCCTTCCCCAGAAGTCTGCAGCTCAGGGAGTGTGTCCCTTGTCTGCAGGAACCTCAGAAGCAGCCCTACGTTGTGCTGCGGCAGAAAAGTGCTTTTCCTGATATAAAACAAGAAAAGTGGATCCTGAGGGCGGAGGCCTGCGGGAGGCTTACGAAGCCACCGGCATTGCAGCCTGCCCCTTGAAGACTTTTCTGGCCACCCCTCTCCTGGGGGGTTTGCTGACCTTGTCCCAAGGCCAGAAGCAGCTTCCCCCAGCGCCAGTCTGAGAACTGAGAATGAAGAGTGTACCTGCAGAGAGAAGGGCCAGGGTGTGGCCTGGCCTTATCTCATGTCGTTTCCATTTAGGACACAAATATTGAGCCCCTACTGTGTGCCAGGCACTTGTTCGGGCTCTGACAATATAGCAGTGAATAAGCCGAAGTCCCTGCCCACTGGAGTTTACAGTCTAGACCAGAAAACAGGCAATAAACAAGTAAACGCAGAATGTTTATTCAATCCTCTGAACAACTCTAAGAGGTAGTGTTATTTCCCTGTTACAGATAAAGAAATTAAGTCTAGACACACATTAGGGTCCTTACAGATTGTCGTCTTAAGAGCAGGCTTGGGTGACTTCGGGAAGGCAAGTTGGAGGGTCGCTCAGCCCCAGATTCTGCATCTGTAAAGTGGGCATAAGAATGGTACTACAGCATCACTTCACTAAGCTGGGGCCTAGGTGTTAGACACGGCAGGACAACTCTAAATGTTCTTTGGCTGTGTAGCTGTTGTTGTTGTTGTTGTTGTTTTTGCCTGCCCTTCCGGGACCAAACCCGTAACCCCAAATTGTCGGGGTGACTGGCCAGCTGGGGCAGCTGCATGTGGAAACAAGCTGAGAGGTGCCGCCCCAGCCTAGCCCTGAAATGACTGCTTCCTGGACAGCCCTACCGCCGTGTCAGTTGGTAGCTATGAATTACCTTGAATTAGGTGCCAAACACTTAGGGTGTGTGGGGAAGACCGCAGCTGCCCACCCTGTTAGGGGGCAGGAGACAGACAAACATCCCGATCATAATTGCAGAGGTGCGCTGAGGGAAGAATCAGGGACCAGGCTGACCACAGGGTCTCACAGCAAGTCTTTTCCCCAGCCCTGGAGACACAATCCACTTTAATCTCTCTCTGCACAAACACTTGTGTTTATTTTTATTTTGATGTGCTGTTTGCCAATAAAAGCAATAATCGGGCCAGCCCGGTGGCATAGCGGTTAAGTGTGTGTTCAGCTTGGGCGGCCCAGGGTTTGCCAGTTCAGATCCCAGGTGCAGACCTACCCACTGCTTATCACGCCATGCTGTGGCAGCATCCCACCTATAAAGTACAAGAAGATGGGCATGGATGTTAGCTCAGGGCCACTCTGCCTCAGCAAAAAGAGAAGGATTGGCAGTGGATTTAGCTCAGAGCTAATCTTCCTCAAAAAAGAAAAAAAAGAAAAAGTAACAATCAATACCAGCCAGAAAAAGTCCAAACAGAGAGGAACAATCATACAGTGTTATGGAAGGAGGTGTGGGGGTGGAGGCCTGATGAAATTAAGCACTGTTAGCAGAGGGCTTGCATACTAGGCCAGCCGGAAGCCGTCCCTTGCAGGCAGGTTTTCACATTCCACAGTGAAGGTCCAGCGGGCCAGTTTTTTAGGGAACAGTAGCTTCGGGATGGGCACTGGCCGAGACAGAACAAAAGCAGAAAGCAGAACCTTTGACCGACTGTTCTCTTTCATCTCCACCCACCAGCATGAGCTACCTGCCTCGCCTCAGAGCAAGCCCAGCTCTTGGGGAGGCTTCTGCCCACCCCGCCTCATCTCTTCCCAGCTGGCTTTAGGACTACTGCCCTCCCCCACCATACTTAGAGACTTTCCCGTTCCTTTGTTGACCCATTGGCTATTTTTATTTTGCCCTTTTCAGATTGTCTCTACTCAGAAGCTCTCTATGTATGCACTGAGTCCGAAGACAGAAGCCAACAAAGGGAAGGGAAAAACAAGCTTTCGAGATACTTGGGTGAAAAGCAGGAGGGGTGGTTGAGGGTCTGGTAGGAAAAATCAGTCTCTCCCAAAGTTCATTTAATTACACCCATCCATGATTATATTCACATCTGTGATAAAGTGAATAGAGCAGATCCTTTGATCTAGCGGAGGAGACAAGAGTCTGTGAGTAAAAGATGAATGTAACATGACACAGAGAGTGTTGGAGGAGGCAGTGGAGGCCCAGACTGGAGTCCAGATTCATCCACTGCCAGGCTTGCATCCCTGGTTAGAGAGTTTAACCTTTCTACCTCTGGAGGTGAAAAACCTCTCCCACAGAGTGATGGGGATGACATGGAGATGGAGGTCTGTTAATATGAAGAGTCAGGAAGCCTGGACGCCTGTGTGACTCTTGTGAGCCAGGCTGTGAGAATGGCAGACGGTGACTGCAAGTGAGAAGGCCCTCTTCTTTGGGGGCCAACCTGTTTCTCTGCCTCTGGGTGGAAGCCTTTACTCACCTGAGTTGCCTCCGTTTGCAAGTAAGGAGTTTGGGAAGGTCTTTCTCAGAAGGGTCTGGCACCTCAGCATCTCAAAGCCCTCCGTCCATGAGATCCTTGGACCTGACAGGTTCTTCTCGGGTTTAGGCCCTGTGGCCTTGTGCTGACACTGAGGATCCAATGATGAACCAGATCCTGAATTAGTAACCTAGGATCTCCTGTTCCACTCTCTAGTCTGGAACCCTCCCAGGCTGGATTCTTAGCCCTTTCCAACTTCTGGGTCTCCAAGATAGGGAGCTGCTGGCAGAGAAGCTGCCTGTCCACTGGTGAGGGTCAGAGGCTGAAGCCTCCTATGATCCGGCGCCAGGCAGAGTTCCTCGGGGGATGCCATGGGCCTTGCGGAATGAGAGCCTGGTTGGGAGCAGTGGGGTACCTTTTCAGGGTGAGACACGGGCCATCATCAGTACATGCAGTGGCCTGTTCACTGGCTGTCTGTAAGTGTACAATAAGCCTGAGCAGAATATTCGCAGATACATCCACGCCATTAAATTGTCTCAAGAGGGAAGGGGCAGGCATGCCTCCACAAAGGGACGAGCAAGCTTGGGATTAGCTGGGATGGTGCCTTGTCTCAAATCCCAACTCACATCATCCCAGCAAGTGGGGACATTTGGACCTGGCGTCATGATTTGCACCTAGGACAGATGCTTCACTGAGCCAGAGGAGGGGATGAAAATATCAGGTCAGTGAATCTGGGCCAGTAAAAGGATGTGCCTCTGACGGGAAGGCCCATACCAGAGCAGGAAAAGGGAGGGAGCGTTTGTATTAATTGGGTAGGCTTCAGGCTCCCAAGGCCATAGGACAAATTTTTCTCCTTTGGGACAGGACCACGGAGGCAGGATGCCCCAGCATGGGGGTTCAGGCACACGTCTGGAGGCACAGTGTGGGGCTGGCATGGCCACAGATGGCCTGTGTGACCTGGGATTCTGGAACATTCTTGAGTGCTGAGTGAGAGGATGCCTGGCCCGTGGTAATAGCTCAATAAACATGATCTGTAACCGTGACGGTGATGGAAATGATGAGGCCCAGAGTTTTAGAGGACACTCAAATTTCCTTAGCTCCATTATGTCTCTCCATCCACCTTCAGCCACAGTCTTCTTCTTTCCCTTCCCTTTCCTGCAGAGGGAGAAAATCAGTAGGGGATGATGGGGGAAGAAAGAAGGCTGAGGGGGACCACCGAGGACTAAGCAAGACTGCGTGTGGCCCCTGAGCCACTGTGGTGAGGGAAGAAAGGAGGCTGGGGCAGAGGCAGAGCTGGTGGAGGGGAGACAGGAGGGGCTTTCACTGACCAAAGGGGCTCAGGCTGCAAAGGGTAGCAAGCTGGGAGAGAAGGAAACCTCTCACTTGGGATTGCAGAGACCTGACGACTGCAAGGCAAGGCCTGCCAGAAAGCCTCTGCTGTACTAGGGCCCCTGGGCCTCCAGGAGGAGTCCCAGGCAGCGCCAGGTCTGAGGGTCTGAGTGGACCTAGGACTCTGCCTGCTCTTTTCCTTTCTGTGTCCCTCCTCCTATTGTGCGCTGGAGCACCCTCTGTCCCCAAGACTGGCCACCCCAGCAAGTTTTTCCTTCTGCCTCTGAAAACACAAAGACACTTTTTTATTTGAAGATATTAACTGTTAATCACTGGAGAAAAACAAGAAAGAGCAAGATGACAAACATTGAGTAGTATTTACGAAAGCTTGAAAACAAAGTTCTTGGAGTCATTGTCCCTAGTTTCTGACCCTTTTTTTTTGGTTGGCAGATGGAAAAAGACTGTAGCAGAAATGTCGTGGGGTCTGTCCCTTATCAGGTAGTGAACTGGGGCAAGATTCTTTGCCTCTTAGGGCCTTTGGTTTTCCCTTTTTTTTTTTTTTTTTTTGGTGAGGAAGATTTTTGCTGAGCGAACATCTTTTGCCAATCTTCCTCTTTTTTTTTCTCCCCAAAGCCCCAGAACATAGTTGTGTATCCTAGTTGTAGGTCCTTCTAGTTCATCTACGTGGGATGCTGCCTCAGCATGTCTTCATGAGCAGTGCTAGGTCCATGCCCAGGATCCAAACCGGTGAACCTCGGGCCACCAAAGCAGAGTGCATTAACTTAACCACTATGCCACCAGACCAGCTCCGGTTTTTCCTCTTTTTTTTTTTTTCTTTAAAGATTTTATTTTTTCCTTTTTCTCCCCAAAGCCCCCCGGTACATAGTTGTATATTCTTCGTTGTGGCTTCTTCTAGTTGTGGTATGTGGGACGCTACCTCAGCGTGGTTTGATGAGCAGTGCTATGTCCGCGCCCAGGATTCGAACCAACGAAACACTGGGCCGCCTGCAGCGGAGTGCACGAACTTAACCACTCGGCCACGGGGCCAGCCCCTCAGTTTTTCCATTTTTAAGATGAGGATCAAGAGACTCTTCTTGCTATATTGAAAGGACTAAACGAGGTCCTGTTTAAAGATTTTATGTTTTCTTCCTTTTTCTCTCCAAAACCCCCCGGTATGTAGTTGTATATTTTAGTTGTGGGTCCTTCTAGTTGTGGCATGTGGGATGCCACCTCAGCATGGCCTGATGAACGGTGCCATGTCCACACCCAGGATCCAAACTGGCGAAACCCTGGGCCACCGAAGTGGAGCATGTGAACTTAACCACTCAGCCACGGGGCCGGCCCCATGAGGTCGTGTTTAAAAGCACTACTCTGTAAATATTATTTCTTTTCGGGGCCTCCCAGTGGTGTAGTGGTTAAGTTCACATGCTCTGCTTTGGCATGGTTTGTGGGCTAGGATCCTGAGCACAGACCTACACACCGCTCATCAAGCCATGCTGTGGCAGCATCCCACATACAAAATAGAGGAAGACTGGTACACGTGTTAGCTCAGCAACAATCTTCCTCAAGCAAAAAGAGGAGGATTGGCAACAGATGTTAGCTCAGGGCCAATCTTCCCTACCAAAAAGAAAGAAATACATTATTTTGTTTCCTTCCCCCAGGCCAGGACTTTCACATTACATTTCATTCATTTATTCATTTGTGTATTTTCCTATTTTTACTGGGCTTTTTAAAATTGCTAAGTTATACATGTTCATTGCAACAAATTCAAATGACACCAGGTGTATAAAGTAGAAAATGGACGTTCCCCTACCCCCATTCCACTGGCCAGGGATGGTTTCTCTGCAAGTAATCTACCACCCTCTGCCTCTTCATTTTCTTCTCCTCCCTGTTGTGGACTGGAGGCCATTTCCCACGGGGTTGAGGGTCCCTCAAGGGAAAAAACTGTCAGTCATCTCTGTATCCGAAACGCCCAGCGTTCCACGTGCATTTGTGGAGTGAATTGGATTTCTCTTCACAGGGAGTAGGAATAATGTGTAGTGGCCGGGGGTGAGAAGTGAGAAGGAAACATGTAGCCAGGAGCTTTATGTATAAAATTACAACTGAGAAGACTGTTTCACAAGACATATTTACCCCTTCATATAATTTTTGCTATCTCCTATTTCTTAAAAAAAACACAAAAAAAACCTGGGGGCAGGCCCAGTGGCTCAGCGGTTAAGTGGCCTGGGTTTCACTGGTTTGGATCCCGGGTGTGGACCTACGCGCTGCTTAGGAAGCCACACTGTGTCAGGCGTCCCACATATAGAATAGAGGAAGATGGGCACGGATGTTAGCTCAGGGCTAATCTTCCTCAAAAAAAAAGAAGAAAAAAAAAATCTCATCTTGACCAACTAAATAGATTTCTTGACAGATCTACAGTTTGAAAAATACTGGTCTTTTTCATTGCTCACGGGCATCCGCTGGAATTCCTTTTGGAGGAAGCCTACAGGTCTAGTGGGAGGCAGATGCTTTCTATGTAAATGACACCCACCCATGTCCACAGTGCCTGACATAATCCAAATGTGGCAATAAGTTACCCCAGGCAGATCAACAAGGCAAGTTCCTGATTCCCAAATCTTATTGTTTCCCAAGTGTCCAGACTTCGGCAGGCAGGTTTGTCCCAAACAATTGCCAAAGCACGAAAAACCTGCAGAGCCTTCGGCAACCAGCTCATCTTGCTGGGCCTCCGGATCTTTATCTTTAACTTGAGGGGACTGGATTAGATAACCAGCTTCTGTCCTCATTTAAATTCTTTGATGTATAATTCTTCCTGGACGACCAAGGGAGGAAGGTCAAGGCGAGATCAGCAAGATCAGATGTGGTGGGCATCTGCCGTTCTCGTCTGTCCAGCTTCCTGTCCCGTTCTTCTGGGAATGGTACCTCCTCTGGGGACCTGTCCCATCCCCATTCCCATGTGTTCTAATGGGAATGAGCAACTGACCAGGCCTGGAGAAAAGTACCCCAGGCCACAACAACTAACCTAGGGTGGACAAGACACCAGGAAGGGCCAATCAGGACTCTGGCCTGGGCTTTTATATGAGGAGAGGCTCCCTAAATGGAGCTCATAGGAGCACCAAGCCGTCTGCTGCTGTGTCCCCTCTCCCTACTGACTGCGCTGCTGCCTCCGTTCAGCTCACCACGCCCTGGAAGGGAAGTATCATTATTCATCACCTTTTTTTTTTTTTTACTTTTATTTTACCGATGAGAAAAGGGAGATCTAGAAATCTTCAGAAACCTGCTCAGATTACACAAAGATGAATTTCGATCCTGTTTGAACCCATCTTGAATCCAAACCTTCTTAACCCCTGCACTGTGCTGCCCCTCTGAAGATGGGGGTTACAGGAACAGAACTGTAATCTGTTGATTGAGGAATCTTGACTAGGTGGGACCTTAACATGACAGGGTTTTATTTCTTTTCCAGTCAAGGCTTTGAACCAATTTCTTTTTCCCCTCCCTTCTTGTATTTCTAGAGGATCTGCAGCTTTGGAGTGACTTTTAGTATTAAAAGTCCAGACAGGTCCATTAAAAACTACTGCCTCATTTCTAATTTATATTACCTGTGCCCCCGTTGTGTCATCGTTTTCCAGGCTCGGGGTCCAGGTTCTGCTCCAGGGACTTGGTGGAGGGAAATGCCTTGGTCAGCCTTTCAATCCTCCCATCACTGCAGCCGGTTGTGGGGGGAGGGAAGTGTTGGTTGTGTGTGTGCATGTGCCTGGTGTCGAGCGCAGGGGTCATGTGTTGATTCTGGCATACTTCCCTCTTCCTTTTCAGGGCCAAACTTCTCCTGGGTGGGGCGAGAGGGGAAATTTCTCTTAATCTCCCACAGTTTAAACATTCTTCTTTGTGGTTGTTGCTGCTTGACTGAGTGTGGCTTGTGTCCAGTGTTGGTTTCTTGTAGTGGAAGGTTCAATTCAGGCCCTGTTGGGACTCCTTGCCCCCAGCTTCTTGCTGTTGGGGTGCCCTTTGCCTGTCAGGCAGCCCCTCTTGGATGACTCCACCCAATGGTTGCAGTATAGACCACTCCACTACTGGCCCCTCTCTCTGCCCCAGGTGGCTCTCCAGTTCTCTCCGCCTTTTGCTCTAGGAGTCATAGGACGAAATAGCAAGTCTGCTACTTGAGCAGAAGTCTGATCATGGAATAAGATACCGGTCTCCCTTTTTGCAGGAACCCCCAAGTATTCTTGGAACACCCCCTTCACTTGACTTTGAAAGGTATGTTAGTTACCTATTGGTACACAACAAATTACCCCCAGAACGTAGTGACTTACAATAATAAACATTTATTATGTCATGGTTTCTGCAGGTCAGGAATTAGGAAGCAGTTTATCTGGGTGGTTCTAGCTCAGAGTTTGTTGTGAGTTGAAGTCAAGATGTTTCCCAGAGCTGCAGTCATCTGAAGGCTTGAGTGAGGCTGGAAGATCCACTTCCAGGCTCACTCACATGGCTGTTGGCAGGAGGCCTCAGTTCTTTGTCATAAGGACCTGTCCATACGGCTATTCACAGCAGGGTAGCTGGCTTTCCCCAGAGTAGGTGATCCAAGAGAGAAAGACCAAGATAGAAACCACAATGTCTTTTATGACCTAGCTTTAGAAGTGACAAACTACCACATCTTCCATTTTCTATTGATCAAATGGACACAAACTGGTACTCTGTGGGAGGGGACTACACAGGGCATGAATAGCAGATGGCAGGGATCACTGGGGACCATTTGGAGGCGAGCCATCATAGGAGGGGAGGGAAAATCCTCTCTACTGAACGCTGATCAACTAACAAACTTCCTCCTACCCTGACCTCCAACATATTCTCTTAAAGATTGGGAATTTGGTCTTACTGGGGTGATGGTTGGGGTCGGAGGGTCTGTTCTCTGCTTAGATGTCCAATAGACACAGAAACCTAGTGTCACCAAAATTAAAATATTGATCTTTCCTCCAAAACACATATCTCCCATAATTTCCCTTCTCTTAGTACATGGCAGTTCCAACTTCCCAGCTGCTGTGGCCAAAAAATCTTGGAGCCATTCTTTATTCCTCTCATATCTCTCTCTGATCCAACAGCAAATCCTGTAGCCTGTACCTTGAAAATACATCTAAAATCCAGCTCCCTCTCCCTGTTTCTGCTGTCACCACCCAGGTCCCGGCCCCTTCCTGTCTCACCCGCATTACGAATACACATGGTCTGCTTTACTTCCACCCTTGCCCTACTACATATAGTCTGTTCTCAAGCCAGCAGCCAGAGTGATCCTTTAAAAACATAAGTTAGATTATAAACCTCCTCTATCAAAACCTTCCAGAGGCTCCCAGTTTCTTTCAAAGTAACAGCCAAAGTCCTGGGACATTGGCCTACAAACTGGAGTTTAGTCTTAATCTAATTAGGGAGGAACAGAAAGTTCTTATTGGGGAAGTGAAATGATGGAAACTAAAAAGTTTGGAAGGTTAATTGTTGGCAGTGTTTTGGGCGAATGGGGGTGGGAGGCAGTCCAGCCAAGAAGCTGCCAATATAATCCAGATGTGAAGGGACAAGTAACAATTAACAAAGAATAGCTCCCATTTATTGAGTGCTACTTGCCAGGTGCGGGGCTTTCCACTCCTTTCCTCATTTAAATACTTAGAGCAATTCTGTGAGGTAGGTGTTATTATTACTCTCCTTTTGTAGATAGTAAAACTGGGTCCCAAAGAGATTAAGTAATTTGCCCAAGGTCATACAACTAAGTCAAGTCAACAGAGACAAGTATTGAAACCCAAACCTGTCTACCTCTAATGCTTTCCGAGCTGCCATTTTCTTTTTTAAAGATATTATTTTTCCTTTTGCTCCCCAAAGCACCCCCAGTATATAGTTGTGTATTTCTTTTAGTTGTGGGTCCTTTTAGTTGTGGCATGCGGGATGCCGCCTCAGCATGGCCCGATGAGCAGCGCCATGTCCACGCCCAGGATTGGAACCAGTGAAACCCTGGGCCGCTGAAGCGGAGCGTGTGAACTTAACCACTCAGCCACGGGGCTGGCCCCCCGAGCTACCATTTTCAATGAGAAATATTGGGACATTATAAAAGTCTTCATGATAGAAAATAGAAATCTTTATTACGAAACAGTCATACATGAGTCTAGTTGTTTAAAGAAATACCAAGCAGAATACGATTTAAAGAAATACAACCACGTTTTTGCAATTGGGCTCCTTACACATTAATCTTCAGGTTTTTTCCATCAGTATTTAGGCTAACCTTGACTTCTTGGCTTCCCCCCTACAGCCAACAACCCTCAATCTGACTTTTGGAAGTAGCCATCATCAGGCTAGTTCAGGACTTCAGGCCAGGTTAACATCCAAAGCCCCAGGACGGCTTCTTTAGACCCATGGCTTCTATTCCTTCTAAAGAGCCTACCGTTCCTTGCAGTGATGGGCTCTGCCTGCTGCACAGAACAGGGAATTTCCAACCTCATCCAACCCCTCCCTTGCCTTCTGTCATAGCTGCAGCTCAGCTGTACCCATGTACTCCCCACTCACCCAGCTCCTGGGGGAGCTCAGGGCTCCTCCATCTGCTCATCTTCCACAAGCAGCAGGCAAATGAGTAAAATTATACCCACCAAAACCTTTTTCCAGCTGTCTGACCTTCGAAGCTATAGCTTATCATATTTCTAATTATAAACCCCAGTGATAGGATTTGCACATTACATATTTCCACTCTGCACCTCTGATGCCTGAGTAGTATCCTCAAATCAGCCAGCGGTTTCTTCTGCATTTATAAAAATACTTCTGACACACGTATCTTCTTCTAAAGGGACCAAACCACTTTCCCAGAACACATTTCAGGATACAAGTAGGCCATCACAAAGATTCGCAAAGAGCCATTTGTATACTTCCAGAACTCTGTAGAGTCTACGATGTACACGTGCATCCATTATACTCTCCTTCATTTAATGCTCTCACCAATCTAGTGTGGTAAGTTTCAGCACACCCAATTTACAGATAAATAATTCAAGGCTCGGAGAGATTATGTAATTTGCCCAATGTCATACGGTGGAGTTGGGGCTCAAAAGGGCAGGTGTTTTCATTCCAAATCGAATATGCTAGATTCTTCTCCCTTCCCTCACTCCCATTCTGCAATTCCTGGTGAATTTTATGCTCTAACTCTGTGACAAGCAGGATCTGGATGCCTAGAGGCAGGCTGTAACTCCTGGGAGTTCTCCCTCTTCACTGAGCCACCACAGATCTGGGATCTGGTCCTCAGAATATTGATATTTATCAATTCACTCATGAGTAAACAGACTGGGGAGAGTAAGTTACACTGTCTAAGCAAGTAACTAAATGATAAACCCAAATACTAATTTCTTTTTTTAACTTTAAAAATTAAATTTATTTAAATTAATTATTAATCAAAGAAATATATACATAACTATATATGTATAGTTAAGAAAAATCAAAACAGTACTGTTAGATGGGTAATGGAAAACAGCAATTTTCCGCTTTTTCTCTACCTATCCCTGATTTTTTTTCTCCCAAGACAACTACTTTTAACTCAGCTGTTTCTTATTGTAATTTTTTCTGAATAGCATGTTTCTACTGCTCCAAATACTAATTTCTTAATTAATATACTAATGTTAGCAATATAATATGCTAATACTAATTTTTTTTTAAAGATTGGCACCTGGGCTAACAGCTGTTGCCAATTTTTTTTTTTTTCTGCTTTACCTCCCCAACCCACCCCCGTACATACTTGTATATCTTAGTTGCAGGTTCTTCTTGTTGTGGGATGTGGGACGCCGCCTCAACGTGGCCTGACGAGCGGTGCCATGTCTGCGCCCAGGATCTGAACCCTGGGTCACCGCAGCGGAGCACGCGAACTTAACCACTTGGCCATGGAGCCAGCCCCAACACTAATTTTTTTTTTTTCCAAGGAAGATTAGCCCTGAGCTAACATCTACCAATCCTCTTTTTTCTGAGGAAGACTGGCCCTGAGCTCACATCCGTGCCCATCTTCCTCTACTTTATATGTGGGACATCTACCACAGCATGGCGTGACAAGCAGTGCCATGTCTGCACCTGGGATCCAAACTGGTGAAGCCTGGGCCGCCGAAGTGGAACATGCACACTTAACTGCTGCACCACTGGGCCAGCCCCCTAATTTTTTAGTATAATGAGAAATTGCTAAGAGGGCTAGAATCTTAAGAGGAAGACTTATGAATATGTTAGGACAGTAGACTTGATTTGAATAACAACACAGATACTTAGAAATATTAAATACTTAGAAACCTCTCCCTGGACAGAATTGATACATCTGACATATCTTCATCCCTTGATTGTTCTTTTTCGAGATTGCAGACTCCTCTCTTTTTAGTTATGACAACATTATATTGGATGGGTCACAGTGAACTTTACAGATTATAGTTAATTACAGTTTTCATTCCCTGGAGGAAATTTAGAAAACACCACAAATGCATACCCAGCACATTTCCTAATCATCTCCGAGGGAGATTTTAAAAAGCTTTTTAGGGGCCGGCCCGGTGGCGGAGTGGTTAAATTCGCACGTTCCACTTCTCTAGCGGCCTGGGGTTCACCGGTTCAGATCCTGGGTGCGGATGTGGCACCACTTGGCACACCATGCTGTGGTAGGTGTCCCACATATAAAGTAGAGGAAGATGGGCATGGATGTTAGCTCAGGGCCAGGCTTTCTCAGCAAAAAAGAGGAGGACTGGCAGTAGTTAGCTCAGGGCTAATCTTCCTCAAAAAACAAAAAAGCTTTTTATTATGGCAACTCTCAAACATACATGAAGCTGGAGGGAACCCTCATGTACCCATAACCCAGCTTCAATATTTATCAACATCCTGCTGCCTTTTTTTCATCTATCCTACCATCCCCCCAACACACACACAATTTCCCCCCAACAGTATTTTAAAGTAAATCTCTAACTCTTATCTCTAAATTCAGGTGCTGTACCCTGTTTGAAACTTACCCTATGAACTGAGTACAAACGTCCTAATCTTAAAGTTGAGTAACACCTGCCTTGCCCACCACACCAAGTTATTGTGAGGTCGAAATGAGATACTGGACGTGAAAGGGCTGTGGTTCTCGAAATTGGTTGCACATCAAATTCTCTGCAAGAGATTTTCAAAACCAAATCCCCAGGCCCTACCCCAGACCTATGAATCGGGTGTCTGGGAGTGGGAACCAGGCATTGTGTATGCTCAAAGGACTCCAGGCTATTTAATTGTGGTTGTTAGGAGGCCAAAATTCACAAGTTGCCACTGGAAAGTAGTTGGCTAGTTTGTGTTAGAGCTACCATCCCCTTCTATGCTCCAGGGTCTGCTTGGAGAACTAGAGGTGTGTGTGTGTGTTGGGGGGGGAATGTCAGCTGTCAGCTGCAACTTTGGGGCTGAAGATGGGCCCAACCTGGATCCCTGAGGAGGGAGGAATGGTCTACCTGGTTTTGAGCGGGTTGACATTAGGTCCTGCTTTGGGTCCTGAGTTTGGGGTGGGAGTGGATTTAAATGGAATGGCAAGGTTTAGAACTGAAGAGTGGCGGCCAGCGCCGTGGCCAAGTGGTTGGGTTCACACCCTCCACCTTGGTGGCCCAGGGTTTCGCTGGTTTGAGTCCTGGGTGCGGACATGGCACCACTCATTGAGCCATGCTGAGGCAGTATCCCACATGACACAACTGGCAGGACCCACAACTAAAGATACACAACTAAGTACCGGGGGGCCTTGGGGAGAAAAAGGAAAAATAAAATCTTAAAAAAAAAAAAAAAGTGAACGGTGGAAAGGAGAGGAAATGATGAGGCCTAGTGACTGTTTTGGAGCCTTTGTCATGGGGTGGGGGGCATCAGGCTTCAAGATGCTCCTAAGTGGAGGTACCTGTTTGGTTTTGAAGGCAGGAAAGTAGAGGAATCACCCAGAACTACTAGAATGCACAGCTCACAAGGTATATGAATGCTCCCTGACCTGGAGTTGTACAGGCCCAGATAGTGGGAGACATTCCCTAGAGAAAAAGAAGAATGTTAGGCCGCTGAGAGGAGGGTAGGTCAAGATCTGACCCAGCTTTCAGGAAGTGCCTCCATGTGTGTGTAGGGCAGCGTTGGAGGCGGGCATGGCTCCTTTTTTTCTGTCCCTTTATCTCCCTCAACACACTGACGGTGTTGAACTTCATCTTAACCCTGTGCTTCTGGAAAGCAGCTACAGTCAAGAAATTCCCCCACCCTTTTGTGTCCCCGCTCACCCCATTTTGAGTTCTGAGAAATGGCTAACCTCAAAGGACTATCCTGCTCTAGAATATTCCAAGGTAAGACTCACTTCCAACTTTCCTCACTAAGTCAGATAAGACCCCTAGCATCCTTCTTCATGATGACTCCCTTGTATGTCTGCCTCTGTAAAACCCCACGTCCCCTTCCTTTTCTTGGATATGTTCCTCATTAATGAGCATTCTCCCTATTGCAATAGTCTGAACAAAATCACCTGATTTATTGTCCTGTGTATTTCAACTTTCATATCCTTCTCCTTTCTTCCCTTTTTCTTCATCATAATGAATTTTCAATGAGAGAGAGATCTACTGAGATGATCTATCAAAAATCCAGCTGACAGGTCACACAACAATGTGAATGTACTTAATGCCTCTGAACTGTATACTTAAAAATGGTTAAAATGGTAAATTTTATTTTGTGTATATTTTACCACAATAAAAAATTGCAGCTGACAGAGACATAGAATGGAAATAATTTTATTCGAAACAATTAGAACCCCTAGTATGTGCTGGGTGATGGGTTCTGGGGTGAGAAAGTGGGCAGCGCCTGGGATAGGAAATGAGTAAGACCTGCTTCCTGTGATCCAGGAGCTCCTGGCCTTGCTGGGGAGACAAACACATAACCAGCTAATTGAGCTACCTAATTCAGGGTGACACACATTATAATAGACATGTGTACAGCTTGATTTGAGTCAGGTTATGAAGGGCCTTCAATGCTACACTAAGGAGTCTGGATTTTATCCTATGGTAATTGGGAGCCATAAGCGGTTTTAAAGCCTGGGTATGACATGAATAGATTCATTGCAATTCCTAATGTCTTATCACCAAACATCTGCTTTTCGGGGAGGATATAAAAGATCAATGGCTGTGACAGTTTTAATTTTAAAAAGTTGATCCCCTGTAAAACAGGCTTATATTCATGTTTCTGCCCATATTCATGTTTCTCTTACTAAATATAGTTAAGTTTAGGAAAGAAAGAGTTAACTTTGATTACGTCTATTGGGAAGACAGGGACACAGATCTGGCAAGTGCTCTGTAAGAAATGTGCTTTGGGGCACATTCAGAGCTCAGAGTCAGGCAACTGCCCCTGGCTGAGGGAGTCAGAGAAGGCCTCCAGGAGAAAGTGGACCGGGAAAAAGGAAAGGGAAGAGGGGAAGCTGGAGCATATAGATGAAGGAAGGGGGCTGTGGACAATAAGGCCAGAGGGCCAGGGCCAGATGGGAGAGGGCTTTGTGTGCCAAGTTGAGGGTCTTGAATCTCTTCCCCACAGGTGATGGTGAACTATCAACGGCTCAGTTAATAATAACAGTGATGATGATATAGTGCCTACTACATGCCAGGCACTATTCTAAGAGCTTTACCAATATTGACTCATTCCATCTTGACACTAAGGAAACAGTATGGTTAGATGGTTTTGATCACTTGGGTGGCCATGCGGATCATGGTGGCCAGAATATCAGCCAGCACACATATTGTTGTGGTTCGGGCCTTGTTATGAAGGGCCTTGAACGCTACACTAAGGAGTCTGAATTTTATCCTATGGTAATTGGGAGCCATAAGCGGTTTCAAAGCCTGGGTATGACATGAGACAGAGAGAGGGATGGAAAAGATTATTATTATTTGAGAAATAATTAGGAGTAAAATCATTAAATTGATTATTTTGGTGGTGGAACTGGAAATTGTTGAGGAACTGCTGAGGAAAAAGAGAGAAGCTGGGATGACTCTCACTTGTTCGGCTGTGGGGCCTGGGTATATCATTTTACCACCCAGGTAAAGAAATGATTGCTCTACTTCTTGGAGGATTTGCTGAAGTCCTCCCGTCCCTTCTACTCTCTCGGATTACTGATTTTAGAAGTGAGTTGTTTAATTTCCAAATATTTGGAGATTTCTGCAAAATCTTTCTGTTACGGATTTCTAGTCTAAGTCTATCACGATAGGAGAACATCCTTTGCTTGTTTTTGATTCTTTTGAATGTGTGGGGTTTTTTTTTCTTGATCCAGACTACCTTGGTAAATCTTTCTTTTGCACTTGAAGAGAATGTGTCTTCTGTTGTTGTTGGGTGGAATTTCTATAAATATCATCAGGTCAAGTTGTTTGATAGTGCTGTTCAGGTCTTTTATAAATTTGATAATTTTCCAGCTACTTTAATTGTGGGTTTGTCTTTTTCTCCTTTCAGTTCTATAGCCTCCTGATTGATAGCTCGGCACAGTCAGGAGATACTACGGCAGAGAGGAAAGAACGTTTGCATGAGACTGGAAGAAACATTTTATCTCTTTAAATTTTCTCTGGAACGCTGAAACAAAACGAAAATCACTATGTGTCCCAGCAGGCCTAGTGGAGCTTAGGACAAATGCAAATTAGGGAGTCCAGGCATTCGGTCACGCCCCTTTCCAGGGTTGGCAAGGCAACTGATACCCTAGCCAGCCAATTGGAGAGATGCTCACCTGCGGGGGCGGGGACTCGACGAGAGCCAATGAGACGCGGGGCAGGTGGTTCCATGGGCCAATGGCTTGGACGACAAGGCGGGTTTTTAGTGAAGGGACGGCGGTGGGAAAGATGGCGGCGAGTCTAGGGTCCTCTGGGTGGTGGCAGCGGTGGCGGCGGCGTTTGTCAGCCCGAGATGGGTCCAGAATGTTGCTCCTCCTCCTTTTGTTGGGGTCTGGGCAGGGGCCACGGCAAGTCGGGGCGGGTCAAACGTTCGAGTACTTGAAACGGGAGCACTCGCTGTCGAAGCCCTACCAGGGTGAGGCGCCCGGGGCGAGGTGGGCGCGCACGGGGAGGGCTTCTGGACCCGAGCTCTTCGGTAGAGGCGGGGGCGGCGCAGGGCTGCGTGGCCCTGAGGAAACTGCCGGCGGTGGGTGGGGCCCCACGGGGACTCCCACCGCGTTTGGGAGCCACGGGTCCGAAAAGCAGGGGTCAGCTTCCCCTCTCCGCCCTGCACTTAGCGCTAGAAGTTTCCAGCAGGTCGAAGGAGGGCCGTCGGATGTCACTAGCGCTAGGCCTGGACGAAGGGGAGCTTGGAGTTGGATGGGAGGAATGTGGGAAGGGGAGAGAACGGCGAATGGTGAGGAGTGATTGAGGGCCACTAACGACGAGCCGGTCTCGCGATGGAGCTGTGGATGTGCTAGAAATAAAGCAGGAGGCAGAACAGGGTAGAACTTAGACTGAAAAAGAGGATAACATTCTGTTGCCGATTAAAACACCTGTTCTCCAGTCGAGGAGCTCTACTGATGAAGGAGGCTGGTTAGCTTTGCTCTGTTTAGGGTCCATAGGCCCCTAGGCACAGCGTATCGACTAGAAAATTTATATAGTTAGCTACAAAGAGGACCAAGTCAGTGCAGATGGCTTAACTAACACAAGTCTGTTTCCCCAAGGGAGTGTGGATAGGGGGACAGCAAACAAAAACTCAGACTGCAAGAGCGTAAACACTGTTGCCAAGGGTGATCACTTGTTCACTTAGCAGCTGTATTGAGTGCCTCCTCTGTGCTGCTCTCTGCTGATACTGTGCTCTCACTCTCAAGGGATTTATAGTCTGAGATAGGGGATGAAGTGACTTCACACTTGGATTGTTTAAAGAAAGACTATCATTAAGTCCTAGAGGCCTGAGGGTCAAGCTCTTTTTGGTATAACTGGGGGATTTTTTTTCTTTCATGGTGCTGAAATTTGCTCATAAAACGGGAAGAATGGATCTGAGCTATGGTTACTGTGGCATGGATAAGGTAGAAGCTCTGATGTGCTTTGGGGTCTTCACCTGAGAAGGGCTTTGTGAAAGGAAGCTGTAAAGATGGCAAGGATTTAAGATTTATGAGTGACAGAAAGTGGGAGATTGAGTGACATGAAAAGGAGAAAAAGATGATGACTCTAGCTTTCAAAGGGTCCACGGTGGCCTTCTGAACAGGTTGGTGTTGAAGAGTATGAACTGATCTCCTTCTTTCCATAGGTGTGGGCACAAGCAGTTCCTCCCTGTGGAATCTGATGGGCAATGCCATGGTGATGACCCAGTATATCCGCCTTACCCCAGATATGCAGAGTAAACAGGGTGCCCTGTGGAACCGGGTGGTAAGAGTCTTTCTCTCTCCTGTGTTGGTGACTCAGAAAGTCCTAAAAAGTTCACCAGTGGCATACTGACTTAATTTTACTGTCTGTCTCCAGTATTCTGTCTTCTGTGGATATCAAGGATTTTCATTTCAGAGGTGATGATAACCTTCATAATGAAATCAGATATTTAAGGAAATGCTCTTTATTGCCCTAATTATAGCAAATAATTCATTTTGATTCTGTTTCCTGAAATGTCTTTAATTCCTGATTGACCTGATGGTATTACTCCTTGCAGGTTAATAACTCATGTTTAATTACTTTGCTTTGTAAAGTAGAAAACTGCTCTTTTAATATATCCCAAACTTCATCCCAGTATCCCCCCTTGTTATTTCCCTTTGAAGAGTCTAATTTTAAATTTTATTTTCATGTGAAAGCCACTTTGAGCCCTTGGTCATTTTATTTGTCCTTCTCTGGACCTTTTCTAGCTACATTGTCTTTCTTGAGGTATGGCGGCAAGAAGTGAATGCCATATTCCTGGTGTGGCTGCACTGTGATTTTGTACAAGTGTAAGATGATGCTTTCATTTCAGTTTCCAGGGCTCTTTCTAAATCTTTTACGACCGCTTTACTTATGGGAATGACCTTGGCATCCTTTAATACTTTGTCTTGGGTTCTCATAAGTTAAGAACTTACTTTTACATGGTTTTTATTATTAATTGTAGATAAGTGTACCTCAGAAAAGAGAACTATTTCTTTTCACTGTTCATTTTATGTGGCAGAGAATTCTAAAGGAGCAGAGGGATAAGAGAAGTTTCTACGTGAACTATTTGCACAGGCTGGCCCCTTAACCCAGATTGTAGTTCCGAGCTCGTTCTTGGGCAGAGTGCAGGGCACTGTGCTCTGGTGGAAGAGGTGAACAGCTGGCAGTTGCAAGACTTGGGTTCTAGATCTGGCTGTATCACAGACCCACTATTAGCCCTGGACAGTTACTTAACCTCTCACAGTTGTCAGTTTCTCCATCTGTCAGATGAGCTTCATAATATCTGCTCTACTTGCCCACCACGGTTATTGTGAGAGTAAAATAAAACAATAGGTGTGAAAAAGCTTTGGAAAGTTAAAATGTTACAGAAATGTGCACTGTTATGTTATTACGTCTGTTATAAGATTCATTGACGGAACTCTCTGGGTTACTAAATGATTATATCCAAAGCTCGATACTTTGCTGCTGTCTTAACTCTTTTAGCAGCAATTTTAGTCTAGGATCTAGTTATCCTGCCCTTTTTCAGATTCTCTGATACCTGTATTTTTTGTTGTCTGACTAGCAGAATGAGCTTTGGAGGTGTTTCTGAGTTGCTTGAATAGAAAGCATTTGTTTGAGCCGTGGTTCTCATTTGGCTGTCCATTGGAGTTGATGCGTGGTTCCCCCGGAGATTTTGATTTAATTGGAATGGGTATGGCTTGGCAATTGGGATTTTTCAAAGCCTCCAGGTGAATCTAATGTGCAGCAAAGTTTCAGAAACACTATAGGTAGCCCTGAGTGAAACTGTATAGCACTGTGCTGCTGGAGGCCAAGGATAAGGGGCAGACATCTCTTGGGTCATTGTGAACTTCTCTGGCCTTGCCCTCCTCTCAGGGGCATAATATACCTGCTGGCTATGGAGCCAATGAATTTCACTGGCTATGGAGCCCAGAAATCTAAATGAAACAGCGGAAAGGTCAGAACCCAGAATGACAATACAGGGACTGGGCTCATCAGAGCAGGTAAGCTATTGAAGATTTCAGGGTTCTTTGGTGAATTCGGAAGTATCAGCACCCTTTTCATTTTTGACTGTGTACTTCTAATACTATCACTTTTGAAGACTTCTCAGAAATTAAAAATGAAAACTGAAAGTGACCTAGCAGTACGTTGCTCGAGAGCCGGGATAACCTATTTGGAGAGCCTTTGGCTGCACCCCACTGGTCTTTCTGCTCTTCCTTCCCTTCTTCCCTCCTTCCTGGTGAGCTTTAACCAGGAGCCTCTCTAAACTAGATACCCACTCTGGTTTCTCCTTGAAAGTGTTCAACTATTTAGAGCACTTAACCATGCACTTACCTTCTCCATTTTCCAAGGTTTTGATACACAATTCAAAAGAAGAAAAACAGGAGTCTCTCACCTCCTTAATGCTTTCCCCCTGGAGGCTGTCCCTGCGGTGGGGATGGTGGTGTTCTCCTTTAGAGCATTTAGTTTCTTGGCCATGGGCATGAGGTTTTGGGGGACTGTAACTTAACCTTCTTGCAGAACTCTGATTTGCGCCCCAGCTTGGCATAGGGCCAAGTCTAGCTAATGAGAGTTGTTTATAGCATCTGCTAATTGCTTCTGGAAACCTGAGAGTAATGACTTACTTTTCTTATTCTTGTGTAATGAACGAGGCATTGACCTTTAAATTCAAGCTTTTTAGAGTCTTTCTGTCAGAAGGGTGATCTTAAGTTGCAAATGAATGTTAGTTCAGCCACCTGCACTCTATGGTCTGAGATACTTTGCTGGGTGGGTGTAGGATCACAGTAGTCTAATTTGGCATTCTTGTCTTTTCCAACTTTGGAGTACTATCCTGTTTCTATTGGGAGAGGTTGAAGATAATTGGGAGGTTTATTCACTTTTCATATTAAATCTCAGATACAGCTGAATGGCCCATCTCTTTAATTTTACGACACAAACATTTAGCAAGTCTTAGATTTCATTTTTAGCCCTTAACCTAGTGTTACCTGCATTTATGTTGTCCAAGTCCGTAGGCTCTTGACGAGGGCTTGAGGGGTTTCGCATTTCTTGCTCCTCATTGACTCCAGCGTCTTTTTCACTTTAGCCGTGTTTCCTGAGAGACTGGGAGTTGCAGGTGCACTTCAAGATCCATGGACAAGGGAAGAAGAATCTGCATGGGGATGGCTTGGCAATCTGGTACACAAAAGATCGGATGCAGCCAGGTATTGGGACCCTGTATTGCTCTTCTGCGGGGGTGTGACAGGCCAGCTTTTTCATCTGCACTCTTTGAGAACGGTGTGTCCCCACAATGCCAGCAGTTTTACCTCTACCTTGATGTCTGTGGATGAAGACTGGCCTGTCTAGTCTCTGGAATGGGGTCTAAGTCCTAATAAGCAGCTGAACTTGACTCATCCTGGGGCAATTTCTTGCTTATTAGTTCCTTCCAGATTCCCTTTGAAACCACTTGGCCTGTTGGCTGGGTGAAAGCGCTGTCTCTCCCAAACACCGATGATTGGGTTGGCCGCTTTCTTCTGGGCATGCACAGGGGACGATCTCAGCACTCCTGACTCAGGAGAAGAGTTATCTAGTTTTCCTTGTTGTGCGGGAGCCATTGCTCCAAGTAGATGGCAAACTCAGCCTGATTTGACCTGGTCTCTTTTGTAACAAGAAGTGGAACTTGGGAATTCAGTTCTCTCTCGGGGGCATAGTCATCACCAAGTGTTTGTGAAGCAGAATTCTTTCGGGGCGCCTTGGCAACCAGTTTGGATCAGGGAGCAGCTGTAGAGCTAAACACAGTTGCAGTGGCCTTCTCTCTTTCCCCTGCCTTCAATAACAAACAACTACGGATATTTACTGGGTGCTTGTTACAGGCCATGCACTTTGCTGCGTGCTTTTACGTATGTTTTCTCATCTTAAAGAGAGGCCTGGGAGTCATTTGACTTTCACTTTTTCCTCCATCATAGTGATATATTATTCCTTTATCAACTCTTGGCTTTATTTCATTGTTCGTCATCTGTTCTCTCTCTCTAGGGCCTGTGTTTGGAAACATGGACAAATTTGTGGGGCTGGGAGTATTTGTAGACACCTATCCCAATGAGGAGAAGCAGCAAGAGGTAATGGCAAGTGTCAGAGCTTAGGTCAGCTGCACTGACATCACAGTCCTTTGCCTCAGGAATGTCATTCAGGAGGGAACAGAGGGGAAGAAAGTGAGGGGTTCCGTTCTATTTTCTTCATTGATTGAACTTCAAAAGTTAATGTCCTTGTCAAGGTTTTTTCTAGAGAGAACTGTTAATGGTGCACAGTCTTTTGGGAATGGCTGTTGTAAATGGGGGCTTTCTCTTTAGGTTCACAGTATGCTCTCTTATGCACATTAGGTAGCGGATGGAATTGAGCATGTTTGGCTGGTTGGTGATGTGGCTACTATGCCAGTACCAGAACAAGCTGAATTTATGTAACTCAGCTCCCCTGACTTAATATGTCACCGCTGTGCTCTCTTCTGCAGCTTGCTCACATTTTCCAGCATCCTTTTCTTCCTCTTCTCAGCCATGAACAGCAATTCTCTCCTATAGGAAAGGCTATAAAAGGAAATTGGTGAAATCCCAGCATTTTGTTGGAACCCAGGATCTGGCTGTTGGCAGAGGCTTCTTGCTTTTTGTTAGCTGACCCTAGGGTTCTTTAGTACTTTCCTGTACTGGCAACAGGTTTGTACTCTCTCTGCCCAATGGCCTTGCTATCAGATGGTGGGAAAATGATTATGACAGGTTGTTGCTGGGTATCCTGTAGCTAAATAATATTTAGCAAGAAAGGCAGAATTAGAAATGGAGGCAGAATTCACTTAATTTTTTCCCCAAAAGTTTATTATGAAAAATTTCAAACTTATAAAAAAATTGGAAGAACAGATCATCATATGTGCAACACCCAGATTCAATAGTGTTTAACATTTCCCACAGAGTTTATTTTAGAGGAAGTGGAAAGTGAGACCTGAGTTAGGAGAATAACCTTTTGGTGTGAGTCAGTTACAGAGTTGCATCTCCATGTTTCTTCTGGCCTCCTCTTCACTCCACCATACATTAAGCACTTTGTAGGTGCCAAAGAATTAGTGAGCAAGACCAACCTGGTCTTTGCACTCAGTAGCAAAGTGAGAATGCCGATGGGGGAACTGTGGGGCGCTGTGGGAGGACATAACAGGAGCATCTAACCTGGAGTGGACAGTGGTGATGCTGGTGGTCCTTGGTGAAGACTTTTTTCAGGAAGTGACATTTACCTTGAAGTCTGCGGAATTAGGAACCAGTGTTCCATGCAGAAGGAAACGCTTGTGTTAAGGAGATAACATGAGAGAAGGGATGATGAATATGAGGAAAAAAGAGGGGATCAGAGAGAGATGAGGCTAGAAAGAAAAACAGGGCCAGCAGTTTTGCTATGTTGCACAATTCCAGGAGCCATCATTCACCTTGCTTCTTTAGTATTAACGCTGTTCCCTCTTGGGCCAGTTAACTGGCCACTGAGATTGAGCAGTGTCTGGGTAGTAGGTGGTTTGGCTATTGAGACCAGCACCAGACAATTTGAGTATATGTGACTCATCCTCACCATGCACATTATGGGGCCGGGTTCCTCCTTTTACGGAGTCTAGACTTTATGCTAAGGAGGTAAGTGCATTAAAGCATTTTGATGAGGAGAAATGTCATGACTGGATTTGCAGTTATGCTGAGGAAATAGTGGTGATTAGAATGCGTCTGAATAAGAGGTGTGGGCTTCAGGGCTGGCCTAGAGTTTCAAACCTAGCTCTCTGCTTCCCCCAGAAATAAATTGTTCAGACTCTTCTTAGCTTCCATTTCACCATCTGATAGTAGTAATTCTGATATGAGGGGGCAGAGCTGATGGGCTTATTTTGTAAGGAGAGTAGATGTTAATCAAAAAAGTTAGTTTCAGATGGTAAAAATCAGGACTTCCTTTCTGGCTAGCTGTTATAGTTCTCACCCCCAATTGCGTATTGGCATTACCTGGAAAGCTTTTAAAAATGCTGGTGTCCAGGCCCCCAGCCCGGGAACTCTGATTCTGTTTATCTTAGGTGCAGTCTAGGCAAGCTTACTTTTTTGCAGCTCTCCAGATGAATCACATGCATAACCAGGATTGAGAACCCCTGGACCAACATCAGGTCCTTGCTTGCTGTTTATTTATTAGAACTACATTTTAAAAAGGTAGTAAATCAATTTCTCTTTATGAGGTGGCTATTATGTGGCTGGTACTTTACAAATATTGTCCTAATCCTCATGAAATCTTATAGTCAGTATTATTTTTGCTGTTTTACCAGTGAGTAATCAGAGGCTTAGAGAAGCTAAGTGTCTCCTTCAAGGTAACAGCCAATGTAAGGTGGAGTGAGATTTTCAACACAGGTCTGCCTGATTCCAGAGGCTGTGCTTTTAATTATGATGCTCTACCACCTCTCATCCATCGTTTCTTCTGCCAGGTTGATGTCCCTGAGAATGTAGACGTTTTATTATTTTCATGTGATCTATGCAATTTCATTTCTTAGAACTTCCACTCAATGCAGAGAGTTGTAGAAAGTGTATTTCCTTCTACATCCTGACAACCCGGAACTGTCTTAGAGGGTAAAATCAAATGTGTTTTGTTAGTGCCATGGTTTATTTTGATATCACACATAAAGGGGCCAGGCATTGTTCTAAGCACTTTTGCATGTGTTATTTACTTATCATAACAACCCTTTGGGATAGATATTATTATCCCTACTTGATGGGTAAGAAACTGAAGTGCAGAAAGATTAAAAAACACACAGGTGGTGGGGTCTGACTCCAGAGTCTTCAGTCTCATTATTTTCCTTTATTTATTTTGAGCACATAAGGAGAGGGTGACAAATATGGTACCTTTGACAACTTGAAAATGTCACGTATAGAAGATGTGCTGGACAAGGAGCAGGCAGGAGTGGGTGTGGAACAATTCATCCAATCCCTCAAGGTAGTGGTATAAACGTTTCTCTGGTTTCTTGTTTCCTTGGTACCAGAGTGCTCAACCCTATTGCTCAACTTACTTCCTACCGCATTTGTTCATGAAGAAATACTGGGAAAACACTACCAACCAGTAATGCATCTGAGAAGGGAGTGAGGGAGTTCAATGTGTAAGCTGAGTTTAGGCTTGACTCTCTGAAATCAGGACAGATTGTTGAAAGTTACATGACCTCAGTTTCCTCATCAGCAGTATAGCAATTGTAGTTTAGGTGAGTAAGTCAAGAGCTTTAATATTTGGGAGTACAGGATACTATCTGTGCCACAGTGAGGTTGCCATATTATAAATAGTTGTTAAAATGATAGTTGAAGAAATAGAAAATCTGGATAGATCTGTAATAAGTAAAAAGATTGAATTAGTAATAAAAAACGAGTCACAAAGAAAAGCCCAGGCCCAGAAGACTTTACTGGTAAATTATACCAAACATATAGGGTAGAATTAATACCACTTCTTCTCAAACCCTTACAAAAAATAAGAGGAGACATTGACCAACTCATTCTTTGAGGCCAGTATTATCCTGATACCAAAACCAGATAAAGATATTGCAAGACAAGAAAACTACAGACCAGTATCTCTTATGAATATAGATGTAAATAAACATCATCGTAAAATACTAGCAAACCAAATCCAGCAACATATAAAAAGAATTATACACCATGGCCAAGTATATTTATCCTAGGAATTCACATTTGGTTTAATAATCTGAAAATTTATGGGATAAACCATATTAATAGAATAAAGGACAAAATCATATGATCATATCAATAGATGTAGAAAAGGCATTTGACAAAATTAATAGCTCTTTATGATAAAAACACTCAACAAATTAGAAATAGGAGGGAACTTCTTCAACCTGATAAAGGGCATCTATGAAAACCCCCCAGCAAACGTCCTACTTAATTGTGAGATACTGAATACTTTCCCCCTGAGATCAGGAATAAGACAAGAATATCCGCTCTTACCACTTCTATTCAACATTGTACTGGAGATTCCAAAAGTCAGGGCAGTGAGGCAAGAGAAAAAAAAGACATTCAGTTTGGAAAGGAAGAAGTAAAATTATTTCTATTTGCAGATGACATCATCTTGGATATAGAAAATCCTAAATAATCCACAAAAAAACTGTTAGAACTAAGAAATGAATTCAGCAAGGTTGCAGGATGTGAGATCAGCATTCAAAAATCAATTATATTTATGCTTGCATTGAACAATCAGAAAATGAAAGTTAAGAAAACAGTTTCATTTACACTATCATCAAAAAGAATAAAATATTTGGAAATAAAGTTAACAAAAAAACATATTCTGAAAACTATAAAATATTGTTGAAAGAAATTAAAGAAGACCTAAATAAATGGAAAGACATCCCATGTGATGGATCAGAAAACTTAGTATTAACATGGTGATACTCCCGACATTAATCTACAAATTTGATGCAATTCCTATCTATCAAAAGCATAGCTAGCTTCTCAGAAATTGACAAACTGATCCTAAAATCAATATGGAAATTCAAGAGAACCAGAATAGCCAGATTAATCTTGATAAAGAAGGGCAAAGGGGCTGGACTGGTGGCACAGTGGTTAAGTGCACATGTTCTGGTTTGGTGGCCCGGGGTTCACCAGTTTGGATCCTGAGTGCAGACATGGCACTGCTTGGCAAGCCATGCTGTGGTAGGCGTCCCACATATAAAGTAGAGGAAGATGGGCACAGATGTTAGCTCAGGGCCAGTCTTCCTCAGCAAAGAGAGGAGGATTGGCAGCAGATGTTAGTTCAGGGCTAATCTTCCTCAAAAAAAAAAAGAAGAGCAAAGTCAGGGGACTCACTTCCTGATTTCAAAGCTTAGTACAAAGCTACAGTAATAAAGGCAGTGTGATACTGGTATAAGGATAGACATAGATAATGGAATAGAATTGAAAATCCCGAAATAAATTCTCATAATCAATTGATTTTTGATAAGGGTAGCAAGACAATTCAATGAGGAGAGAATTGTCTTTTCAACAAATGATTCTGAGACAACTATGTATCCACAGGCAGAATGATGAAGTTGTCCCCTGCCTCACACCATACGCAAATATTTGCTAAATGGATCAATGAACTAAATGTGAAAGCTAAAACTATGAAACTCTTAGAAGAAAACATAGTGTTAATTCTTCATGACCTTGGATTAGGCAATAGTTTCTTAGATATGACAAAAACAGAAGCCACAAAATGAAAAAAATAGGTAAATTGGACTTCATCAAAATTAAAAACTTTTGTGTTTTGAAGGACACCATTAAGAAAGTGAAAAGACAGCCCACAGAATGGGAGAAAATAAACATAAATCATATACCTGATAGGACCCTTGTAATAGTTCTTTATATATTCTAGATACAACTCAATAATGAAAAAGACAACCCTATTAAAAAGTGGCCGGGGCTGGCCCCATGGCCGAGTGGTTAAGTTCGAGCGCTCCGCTGCAGGCGGCCCAGTGTTTCGTTGGTTCGAATCCTGGGCGCGGACATGACACTGCTCATCAAACCACGCTGAGGCAGCATCCCACATGCCACAACTAGAAGGACCCACAACGAAGAATATACAACTATGTACTGGGGGGCTTTGGGGAGAAAAAGGAAAAAAATAACATCTTAAAAAAAAAAAAAGTGGCCAAAAGATCTCAGTAGATATTTCCCCCAAGAATATCTATGAAAGGCAAGTAAACAGATGAAAAGATGCTCAACATCATTAGCCATTAGGGACATACAAATCAAAACATAATGAGATGCCGCTTCATACCCACTTGCATCGCCAAAATAAAAAAGATGATAACTGTTGGTAAGGATGTGGAGTAATTGAAACTCTCATACTCTCAATGTGGGAATGTAAAATGGTGCAGTTGTTTTGGAAAACAGTTTGGCAGTTCTTCAAACAGTTAAACATAGAGTTTATATGATCCAGCGGTTCCACGCCCATGTATATACCCAAGAGAAATAAAAACATATCTACATAAAAACTTTTACATGAATGTTCATAGCAGCATTATTCATAATAAAGCTAAAAGGATACAACTCAAATGTCCATCAACTGATGAAGGGATAAACAAAATTAAGATATATCCGTACAATGGAATATCATTCAGCATTAAAAAGAAATGAAGCATTTATATGTGCTCCACTCTGGATGACCCTTGATAACATGCTAAGTGAAAGAAGCCAGTCACAAAAGACCACATATTGTATGATCCTATGTATGTGAAATATCCAGAATAGGCAAATCTATAGAGACAAAGTAGGTGAGTAGTTGCCTAGGGCTGGGCGAATGGGAATGGGGGTGGGGAGAGTGACTGCTAGTGAGCACAAGATTTCTCTTTGGGTGATGAAAATGTTCCACATTCATTATAATCTTAACTCTGAATATACTAAAAGACATTGAATTATAGACTTTAAATAGGTGAATTGTGTGGTATGTGAATTCTATCTTAGTGTTGCTTTTTAAAAAAATATTGATTAAAACGTGACCTGATCATCTTTTCTTGGCACTGTGAAGCCATCAGCTGATGGTCATTAGTTCTCATGAGAAGCCAGATGTTGGTGAAAAGTTGCAGGGAACTCAGTAGCAATTTTGGACCAGGAATGTTCTTCTTTCAGTGGAAATCAGAGTCTGATGACAAGAGGCCGTCCTGGAATGAGAGCACAGAATTGCAGCCCTTTGCAGCCTTTGCCCTCCTTCTTCCCAGTAAGACCTTTGGGCCTCACTCTGTGGCGGCGGACACAGCTGGTTGGAGAGTGGGGAGAACAGCTCACTGCTCTTCCCAGGTCAGGCCAGCTTGGGAGTCTAGTTTGAAGCCCTTCCTATGTATTTTTTAATGTGATGACTATTTTTCCTCCTTTGAAACTGGAGAAAATTAACAGTACTGTGCCATCCAACTTAAAAACACATTTCCTCAAGTCGTTATGTTGATAAAGACACTGATCCTCTTGGTCTCTTTATTGTTGGCAGAGAGAATCTTTACATTATTAAAAGAACGCCGTAACTTCTTCAATTCTCTTGTTATCATCCACCTTGGATGTGACTTAGGTTTTTTTCCAGTCTTAGGTGAGGCAGTGTTTTCCAAGAGAGACTCCTTTGGAAGCTAGATCTAGGGAGTATTGGCAAGCTCTCAGATGTGATTAAGCATTGAAGCTGAGCTTCATTGGTGAGAACTACTTTTCGAGGGAAGTAGAGATGTATGGTTTTCTGCTAGAATTAAATAAAGACCAGGAGAAGATGATCTTTCTTTTTCTGAAACAGTGAAAGAGGGAGAGAGGAAGTAGAAAGAAAGCAAGAGCCAGTGCTCCAGAGGACATTGGGTTTTGACCCTTTTGAGAATGTGGTCAAAGTGTGGGCCTACAGAAAGATACAGGTGCATGTGGGATTTTATATATAATTTTAGAAAGTTCCTACATTCCCCAAAGTAGAACTGTAGACAAGATCTCCTATTCTGTAGAATTGATGGTTCGTCTCATTAACAAGCAGTATTCACATACTATCAAAATGATGGGTAGCAGTGAAATTAAAGCATGCATATTAGGCTATTTTCTGAATGTTGATACTTGTACTTTGGGTAGATAAGTTATGAACTTCAGTTTTGAGGGTGTACCTCAAGTTTAAACTTTCCTGATTTTAGAGTACTCTTTACTGAATTCCTCAAATTATATCATTTGGGTTTGTTATAGTAGGGTCACAACTGAAATAAATGGGATTAACATCATTCCATGAGTGATTTAAACAAACACATGGACAAAGAAAACAGTTCAGTGGTTACCAGGGGAAGGGGGTAAAGGGGAGCACTGATGTGGTGACAAGAAATCATGTACAACTGAAATTTCACAATGATGTAAACTATTATGAACTCAATTAAAAAAAAATCATTCCTTGAGTTTGAGAGATCATGCTAGCGTTCAAGTATGTGAAGGTCTTTCAGGCAGTCAGCTGGCCTGGAGGCAGCACTTTTCTGTATCCTCCAGTCAGGGAGCTTTGGGACTGGGAGACAGGGTCACTAGTATAGGTTAGCGGTTTGAGGGGCCTTCTCATCCTGCCCAGTAATGTGGTAAGAATCTCACTGATCTTGTTACACTCTGAATAGGATGAGTGTTGCTGAGTTAACCAGTCACCTCTTTATACAGATTCCTGCATAAGGGTGAGTTGGATG
The DNA here is from genome assembly GCF_021613505.1 of Equus quagga. Lineage (NCBI taxonomy): Eukaryota > Metazoa > Chordata > Mammalia > Perissodactyla > Equidae > Equus > Equus quagga. The sequence continues at coordinate 59,961,970 of NC_060271.1, forward strand.
AAGATTACTGTAGGACCAGTGACTTAGAAAATTTGGAAAGTCTGGGGCTGGTCCCATGGTCTGGTGGTTAAGTTCAGCATGCTCCACTGCGGTGGCCTGGGTTCGATTCCTGGGTGCAGACCTACACCACTCGTCAGTGGCCATGCTGTGGCAGTGACCCACATACAAAATAGAGGAGGACTGGCACAGATGTTAGCTCAGGGCGAATCTGCCTCAAGCAAAAAGAGGAAGATTGGCAACAGATGTTAGCTCAGGGCAAATCTTCCTCAGCAAAAAACAAAACAAAACAAAGTTTGGAAAGTTTGAGAAGCATCTGGCAGTGGCAGTGGCAGTGGCAGTGAGTGTGTTCCACTAGTGATCCAAGAGGAGGATCAAATGGAGGTGTGAAGGGAGATGCTGTAGAAGAGGCATTTGTTTTATTAATTCCAATCTTTATATAAAAGCTCATTACAGAAAAATCAGAAAAGGCCAAAACAAAAACAACACTGTACAGACAACTTAAGAACAAAAACTTTGCATCATATTGAACCTATTGTTTTTACCCTTTTTTAAAAAAAGATTGGCATCTGAGATAACAACTGTTGCCAATCTTTTTTTTTTTTCTGCTTTTTCTCTCCAAATCCCTCCATACATATTGTATATTTTAGTTGGAGGTCCTTCTAGTTGTGGCATGTGGGATGCCACCTCAACGTGGCCTGACGAGCGGTGCCGTGTCCGCACCCAGGATCCGAACCAGTGAAACCCTGGGCCTCCGAAGCTGAGCACACGAATTTAACCACTCGGCCACGGGGCCGGCCCCTTAACTTTTTTAATTTTGAAATTTTTTAGACATAAAAAAATTGAGAGTATGGTAAATACTAGATTCAGATTAATCTTTTAAAAATTTTTTATTTTGATATAGTTTCAGACTCACAGGTAAGTTAGAAGAATACAACACAGAATTCTGGAATGGTCTTCACCCAGATTCCCTAAAATGTTAATGTTTTACTACATTTGCTTTGTCTTTTTCTTTCACCTCTGTTTCTGTGTGTCTCTGTGTGTGCTCATGCATGTGTGTAGATTTATTTCTGAACTACTTAAGAGTAAATTGCCTTCATCATGCTCCCTCAGTCCTAAGTACTTCACTTGTTTTTCCTAGAAATGAGTTCCCTTAGACACAGCACAGTGATCACAGTCAGGAGCTTAGCGTTGACAGCAGCACCTCTCTAATCTACTGACCTTATTCAGATTTCACCACTTGTCTCAACGTGTCCTTCATAGCAAAAGAAAATCCCAGATCTTATGTTGTATTCCGCTGTCACGTCTCTCTTTTCCTTTAATCTGGAACCATTCTCTAGTATTTCTTTGTGTTTCAGGGTATATTAGAGACCTAGATTTTTTGTGTTTTGTATCTAACAGTATATACTAAACATTTTTCCGTATTGATAGATACTGAGAGCAGCATAGGATAGTGATTGAGCCAGGGTTCTGGGGCCAGACTATCTGGTTTCAAATCCTGGTTTCACTACTTAATACCTGTGTTATCTTCAACAAGTTTTGCCTGTGAAATGGGGATACTAACACTACCTCTTAGGGTTGTGAGAATTAAATGAACGCATACGTGTATGTTACTGAGTACACTGCCAGGCACAGGGTAAGCTCTCAGAACGTGCCAGCTATTCTTATTCACACCGCTACATGACATTCCCAAGGGACATTCTGCAGACATCTTGGCAGTAGTTGTGGCTTTGTTCGCCTCTCCCACCCTCCTTTTCTTCATACCAAGGTTCCAGAGGGCAACCTTGGCCAGCGAACTCCACTGCAGTGTGGTTTAGGTTGGCAAAAACTGCTCTAAGGGAGTAGCTTCCAGATGCTGGTTCGTGAACTCATATTGGTTGGTAATGGTGTCACTGGTCTAAGAATAGGAACATTGAAGTGACTTCATCAATGCTAAATGACTTATTATGAAAGCACATAGTTCTCTTTTTTTGGTGTTAAAATGTGCTTTTAAAAAATGATATTTATTATAGGTGGTTGTTCTGTCATTATTGTATTTTAGTATATTTAGTGGGTCAAAAAAAACAAAAATGGAGCTGGCCCTGTGGCCGAGTGGTTAAAGTTCCATGCGCTCCGCATTGGCAGCCCAGGTTCGCGGTTGCAGATCCTGGGTGCGGACCTACTCCACTCATCAACCGTGCTGTTGAGGCATCCCACATACAAAATAGAGGGAAGAAAGATTTTTAAAGATTTATTGCTAATGTGAGGTAAAAAGTGGAAGGCCTAGTCATGAGTTGCTGAAGTAGACAGATTCCAGCTCTAAAGCTGTAAGGCTGTGTGTCTAGTGCAGTATTTCTTAACTTTAGTGGCACATTACAGCTGCCTGGGTGCTTTTTAAAAAGTACATCACCCTGCCACAACTAGAGGGACTCACAACTAAAAATATACAACTACATTAAACCAGGGGGATTTGGGGAGAAAAAGGAAAAGTAAAATCTTAAAAAAGTACATGATCCTGTGCCCCACTCTAAACCTACTGACTGAGACTCTGACTGCGAGACCCTCATATACGTGCAGTTGCAAAGCTCCTCCAAGTGATTCTGAGGCCCAGCTCACCTCTGGCTGTTCCCGGCTGACTGGATGCTTCACCCGCCCTGGGAAGAGTCAGACCTACTTAGGTTAAGGGTCGTTGTCCTGGGTACTTTCTTTTTTTTTTTTTAAACTGAACAGTATTTTAAGATTTTATTTTTTTCCTTTTTCTCCCCAAAGCCCCCGGGTACATAGTTGTATATTCTTCATTGTGGGTCCTTCTAGATATGGCATGTGGGACACTGCCTCAGCGTGGCTTGATGAGCAGTGCCATGTCTGCACCCGGGATTCGAACCAACGAAATACTGGACCGCCTGCAGCGGAGCGCGAGAACGTAACCACTCGGCCACGGGGCCAGCCCCATGGGTACTTTCTTGAAAGCTGCAACTTAAACTTCTGATCACAGTTGCTAGAATTGATAAATGAGGCAAGCTTTGGGATCATCAGAGCTCCCCAGGGCCTTTTTTAATCCTTTTTTTCCCCTAATTGTTCACTGAAGTTAGGAGCTTTCTTGTCAGAAGCCCATTTCTGTAAACTGCTTGATAATATACTCATAATTCGCTTATTCTAAATGATAGTTATAGAAGAGTAGTTTTATGGCAGTTTAATGATGCACTGATTCATTTCGTTCCTTTCTGTAGTCTTGTACATATTCCACCAGTGGCATAAGAGAAGAGTAGCTGAGCAGCTGCTCTGAGGCTCGCCCTAAACTCCTGACTGTGGCCTCTGAGGCCCAGTGTGCCCTGGCTCCTGCTTCAGCTCACACCAGCCTTGTCCTCACTACCTGTGTTTCAGATTCTCCTGTCTTCTAGTCCTTGAATATGCCAACTTCATTCTTCTCATACCCCCACATCTTTTGGTGGATCCCTCTAACTGCTTGGGTCTCAGCACAGATGTTGTCTCCTCAGGGAGATGATCCCTCACCAGTCTTTATTGTATTACCTATTCATAGTATTTGTCACTATCTGAAATAATTTTATTGATTGATTGTCTCTTCCCTCTAACGTCAGCTCCATGAGAGCAGATCCCTGTCCATCTTGTTTCCCATTGAACTCCCAGAGTCTGGAACAGTGCCTGGCTCCTAATAGGTGCTCACTAAGTATTAGAGGAAGGAGTGCTTTGGACTCTACACCCTGGCCCACCCTTCTGTAGTGCAGGCCTGAGCTACGCTTGTGGAGGTGTCTCTTGTTACTAGGAGATTAGAACTGTAGCAGTTTTCTGGAGCAAAGCTAAATACCCTTGAGCCTTATGATTTTTTGAAATCTGTTGTGCTGCAATGCTCTCACAGAGCTTTTTCCTTGCCCACATGTTGTAGGTTAGAATGACAACAGCTATTTAGAAATATTTGTCCATAAGGCGCAATTAGAGGGTAACTGATCCCTTTGGATTAGAGTTAACTTCATAGTCTCTCAAGTGGTGGGATTTTTGTCTTCTGGGTAAGAGCTGTATCCTGAAATCCTGAGCAGTAAAGAACATCTTGAATTTAGAAGAACTTAGGCCTATTTGTCACTCCTGTCTTTCCCCTTGCTTCAGAAATATTGTAGTCTGGGTACAGATAAACTTGTGGCCTGCTTGGACAGTGTTTTCTAAAGCTTCTGAAAGCCTCATGACCTTAGAGAGGTCTTCCTGATGGACCCCTTTGAGAATCTGATGGTGGTAACAGACCTTCTCCTTAGAAAATGTACATATACCTGTGCATATAGTTTTGCCTGTAATTTTGAGGGGTGTAAGGACTTGCTGAATGCCCTCCATGGACCCTAAAATTCTGTTTGGGGATTTAGATTGCTTTGCTCATCCATCACAGCTGGGTCATAGCTCTTCCATGGCTGTTTCTTTCTGACCCGGTCTCCTGTGCCTTCTCTTGTTTTTATAATAACCTGCTGGACCCTCTCAGGCCCAGAAGAGGCGGTATTCTCCAGGAGTCCAGGTACTTAATTCTTGACCCACCATGGTCATCCCTTATTCCCTGTGTGTCCATCCAACATTTGCTACTGTTTATATCCACGTGGCTGTTGCCTCAAGAGTCACCAGTCTCTGATTTCGACTGCATCTCCACCTTGCATGTTGACTGTTTAGGACAGTGAGGAACTCACCAAAGAAGTGGCATGTCTCATGTTTCCTCTCCTGTCATCACTCTGCCTCTCTGCACTGCCTTAGCACTGGGCTTGTCTGGAACGGTTAGCTCATTGTTTCTAAGGAGAATTTGCTCCTACAACTCTATTGGAGAGAGAGGGCCCCTGAAGTAGGTGGGGAAATGGATGGGATATGGAGAAACTTTCAGTGGGAGAACCTTGCCTGGAGTATTATTGGGAGAAGTTATATGTGGGCTGGAAGGTCTTTTGACTAAGAACAGGTGTCGTGCTGGAGAACACCATCCAGCAGCCTGGTTCTGGCAGTGCTCTTTCTGAGTCCTAATCCATTTAGTATCATATGGTTATAGGATTTTAGAATTTGAAAGGAGCTATCCTGAATGGGAAGATTTCCCTCATCAAACAAGTATTTTCACAATACCTGCTGTATGCAAAACACTTACCCTGAGGGGGAAGGGATGGAGCTAAGGTGGAGACATGCAAAGAAGCATAATAAATGATTTTTTCTTTAAGAAGTTTACGTGGCAGTTTGGGAGATAAGTGTATATACATAAAAAGAAAACCGTCAGTCTTGGGCAATATATAGGTGCCAAATGGTGATCTCTGGGAGTATTCGAGTCAGACTCCAGAGGGCCCATTTCAAGCCCGTCCCAGATCCATAGCAAGGAGGATTCCTGAAGACAAGTGCAGAGTTGAGTTGCTTCCTGGGCCATATCCCTTGAGTGACCATCTGAGTGTGGGTTCTCATGGGCTGCTAATGATGAGGCAGAGTGGTCGTCTGGTCTGCTGTAAGGGGCTCAGCTTGTGTGTACAAAATTCCTGTTGCTGTTTGTACGGGCACTCCCAAGAGTACTTCCTTACCATCCTCTGCTTTTCCTTCCCTGCTTCCGCAGCGGGTGTTCCCCTACATCTCAGCCATGGTGAACAATGGCTCCCTCAGCTATGATCATGAGCGGGATGGACGGCCCACAGAGCTGGGGGGCTGTACAGCCATTGTCCGCAATCTCCATTATGACACCTTCCTTGTGATTCGCTATGTCAAGAGGCATTTGACGGTGAGTCCCTGTTCTGGACCAGTTGGCGGTATGGGCTGTCTCTCTCCTGCTTTCGTGGCCTAGCCCTGATTTATCTCTTCTCTTTATTCTAGATAATGATGGACATCGATGGCAAGCATGAGTGGAGGGATTGCATTGAGGTGCCTGGGGTTCGTCTGCCCCGGGGCTACTACTTTGGCACCTCCTCCATCACTGGGGATCTCTCAGGTACTGCTGTATGCACAGTTATTTACCTGACTGAGGTCACTTCTCCATAGCCAGGCCTTGGTGAGGCTTCAGAGGGGAGAACCAGATAAGCAGAGCTCTGAGAAGCAAGTGCCTTGGGAGTACTTATCTTCCTGCATTCTTGTATCCAGATCCCTTCCAACCCCCAGGCCTAGGCTATCCTGGGATAGTTGTCTCTAGGACGTGGTGGGTGCTAACAGAGAGCAGTGTTGGCCTCTTCATCAAGCCAGCCCTTCCAGCCTGTGTTTTGAGTTCCATACTTTCCTATTTCTGGTGCCCCTTTTTACAGTCAGGTTCCCCTCCTTCCACCTTCTGATGTGGTCAGTTCTTCTTCTCTTAACAAAGCTTTTCCTTGGCTGTGCCATCCCTCTTCTAACTGACCCCTCGGACTCTCCTTTGTTCTCACACTTTTGAATGTGTCATGTGTATGGGCACTTCTGTTTCCCAGCCATCCACCTCTAGTCCGTGCTGCATTCGGACCTGTTTCTCTGCTGTGCTTTTAGCACTATTCTCATAAAATTGACTTCCATTTCCTTGCCGTGTATAGTCCTCTGTTCCAGTCCTCGCTCTTTGTCCTCTCTTCAGCTCATTTGACCAATGATTCTGAAACTTTTGCCTTCATTGACTTATGTGGCATAACAGGACCTAGTTCTTTGACTTTAATATTTCCTCTGGATTTTCTTCCTACTCGTTCCCAATTTGTAGCTTCTTTTCATATGTTTATTCTCCCCCTTGGTGTTAGCCCCAATCATAGCATCTTTTGAGAAGAGGTAAGGAACTGAACTTTTTGTTCTTTTGATTAATTTATTTTGAATAAAGCTAGTATGAAATAGAACTTTCTTGTGGCAAAAAGGAAAGGCAAATACCCATCCGAAATGGGCAGCAGCTGCTCAGTTCCAGCCATTGTCGCCAGGAGAAAATGTGGACTTAATGAGACCCTGTTCTCCAGTTTTTCAAGAGAAGCTGGAAATCTGGATTTTTTTTAAATGAAATCTCATTTTTAAACTCCTGGCAACTAGTTTTTTAAAACATTAACTTTATTGAAGTATGCTTTCCGTACAACAGAAGTAGACAGTTTGAAGAGTTTTGACAGATATTTACACCTATATAACCACCATTATAGTCAAGATATAGAATGTTTCCATTGCTGCAAAAAGTTCCCTTTTGCCCCTTTGCAGTATTCCTCCCCTACCCTGGCTCCAGACAACCACTGATCTGTTTTCTGTTATTTCAACAGATTAGTGTTGGCAGCTGGGTTCTAAATACAGTGCGGGCAGATCAAAGCTGGGGGACAGATCTCACCGTGGCACAGGGAGAAGAGGCACAGGCTTGAGATCTTTGCTATGTAATCTCGTTATATGACTCAAGTTGAAAAAGGTGTTCTTGTCTACACGTTTTTCTTTGAGCTCACAGGTTTCTAGTACTTGCTCAGTTAACCTCCTGATGTACTTTTTTTTTTTGAGGAAGATTAGCCCTGAGTAACTGCTGCCAATCCTCCTCTTTTTGCTGAGGAAGGCTGGCCCTGAGCTAACATCCATGCCCATCTTCTTCTACTTTATATGTGGGATGGCTACCACAGCATGGCTTGTCAAGCGGTGCCATGTCTGCACCCGGGATCCGAACCGGAGAACCCTGGGCCACAGAAGCGGAACGTGAGCACTGAACGGCTGAAGCCACCGGGCCGGCCCCCTGATGTACTTTTCAATGGGAAATTCTTCCCAACTGTTAAAAATGGCTGAAGAGAATAATTTTTCATTTATCCTAAGGAGTCCTTTGCTCTAGGTTTTTGGTGATAACGCCTAGGTTAGTAAGTCTGTGTTCTCTGCCCATAGAATATCCCTAAGTACAAATTTTTGTCTTTTTCTTCAGGTCTTTCTTGTTGACATTTTCTTACTTGTTATGCAATGGATTGTTGAAAAGTGCTGAGAAAGTTAGGACACCCCAGCTTTCCAGTCTTTGGTGCCCCTATATTGTGGGGAACATTGCCCTGGCTTTTTATCCTGTCCTTTGGTTTGAACTCAGTCCTGACAGCGAAAACATTTTTCTAATTGAAGGTGAATCCAGTTTTTTCCTATCTGGGGGTCTGCTAAAGTTTCTAGCAGTCCAAGTAGCTGTAGATGCCATCCTAGTAAGAGAAATGGCAAGAAATCCAGTCCCCAGGAACCAACCTAGTAGCAGTGAGCACCCCAGCACTCAGATTTGTGGTCTCTTCATACCAATTCCCACTAAAAAGAATGAGAGCTTCTTGGGGAAATGGCTGATGCCAGGTCTGAGGCAGGAAATGTATAAGACTGGAACTTCCCAGAAAAGCAAGGAACGTATCAAAAACTTCTGGGTTCCTGTAAAAGGACTCAGGAGCCAACTTGAATTTGCTCTGACTGGACAAAGATGGGTCGAGTGGAGCACCAATAAGATGTACAACTTCAGTGTATGGACACAGAGCGAATATGTTTGAATCTATAAGTTTATAATGATACTTTAAAAAGAGAGAGAAAAAAATCCAGTGACTAAAATCCGTCCTTTCTCTGGTAATTATTAGTGATTCAGGGTCACAGTTAACAGGGAACTGTAAAGAATTAGGCCTAGTCCGGAAGAGAAGTGTGTTCCATGCCAGTAGCTCTGCCCTGCCTGAGGCCCATTAAACAGCTGCTCTGAGACGCTTTCCTGTCTTGCTCATGTGTGTCGTCTGATTAAAGGGGAGCTGCAGTGCTCCTGTGTCTCCTCTCACCGTGTTAGAAGGTTTTACATATAATGTGGGATTTAATTCTTATATTAGCTCTAAATTCTTAAATTATATGAGTAATGCATGCTTGTTGATAAAAACTTAAATATGGACTAATATAGAATACTCCCTGTTCCATATCCTTATTTTTAGATGAGAAAACAGAAAGGTTTCAGTTACTTTTTTCAAGGGCACTGCTAGTTAGCTGTAGATTGGAGGCTTGAACCATGATACTCCAAGATACCTGTTTTTGAGGTGGCTAGAGTAATTCTTGTTCTTTTTCTCTTTAGATAATCATGATGTCATTTCCCTGAAGTTGTTTGAGCTGACAGTAGAGAGAACCCCAGAAGAGGAGAGGCTGCATCGAGATGTGTTTTTGCCCTCAGTGGACAACATGAAGCTGCCTGAGAGTGAGCACGGGGGATCTTGGGAAATGGTCCCATGGTCAGAGAGGAGGTCGTAGTGCTATGGGAGGTCTGAGGTAACTTGCACCCACAGCTTGTAGGGCTGTCTCCTTTCCGTGTTCTTCCTCTAAAGAGTGTGGAGCACTTACACCTGCTTTTTCACTTGTCTCCATGTTACAGATGAGCAGTAGGAGCGCAGCTTAGTTTTTAAATTGAGACTCCTGGAAAGGGAGAGTCTAAGCTCTGGCTCCCAGAAAGGGGTGTCAGAAATTGGGGATTTGAGAGCTTGTTGGTTGGGCCTTCCCAACTGGGTGGGCTCCTTGATTTTGACTTGCTTCTCTCTTGCTTCCTCAGTGACAGCCCCACTGCCGCCCCTAAGTGGCCTCGCCCTCTTCCTCATCGTCTTTTTCTCTCTGGTGTTTTCCGTATTTGCCATTGTCATTGGTATCATACTCTACAACAAATGGCAGGAACAGAGCCGAAAGCGTTTCTACTGATCCCTCCTACTACCACCTCCTCTGTGGCAGTCCCCCATGAGGTGTGGGAGGAGCAGGTGCTGGCCTGAACACATAGCCCAGCGGGTCTTCTCCAGTCTCCAACAGCTGGTCAGGGACTCTGTTCTGTCACTGGAGCTTTGAATGCAGGGACACTGCTTCCCATGGTCAAGCATGGGGACATCTAACTCTGGTTCAGGAAGCCCACCCACCCCAGGGCAATGCTGCTGTGATGTGCCTTTCCCTGCAGTCCTTCCACTTGGGAGCTACGAGGGATGGAGAGAATATATGCTGTTATGATGTCAGAATCACAGAAGAATATTTCATAGCCCAGGCTGCCTTGTTGTTGGACTCAGAGGACCCTTGTACTTCATTTTTAAATCTGCGAAGAATAGAAAACTGATAAGTCCTCCTACCTTCTGGCCGTCCATTCACTGGTTTTTGCTTTTTGTCTAAGCCTCTGTTCACCTGAGGAGCTTTCCTTGGAAATCTGGATGGAAACTTTTTCCCTACCTTGCCTTCCTCTCCTTCCATTCATTGTCCTCTCTAAATGCAACCTGAGCTGGAAAAGACATTCGGATGCCTCTCTGTTGGGGTCTGGGGCTGCAGAACAAACTTAGGTTTCACTAACCCTCATTAGGTGGCCATAGGGAGAGGGTTTCTGCTTTGGGTCGCTGCTCTAGCCTTGGTTCTTCAGCATGGATCTTGGTTTTATTGGTGTGTTCATGACCTTCCCAGTTAGGTCTCTTTAGTCCTCGGTCAAGTTTGCTTGAAAGTTGGTGTGCAAGTCAAGAGAAGCTTGGAAGACTTCATGGATGCAATGGGATTAACTGTGAGACTGACCAACTCCACATTTTGACCTTGAAAGCAACATTTGCCATGTGATCTGTCCACGGGGAGATGTTTCTGGACTCTCTGGAGCCTGCTTAGCTGCATGTTTTGTGTTTATCATGATTTTTGGAATTCCACTTTGAATGTTCAAAATGTAAAGAAGCTTTCTTCTCATAGCCTCAGCTTGGATACTCCCCAAAGAAGAAATTTGGCTTCTTTTTCTTAATGGATAACAAACAGTTGCTGTTCTCGTGTTCCAAATCTGGGAGCAATAGACCCTTGTCTTCTGTGCCTGGAAGAGTTCGTTGTCATTGAGCGACAGAGCCTGAGTGTCATCCTCTGTGGGTCAACGCTTATTCCACTGCCTTATCTGACAAGGGGCCATGTGCTGCTCACCTGTCTGGCCAGTGATTAAATTGGCTGACAGGCCAGAGCCTCCTTGGAGGGCCTGGAACTCGGAGCTTTCCCAGCCCTGTACTTCTGTATTCTTAAAGTGGCGGAAACCAAACATGAACTTCTGACTCAGTGTCCCTCCTTCTATGGGTGGGTTTGGGGGAAGGTCCAAGCCTTTTTCCTGAACCTCAAGCCCTTCAACCCTTGCCCTGCCTGCTCCTGCGTTGGGAAAGCCCTCAGCCCAGAAGGAAAGGACAGTCACCTTGGCTGGGTATGGGTTTTGTCATCTGGGACTTTTTTATATCCTTCCCACGTGCTTAATTAAGCATCATGGGCTGTAGTGCTCTCCTACAGGTGGGATTAAAATGGGATCTTCCTAACACCCCCGTGACAGCAGAGCAGCTCCAGAGTGCCAGAGGACAAATTGTGACCTAGAGCTTGGCCTTAGGACCTGGGAGAACTGAAAAAGCAAATGGCTGTTTTGTCTTTTTTGAGTTTAGGGGCAGATTGGATGGAGCCCTGTGATGGGAGGCCCTAGGTGGGCTCTTGAGATGGCCCAGGTGCTGCAGGAGGAGGGGATCTCATCATGGGGGAGGGAGTGTATGAGAGAGAGAGAACTTGTGGGTTTTGTATGATTCCAGCTCAGGAGCTCCTTGAGGCTTTTTAAAGAGGTGGGGAAGACAGAAGTGCGGTTCCAGTTTCCACTCCACTTGGGGCTCACCTTAGAGAAATGTGTGGTGCAAGGAAACTGGCTGACCTTGCATGATGTGTCCTGCCCTAGCTCTTGTTTTCTGTTGTAGAAACAAATGTTTCCCATCATGAATGGGGCCGAATATTGTTCTGGATACTGTAATCGCAGGTGTGCCCTAGAGGAGGGAGATGCCTGATCCATGGCATGGCTCTTTTGTGTGTGCACACTAGCAGGGAGAGAAGTGGCCTCGGCAAGCTGCTTACCCCACGTAACCCATTTCTTTCCTCATAGTCACCCTTTCCCTCTGTTTTCCTCTGACTTCAGAGTCTTTTAGAGTAGAAGAGACCCTGAAAACTAGAGGGTGTATAAAGATGACATTGTTCTCTGTCCTTGTGAGTCTTGTTTGAAAGGCTGGCGTTTTCAGCCTTTCATATTGTCTTTAACCCCCCACATTACAAGATGGCTCTCTGTTACAAAACTTGTTTATTTCTGTGGAAAATTACAACTCTGCCCTTCTTGTTGGAAGTGGTTTCTGAACACGATAGCCAGAATATCCCTAGCCCCTTGCACATGTCCTAGAGGAGAGAAACAAGAAATTGGTAGGAAGCCCAAGGGTAGGGCTGGTGGTGGTCAGGAGAAATCCAGGCAAACGTGAGTGAATCAGTCCTGTGGGACTGGAAGTTCTGGAAAAATATCTTGCAGGTGATTCATGGGTCCCTGGAGGAGTTTCAACTCATTCATAGGCTTTATGTTCGGATGCTGGGTGGTGAGGATGGAAGAGTTGGCATTGCTGGTGTTTGATGAACTGATGATATTGGCGTATATTTTAATGGGAGCATTCAGCCGAAGTTCAGGTTTGATCCAGCTCATGGCCAAATAGTTCTAGAGATAACAGGCAACAGTTAGCCTGAGGTAGCAACCTGAAGACTCTCTCTTCAGAGTCATCCCAAGAGCAACCAGTGCCTTTTTCCCTGTCCCCAATGGTGTCACTCACCGGAGCTGAATAGATAAAGTTGAACAGCAGAAGCCCTATAATCACTATCATTAAGAAGATTATCATTTTGAAGCGGTAGCGTTTCCAGAAAATATGGAAGATATTTTGAAGAGGTGACCGAAACCATAAGAACCACTTTTCGTTGCGTCTGTCCATGAGCAGAGGAAATGTCAAAGAATGGAGGGCAGAGGGAATTTTCAGGTCAAGTAATCCAGAGCAAAGAGCTTTCTTTTTGAAAAGCAACTTCTCTTTACCCCCGCCCCAAGTTCTCTGCTGACTGTAACTGAGCATTGAGCTGGGGTGGTGGGAAGTCATTTTCTCTCCCCACTTAGAGGCCCACTGGTCACCACCCCATGCAAACTACTGGGCCCAGCAGCTCGGCTTGGTGAACAGGGGAGAAAGATTTGGTGCCTTTGCCCCACAGGACCCTTACAGGGGAGGATGAAGTGTAGGGTATTGGTTGGGTTCTGACTGGCCTCGTCCTGCTGGCCTGATTAAGGCTTCCTTCTCGGACAGAATCTCCAGAGTCATCTTCACTTTACCCTAGAAACACCGTAGGTGGTGGGAGGCTGCATTCAGATAGCAGGAGCAAGAATAGTTTTAAGGCCTCTTCCCAGGATCCAGAAAGGAAAAGAGATTTAGCTAAAACTCCCAGAAGTCTGTTAGAGCCAAGTTATGTGGCATAGCAGTCCTATGCAATAGACACCTTCCCCAGCTCCTACCGACAAGCGCCATTTGCCACCATCGAGGACTTGGCAAGGCCACCAGCCGGTTACAGTCTTCTTCTTAAAAAGGGAGAAGCGCTTGTGTTGGAGGAGGTAGGGCCACTTGGGGTCAGCATCCATCATCCTGATGGAGCATAGATTGGCGTGCCGAGCTGGGAAGGGCATGTCAGACAAATCCAGCTCCAGGACCCCTGAGCCCAGAGAAATGCCATTAGCACCAACGAACTCCCTGCCTTCTGGTCCCAGGCCTCATGCCAGGAACTTACCCAGAAAGTCATCACTGGTGAAGATGTCATTGTCCCAGACCTGGATGATGAGCCGTGCTGGGAACTTCATCACTGTGGGGTCCAGGCTCCATATGTAGTCCTGGAGGAATGGCAGAAGAGCATATTACTGGCCTGCCTCCTTTGAGATTTTCCTTGGCCACCTCAGTAGCCCACTACCCAGCAGTGATGGACTGTCAAGAAAGAGGATTTCTGCCTGAGGCCACATTCTAAGTGTTCTAGTGCAACTTACAGGTTTCCAAAGGGAGAGGAGGAGCATGCCTCGCTCCCAGGCCTGTTACCTTCTGGCTCAGGACGCACACGTGCTCTGCCATCAGGTAGTCCAAGGTGAAGATGAACCGCCAGTTGAAGTTGCCCTCCCCAGTCACGGAGTAGTAGTGGATATCTGTCTTCTGCACGTCCTTCTCTAGCCCGAATAACCACCTGGGGCCAAAGTCCTTTCACCTGAGGTTCATGTTTGTATTGTCCCCATCCCCGAGCTGGCATAGGTGGAAGTGGAGAGATGTCACCCCAGGATTAGAAGGACCCACAGGAATGACAGAACTGGGGAACTCTGAGGGAACTTGACTGGAGCCCTGTTCTTCTTCCTCACCCTTTGACATAGATGTCGCTCAGGTTTTCGGGACTGAAAGTGCTGTCCTTCAGGTCCACCTGGGCAGTTTTCCAGATGATGCAGCGCAGCTCATACCTGCAGCCACTGTGCTCTGAGGCTCTGCTGAGGATAGCTCCCCAGCCACAGCCTTGGTGAGGGGAGAGAGCCTGGGAGGCTGCCCTCCGTGCCCACGCAAGTCATCCTGCATTTGAGGGAATTCTAGGGAGGGAAGCTCCCGACACTCCCAGAGAGGCAAGTTATCACTGCCACTCAGCATGTGAGCGCATGGTGCTCTGCACCTTGGGAAGGCTGCGCCACGAACTGCAGTGAGTGGGAAATGGATTGTCACTCACCGTTTAGGTGTCCTGGGCTTGATGTCGACTGGGGGGCCAGGAGGCCCAAGCTCCGTGGGGAAGATGTCCACCCACATTTGCACCTTTCCCTAGAGTAGAGATGGACTAGCTAGCTGGGCTCTGCTAGCCTCTGTTCTCAGCATGCTGGCCTGGGGAGCCCTGTCCCAGGTTCTGAGGTCTATTGAGGCTGTATTCCCAATGCTGGGGGTGAAGTATAGAGGTATTTGTGAGGTGGAATGGACTTCAGACAGGACATCAGCAACCACCCACCAGCTTCCTCGTTTTTCTTTTTTTGGCTGGGAGAACATTGCAGTAAGCTTGGGTAGTGTAGGATGGCCATGGTGCTGGGATATCACTCGTGACTGGGGTCTGGAGGGTTAATGCCATTTAGCAGGTCATGCTAGACAGCCTTTCTGGATGGGGCTCCAGAATGGGACTGGGGTTTCATTTATTAATCAGCTTAGTGGCCCGTGAGTCAGAGTAAACTGGATGATCAGTCCACATTTCCAGGTCACTTTTATGTTATGTAACCACAGCCTAAGGATATGAAGCTATCCACAAAGCACAGAGATCTAAGAAAGAAGGGATGAAAATGGTGAGAAAAAGGGAGGAAAAAGTAAAAGGGTAGAACTACCAACATTGGAAGATAAATATATTCTTTCAAACTTTCTGACCTAATTTTATTCTTTTGAAGTTGACCCCATTTGAGAAAACAGCTTTAATGAGAATGGTTTTTTAAAAGCTCAGCAGAGAACTTTGTATCTAGAATGTGGTATCAGTTTGAGAAATTTGGAGAATGAGATGAGCCATTCTGGTGGCTGGAAGGTAGATGATAATTAGGGTGCCTGTGGGGATTTTCATTCCTCTTGTTTGGGTTCCTTGCCATGGAGAAAGCAGCCTGCAATTAACAGCCATGCCAGGATTGTAATGTCTGCAGGTCTGACCCCAGGTGTGGCCTCCCCACCTGCCCTGAAGAGAGGCTAAGGCAGTGTTGGCATTGGCTGGGAGGGCGCCTTAGCACTTGCTACAGCTGACGCATGGCTTCCATTTCTGGTAGCTGACTTTTCCAGCTCTGAATTTCTCCATTCTGCATGCCCTCACTGGAACTTCTTGCTGATTAACATGTGCAGAACATGCTGGTCTTCTGTGCATATACATCTGTGAATCCTTGGCCTCCCCTTCTCCTCTCATCATGCGCCATTGTCCTGCATGGATGGACGCCCCTATCTCCTGATCCAGCCCCTCCAGCCTCATACCTGGTCGATGCCTGGCTGGCTGTCAGTGTACAGTGTGCGGGTCTCCACGTGCTCAGGTACTAGCCCCTGGGTGTGCAGGAGGTACAGTGCAAGGCGTTCTTTCTTAGGTCCCAAATAATGAGCAGTAGGGGGCTTGGGCTCTGGATTGGAGGGGGATGGAAGGAGGGGATCACAAGGTCATCAGCCTTCCCCTCTCCCATGTAGGCCCTCCACCTTCCCCGCCCCCAGCTGGGACAGTGGATATGGTCACCCTCTACAGGAGAAAAAGAGAAGGGGGTTGTCCTCTGGCAGCTCTGCCATGCTGGAGCCTCCCTGGTTTCAGAGGCCTGGCTCCATGCTTTCTGGCAGTGTGCTTTGCTTCTCACCAAAGCTTTGCAGTTTGAATTTTTTCCCATTGTAAAAAACCGAGTCATCCTTAGTGTTGAACAGCGGTGGAGGCAGTCCTTTCCGCTTGGCATGGCGTTCCAAGAGGAAGCTTGGGGGCATCTGATCCCGCCACCTGAAGGGCCCTGACCTGTGGGGACATGTGAGAGGGAAAGGGAGGAAGGTTTGGGTCCGGGAGAACACTCTGCTTGGAGCTGCAGGATGACCAGTGGTGGGAGCATGGGTGGAGACGGGTTCAGGCCCTGGTTCCCTGACCCAGGAGGCAAGCCTCCTCGAGGGAGCTGTGGGCTCAGTCCTCCCCGCTCCCCTACTCCTTCGCCCTGGTTCAGGCCTCTCACGGGCAGTATGATTTGGAGAGCCCACAACAAGCCCCAAAGCCAGACAGGAGTCGGTTTTCAAGGTCGATGATTGTGGCTCCAATCTTATCATCAGGTGAAAGTAGGTCAAAGTCATATAGCTGGATCTCCAGGTCCTTCTCCAGGGGGATGGTGCAGCTTAGTTCAAACATCCTAGGGGTGAGGGTGCAGACTGCAGAAACCGTGGACTGTGTTATCTACGTGCCTCCCTCTCCAGCATCTTGGCCCCCTGGGCCCGTGCTCCATCCCCTTGTTTGGTCATGGTGAATATGGAGAGCAGAGCCTGGGATGGCTGTTGTTTGCCAATAGCCATCCCCTAGTTATGGCTGGAAATAACTGTTGATGGGATGTGGGTGTGGGACTCTGAGCTCCCTTCCCAGGCAAAGCATGTGAGAGGGAGGGTAGAACTGGAGTGCCCATTCTTTCATCTTCTGTCTGTTGTCCACCTAGAGTGTGTAAGCCCCTATGCCAGGGACTGGAGGCTGGAAAGGAATGCACGGGTTCTTTGCTTTCTGGAGCTTACTGCCAGCACCGTGCAGATGGGAGTGGAGAAGTGGGCCTGGGTGAGTTGGGGCAGCTCACGTGCCAAAGATGGGATCCAAGGTGTTGGGCTGGTACTTGTCTCGGTTGCCACACGTTGTCTTTCCCAGTTTTAGGATCACATAAGGGTCACACTGGGGGTCAGACGTAAGTGAGGGAAGGACAGGAAATGGAGAGTCAATTCAGGTTTGTCAGGGAGTGGGGAGTGGGGAGCCCCTTGCACCAGATGGAGCCTGTGGGGAGTTGGCAGTCGGCGTCAGCAGACTGAGGGAGCTCCAGGACACTGGGGTATAGGACAAGGTGTGGGAGGTCCCTGGGCTGGGTGGGGCCCGGGAAGGTGAGCACTGCGGGTTTGGGGCTGCTCGTTACCAGGCCATTAAGGTCTTGGGGCTGCAGGTTGATGGCTCGCACCACGTACACTCGCACCAAGCACTGCTGAGGGAAGTCCTCCTTCTGAGGCCAAACCATGAACTGGCGGGGGGGCTTGGGCGCTTCTGGATTCTCAGGAAAGGGGTAGACACGGAAAAGGCCCTGTGTGTGTTGGGGAAAGAAGGTGTTGACAGCCTAGTCTGGCAGTGCTGGCCTGGCTCTGAGAGCCTCCAGGAGGTACCCCTGGCCCCAGTTCAGGGAGAGTGAGTTGTGTCGATGCTGCAGGGGCGGAACGCAGAAGGATGGGTGGAGGAGGTGCAGCAGAGATGCTCAACAGGAGCTCCCATGTTTAGGAGGGGTGTTGGGCATTAGACAAGTGCCCAGTTTCTGCTGATGTGAACTCTCATTCCACCCCATCTGTCCTCAGGCTTGTGCTTGTTCTCGAAGGCTTTCAGGCCTGGGGAGGCCAGCATAGGCCAGAGCTGGGGGTGAGTGGGCCTCGCCCTCTCCTGTGTAAGAGGAGGTCACCCTGAATCCCTGTGTAGGTCGATCTCTGCTCCTCCACTCCCAAAACTGGTTCTCAAGCCATCCCTACCCCATCCTCACAATGAGCATATGGAGCCAGGGCTTTTAGTAGAGTCTTCTGGGGACGGAGGGGCACAAGGAGACAGGGGCAGCTAAGCTGGGATAGACACGCACCTTGAACTCCCCCACCACAGGGCTGTCCAACTTGGGCTGTTCCTGGTAGAGTTTGAAGGTCTGGCAGAAGTCCTGCAGGCCTTGGAATTCTGGCACAGCCTCCAGCTCACAGTCATACACCTGCAGGAGGGTGCGTGGGGCCCAGGGTTATGGGGAGAGTAGGCCTGGGCTTGACCAGAGGGGGAACATTCCTGGGATCAGGGGATTGAGAGACCACCAGCTCCCAGGTCTTGCCCCAACGCATCTGCCCAGTCAGCAGCCCCAGGGTGAGCACTGTCTGCTGCAGACGGGGCGGCCCTGGTTCCCACAAGCGCGCTGCTGGTGGAGGTGTGGCCTGGAGTCTTGCAGAGACAATAAGGAAACTCCTCCACTTGGTGGTTCCCAGAGGAATCAGGGCTGGGTCTGCTGGCCTCTCCCAGCAGATTTTATTCCATCTCTCTCAGCAATCTCCCCTCCTAGGGGCCTCCAAACCTTCAGGGTATGGTAGTCTTTGTACTTGTACTTGAGGGGCTGCTGAAGATCGCCTGTGGCCCAGAACAGCTTGCTCCACCAATCCACTTCATGCTCGTATTCATCCTGGCAGGGAAGAGGGTCATTCTGGCCCTCGGGGGGAAAAGACACACTGGCCTTTCTCTGCCCAGGGTCATGCTGCTCCCACCTCCCTGAGCTGCCTGGAGTTGTTCCTTGTTCCCTGGGGCTGAGCCTATATCACCTCAGCTTTGCTGGACTTGAACCAGAACTTTCCATAGAGGTAACCTAGGAGCTGAAAAATGAGAGCAGTGAGCAGGGTGAGGCCTGGCGGCCTGCAGCCCACTCATGTCTCCGACTCGGAGAAGAGTGGGGGTCGAGGCGGGCCTGCTTCCCTGGCCCCTGCCCTTCACATAGGCCTTTTAGTTCAGGAATCTTGAGATGTAGGATTTGGGGCAAGAAGGAGGGCAAGCACAGCTCTTAGTTCTCATTGCCCACAGCTTCAGACTGAACTCTGGAAGGCTCAGAAGTGCAGAAGCTCAAGCCCCACTCTCCAGGCCTACTGAATCAGGATTGGCTTTTGCTCAAGGTGTCCCGAGGATTCCTCTCCATTCAAGTGTGACAAGTGCTGTTCTAGAGCAGTAGTTTGAACCTTGCAAAGATCAGAATCACCTAGGGAGGGTGGGGGGGGGGGGGGCCTTAAAAAATGCTGATGCCTGGGTCCTACCCCCAGCAGTTCTGAAGGAATTGGTTAGAGGTCTGGCTATCTGGATTTTTTAAACTCTTGGGCAGTTCTAGTGTGCAGTCCAGTTGAGAATCACTGCTTTAGAGTTCCCGTGTTCAGTTAGGGCTCACACCGGGACACATATCAGAGCTATGTTTAATCTACACCCCTCCTCAGGGACAAGCGTTGTTCCCTGTGAATTGTGTCGAGAAAGGTGGGACCTCGTGCCCTTTACTCACCTCCTGGTACTTCTTCACAGTCAGAACTGTGTGGAGAAAGTGTAATCATGAGTCTCAAGAGAAGGGAGGAGGGTGAGGAGGAGGGTTGCCAACCCCACAGGCAGTGAGGGCCCCGGGTACTCCCCGTGCCAGCCTGTTGGTGAGGCCTGGGGAAGGGCAAGGAGGAGGGGCCGTACTTGGACGTCGTGGAGGCATGTAGTCCTCAGCCCAGGGGTCACAGAAGTAGGGCTGTAGGGAGTCGATGCTGGCCTGACCCACCACAGTCTGCTGGCCGAAGTCCCAGTTGTCCACCACCTTCAACATGAGGGGCAGTGCGTAGGCCTCCTCTGTAGGCATGAACTGCAGCCCCAAGGAGAGGCCGGAGGGTGAGGCTTCCCGGGAGGAGAGGGCCGCCCAGCCCTTGCCCGAGGCCTTCTTACCAGCGTGAGGAAGAGGACGGACTCAGTGAAGTTGGGGTTGGTCTGGAAGCCCTTGATGGGTTCTGTCTGCAGGGACTCTTCCCAGCATTCCACCAGGAGCTGGGGCGCACGCACCTGCTTCATGTTCCGAAGGCCCCAGACCAGGATCTGCCAGAACAGAGAAGGGGCGAGGGGCAGGCAGTTCCTGCGTCACGGGGTCCTGGCCAGAGAGAGGGGGCTGTCCTGGGAGGGATGGTGCATCCGGGAGCACACAGGGCCAGGGCATGTGGCTGGGTGAAGTCAGAGTCTGAAGACTCCCCCAGGTCACCTGTCCTGTGGGATCAGTGTTTGTCCTCAGGGCCTGGCTGCTGTCCTCGCTCCTCCATGAGGGAGGTGCCCTCCGGTCCCTGTAACTGTAGCCTTCACTGACCTCCAGTGCCCCTTAGGTATGGCCCTTCCTCACTGGCTGTCTTATTTGGCCTCTAATCGGTTCTCAGGAGTGAGTTACTGAGGCTGGCTGCCTTGGAGGCACACAGAGTAGGGAATGCCTCAGATTTCTCAGGCATCCCTTAGGCCATCTAGCTCATTGCTGACTTGTATCCCATAGATCTCCATGGCCATTCAGTGACCCAGTACCCTATGACCTTGCTCTAACTGACAGACACTGGGCACCCCAGGAAGTGTCCACGTCCTTACTCATGAGGGCCTCCTCAGGGGCCCAGAGCAGGCGTCCCTGATCTTGGGAAAGCCTCCAGTGCCAGGACCACCTGCCCATCTTTTGCTCTTTGGCAGGTTTGTGGCAGGGCACAAAGATTCCAACATGGGGACCTCCATGCTACGGTCAAAAGATAGATGAAAAACAGCCCGGCATTTGGAGTCAGGCAGGGCTGAGCCCAAATCCTGGCTCTGCCACTTAGCCCCTGAGTCACTGTGCATGGAATACATCGTCTCTCAGAGCCTCCATTTCTTTCTCTGAAAAGTAGTCCCCGCTGCAGAGGGGCAGCGTGAAGCCCTTGTCGCCTACCTACTGCAGAGATGCGCGTTAAAGTAATTTACAACGTTCTCTCAGAGCTTCTGCTCTTCCTTTCTCTCCCGTCTCCCTCCAGCTCTCAGAGAGTATCTCCTTAGGGTCCAAGCTTTGGGTCAGGCGGTCAGGAAGGCCCAAGGAGGATCAGCAGAGAGAGCTCCATGGTGCTCGCCTGCCCTGGCTGCTGCCTGCACCCTGCCGGCCCTCCCTGCCCCACACCATCTTCACCTCAATAGCCATTTTCTTTAGCGTGGGTTCAATGCTCTTGGGGAGTGTGTAGACCCCATTCTTCCAGGGAACGCTTAAGATTGGCATCCTCTCTCTGAGACTCTGAAGGGATGAAGTGGGAGAGCAGAGAGCATGAGGCCCCATTGGGCCAGTCCTACTGTCCCCTACCCCCAACTCAAGCAGGTCCCTAAGGGGGCTCAACTGAGGAGGCCCCAGAGCCCCAGGGGCAGAAGCTGATGGGGGATTTAGGGGTGAGGTTGGGCAGGCCCACATCACCAAGCCCAGTGTTCTTGTTCCCAGGCCCCAGGCTTTTCCTGAGGAGGTGGAGTTGGGGACCGCTGGCTATAGGAACGTGGGATAGGGTGGGAGCACTGAACACCACACTCCCAGCCAGCCCTTCTCTCCCGATACCTCAGTCTCGAGGATCAGCTCACAGGATGCCAAGATCTCACCCTCTTCATTCCCCAACTCTTTCACAAGGGGATGCCACCTCATGGGGGGCAGGATCCGGTTTTTTACATCCAGCCAGACCACCGGGGACCACATGGTCCGTCCCCACAAGCTCTCCTTGCCCTGGAGTGGGGGGGAAGTTCACAAAACAGGGAGGCCAAGCTGGCAGGGTTCTGGCTCCTCCCCTGGGATTCTGACAGCTTCAGGATAAGGGCTGACGTCTGTCTACATGATGCACTCTGCGAATCAGGCCCCACTAGAGCACTTTCTGTATATTCTCCTCTAGAGTGAAAGCCCTGCAATGCTGCCCAGCCCAGCTTGCCTTACCTGGGAGCTCCGCTGCCACAGTTCCAACATAACGAGTGGTGGGCTCTCTTTGGTGTCCTGGGGGTTTTCATACAGAAAGAGGTGCTGGAAGATGAGTGTCTGTGCCCATGTGGGAGCTGCAGAGCTCCTAAGGGTTTGGGTGCACTGGCTGTGGTTCAAGAAGATGAGCCGAATGAAGGGCCCTGGAGGGTGGAAGGAGAGGAGAGAGTCATGCCTTTGAACTGTCAAGTGAGGCTCTCTTCATCTCTGGCTGCTGCCGCCACTGGGCCAGGGAGGCCCATGGTGGGCAGCCACAGCCACTGCCAGCTGCCCAGAAGGCTACCTCAGTGTAAGCCGCAGAGCAAATGGGCATTTAACCAGTGGCCAAGGATCATTTGGTTCTATCCATGTCTATTTTACACTACCATGGTCGAGGCCCGGGTGTTACAGAGATAGAGGGCCTGGTGGCTCCTCTGAAGGAGTTCTGCGGACCAGGCTACATGTGGCTGTCTTTCCACAGCATCAGAGAGTGGCCTTGGCATCAGGGAACATCATGTGTCTGTCTCAGTATGGGTGCTGATGCCCAATGGACACAGCTTTCAGTAGACACCCGCTGCCCTGGCTTCCAGCAACCTGGTTCCTTACAAAAAATGTGACTAACAGGACAGGGCAGGAGCGTGCATGTGACTCACCTGAAGCCTTTGGCAGGTCCTCCTCTGCACAGGGCCAGAAATCGCTACCCCTCCTCCCCACCCCTCACCTTCTGTCTAACACAAGGAACAAGTGGTTCCCAATGTGTCACCCTCTCTCTTGTCTTCATGTCTCCTCAGTACTCTGCCAGAAAACTCCTCTTCCCTCTTCAAGGCCCAGCTAAGTGGTCCCCTAGGGGAGAAGCCTCCCCAACTCCCCCATCTTGATTCCACAGCACTGGGGACACATCTCAAGAGCAGCCCTGCCTTATATTCCTTGTTTTTGTGTCTTTTCCCCAAACCAGGGCCATGAGCTGCTGGGGAGTGGTCTGCAAGCTTGTCACCCATTTGCTTGCCACATTTTTTTTTTGGAAGATTGGCCCTGAGCTAACATCTGTGCCCATCTTCCTCTATTTTATATGTGGGATGCCTGCCACAGCATGGCTTGATAAGTGGTGCATAGGTCTGCACCCAGGATCTGAACTGGTGAACCCTGGGCTGCCGAAGCGGAGCGTGCGAATGTAACTGCTATGCCACTGGGCCGGCCCCTGCCACATTCTTCATATTGCCGGGTGGCCACATCATGGGGCCCCTGGGCAGCTGGGGGAGAAGGGGTCCCTGCCACCTACCCTGGAAGGAATGGATCTGGTTGGACATCAGGTTCCGGGCCTGGTAGATGTAGCAGAAAAGCTGGTAGTAGTGGGGCTCTGGGTAAGAGAGAAGTCACGTCTGTCACCTGCCCCCAGGATTCCCTCCCTCGCCCTCCCACCTCCTTGCCCTCAGAGACGGGGCCTCTGGGGCCACCCAAGCAGACTCTCAATTAAGTGCTCACTGTCAAAGATGCAGTAGATGAAGGGGAGGTTGGGTAGCTGGATGTCCTCTGGGGCAGGCCTCCAGGCGTCCCCGAGCCTTTTGCTCAGACTCCGTGATGGCGCCCTGTCCACTTCTTTCTCAGTCTGCTCTTTCAGATCCATAGCCTGTGCCCCAGACAGTCTCCCCTGAGGCTGTTGGGGGCTTTTCCAGTCTCCTCTAGCCCAGGCCCAGGTCACCCTTCTCCCCTTATGGGCTCCACCCTCCAAAGCCTGAGGATGTGGATCTGGGACCCAGACTCCCCCACTCCCTGGAAGTCCATGCCCCAACCTGGGGCATCTCCGGCTGGCTGCCACCCCCAGGGTGGGCCCTGGCTCTGGGAGGTAGGGTTACAGGGAGGAGTCACCTAGCCCACTGAGGCTTTACCAAGGATCCCTCCAGACAGAATATGGGTGCAATGCCCTTGTCCTTGTCGGGGGCCAGCCTGCGGTGCCAGCAGCGGCGGCGGAACTGGCTCTGGGGCTGAGGGTTCAGGTGGAACTTGGAGCCAAAGGTGCCATATTCCCAGCCCTGCTCCTTCTCATCCAGGCTAGGGTGGTGCTGCAGGGGGAGAGCAGAGTCACCCGTCTGCCACACACATGGTGGACCCTGTCTGTGGCCCCACCAGGTCCCGGCAGGCGGCCCCCTCACCAGCTGCAGGAAGGATAGGGTCTCCTGCTCGTGGCTCAGCTCCCCGTGGTTCCGGTAGCGCACGCGTGCCCAGCGCCGCCGGCGGTGCGAATAGTAGGTCTTCTCCACCGAGTTCCAGACCCGGGGCAGGCCCGATGGCTGGATCCCCACTCCGTACTCCCAACCTGCAGGGGCAGGACCACGGCCAGGGGTTGCCCAGGTGCCCACAGGCTGCGAGGCTTGGACAGGCCTGAGAGATGGGCCCCAGAAGAGCACGCTAAAGAGGCAGTGCTTTCCCTCATGTCCAGGTCTCTCTGGCCCTGGAAGGTGCCAGAGAGGAACCTTCCTTCCACAAAGGAAGGTGTGGTCGCACTGGGTCACCTGGGAGGCCTGGGCCCAACTGCCCATCGTATAAATGAAGAAGGTGAGGCTCAAAGATGTCCTGTGACCTGCACAATGTCACACAGCCCATAAGTAGCAGAGTCTGCATCTTGAACCCAGGTCTTCAGACTTCCACCCCATTGTTCCTCCCTGGAGCTACCTTAAGTGAACCCAGGCTCCATGACCAGGTTCAAGTGCTCGGGAGGCACTTATAACCTGCCTGTCTCAAAACGGAGGCCCACATCTGCAGAAAGGGTGGAGGCCCTACTCTCTGGAGGCTGGGGAATCCCCAGGAATTCAGGCCCATCCCACCCGAGAGCTCAGCTGCATTCAGGCTGTGGGAAGTCTCGGACCTTGGCAGCCCCAGGCCCTCCTGGCCTCCGCCCATGACCAGAGGACTGACCCTCATTGTCCACTGCGTGGTTCAGCTCCACAGTCCAGTTCTTCTTAATGTACCAGCCTTGGGGGCACTTCATACTCTCCCGGGCCTCCATGGCGTGCCCATCCTGTGGGTGGACAGAGGGGCCGGGCTGAAGGGCAGCTGAGCTGCGAGGCCACTGTCACTCACTCTGCCCACACGATTACTCGCCTACTGTGGACACAGTGGCCCCCCGCCCTTCTGGAGCAGACAGCACTCGCTACGTCTGATGCCACCTGCATATTCACCTAATATGTTTTTACTGACTTGCCTTTTTGAACTGTAAACAAACGTATTTTTAAAAGGAAACTTTATATAACCACTATCAATGGGAAATCAGGGTCACTCACCATAAATAGGGAATAACCACACTATCAACTGTGAAAGCACAAGTGTGACTGAGTCTCGGCTAGATGCTCCTGCCCTGGCCCAGGCCACCCTGTCCTTGTGGAGGGAGAGCAGTGTGTGTGGGAGAGGGGCGAGACCCACGCTGTCCAGCGCAGCGGCCACCAGCCTCCTGGGGCTACTTAGATGTAAGTTAATTAAAATGAAACAAAATTCAAAGTTCAGGTCCTCCTCTCACAAGGGCCACATTTCAAGTCCTCAATAGCTGCACGTGGA
Organism: Equus quagga; assembly: GCF_021613505.1. NCBI lineage: Eukaryota > Metazoa > Chordata > Mammalia > Perissodactyla > Equidae > Equus > Equus quagga. The sequence goes on from NC_060271.1 coordinate 59,987,420, forward strand.
CAGCGTGGATATAGAATGTTTCCATCATCACAGAAGGTTCTACTGGCCGGTGCTGGCTTAGACTAGCCCCAAACAGATTCCGTCCTCCAGGGTGCACACAACCTTTGAAAGAGGCCTGGGAAGGAAACACTGCCCCGCTTTGTCGTTCCTTATGGTCCTATTTGAGGTCTCCCTACGCGCCATCTTGGGGTACAAACCCTATCAGTGCTCATGAGGGGTCCCCTGCAGCATGTGGGGGCAGGGCTCAGATGGTCCAGTGCTCTTTCCACTTGGACAACCCCGCCTCCAAGGCACCCACCTGCTTGCGCTGCTTGCCCCCCACATCCCCTGCGCAGCTCTGGCCTCTGCTCACCATGTCCGTGTTGGGGACAGCCGCTGGCACCCAGGCCCCCATGGTGTTGCGGTACTGGTTCTCGTACACCTCCTCCAGCACCTGGCTCTTGTTGATGTCTGTGTCCAGGAGGAGTCTGGGGGCAGCGAGACCCCAGGTTCCCAGCACACCTCCCCGAACTTACAGGACCCCGGGGTCCTCCTCTGCTGAGTGCTCCCTTTCCTGGCAGCCCCACCAGCTCTGTGCCAGGCTGGGCAGCAGGGCCTGGCGTGCAGGGCAGGGTGGTAGGCAGGGCCCTCTGTCTTGTGCACCCACCCCCAGGGACCAGGCTAGAGAGGCCGTGTGCCCACCTCTCTGGGCTGCTGCTAACCAGCCCTCCCAGGGGAGAAGAAGTGTCAAGTCCAGTGCTGCGTGTCCAGGGGCACACAGGCTCCAGGCCCTACCCCCCAGCCTTACCTTCTCTGGGGCTCCACTCTCCACTGCCCCTGCCAGTGCCATCCGTGGGGCGCCTTGAAATCCTCCTTGGGGAGGGCCTTGCGCCCCATGACGTCCGAGAAGTTGGGGCAGCGGGACAGCCCCTGCTGCCCCCACTGGTCTTTATTCTTCGCCTGGTTCTCGTACTGGGGGAGGGGAAGCCATCAGTGCTTGCCACCTCCCCAGCACACACTGGGACATTGGCCTTTCCCTGGGCCCCCAACTCTGGGCTGCAGGCACCTCCTAGAAGTGTGGTCATCAGGCAAGAAAGGGCCCTGTGGCCCCTGCCCTTGGGCCAGGAGCTTGTGTCATCACTTATCAGGAGGCATCCGTTTCCCCCCAGCTGTCTGTCAGCGCAGGCAGGCTGCATTCATCAGCTAAGGGCTTTACATGAACTATCCCCTATGATCCTCACATGCCCATTTCACAGGTGAGGAGAATGAGGCTCAGAGGTCACCCCTACCCAGGTTGCTCAGCTACCGAGGGGTGGAGTCGGGTGGATGCCCGTGTTAGGGCCTGGCAATGTCTGCGATGTGACCTGTTGCCCTGTGTCACTGCTGACCCTGAGGAGCCCAGTCCTGCTCTACCACTTGCCACATCTTTGCTGCCTCTGAGCCTTTGCTTCCAGCTTCCCCTGCTGAGCATGCAGTCCCTGCTCCCTGCCCCTCATCCTGAATCCCCAGTCCCTCTCAGCATCTCCAAGCCCCGCGTGAGGGCTGGTTACTCACGTTATGATACACGCAACTTAGGAACCATAAAGATACGTTTGAACTCAGTAAATTACAAAGCCCGAAACTCAAACTTATTTCTCTTCTGCTCTCAGGGGCTTCTCCTGAGCCATGTCCTCCCCGGGCAGCAAAGGTCATCTCCCGTCCTCTGATTCTAGAGAGGTCCCTAGCTGGCTGCTCACCCACCCGCTGGGTTTGTGGTTCTGTGGGAAGATGCCCCATTTCCTGATCCTCTGACTCTCCTAGGCCTCCCCCTCCCTGAGACCACCAGACTGGCCTGATGGACCCAGTTGGGGTCTGCAGGGGTCCCAGGCTGCCATGTTGGTGACGGACAAGGCCTCCCTGAAACTTGGAGCCTTGCTCACCTCCTATGGCCTGAGCCAACTGGGAGAAATTCCCAATCAACCTCCACCAGGGAGAGAGGGACCAGCCCTGGGGGACCACTCAGCTGCCCCTTTTGTCACCACATGCCTGTGGCTTGTCAACAAGGGAACCGATCTGGCAGCCTGGTGAGGTTGGGGCAAGGTTGTGGCATCTGCGACCTCTCTTATCAGACGCCCTTTCACAATTCTCAGACTGCCAGGAACGCTTTTCTCCACCTTCGGTGCTAGGCCCCTGCAGCTTCGCCCTCCCTCCTGCCCCGCCCGCCCCCGCTCACCGTCTCCGCATACACGACCACTTCGCCCTGGCGGAGGAGCTGCAGATGCTTGCTGTCCATGACGTTGCCGAGCCACATGCAGACCCGGAGGTGAGCTGGGAGCGTGTCCTTGGGTCCTTCACCCTCTGGGTACTGAGTCAGAGGCAGGTTAACCTCACAGGGGTGCGGGTCCCCCCAGGGGCAGGGGTGTGGGTGAGGGAGGGGCACACACACTTGCAACTGGTCATACACAGCTGCCCCTTCACCCTGAGCCCCAGAGCAGGGGCCTCACCCTGAGCTGACTGCTGGGGCTGAAAAGCGAAGGATGCAGAGTTCCTACCTTCCAGAGTGGTTATACCTGGGACCCCATGCATGACTGAGAGGCTGGTGGTGGTTGTGGGGAGATGGGCAGTGCTGCCTAGGGAGCCTGGGGAGGCTCCACAGCAGAGGAGTGATGATGGTGACGTAGACAGTGAACTAGCGATCATTTGTCGTGTGCTTGCTCTGTGCCAGGAACTGTGCTAAGTGCTGAATGTGCAGTGCATACTGTGATCCCCCCAGACCACCACAAGGTGGGCATCATTATCACCAGGCCCATTTTACACAGGGGCATACTGAGGCCTGGGTACAGTCAGGAGCTGGCCTGGGGTCACACAAGCCAGTGATTTGTAGAGCCGGGATTCGAGTCTCAGTGGTTCTTGCAGGACGAGAAGGGCTCAGATGTACACGGGAGGGGCCTTCCGTGATGGTGGAAAGGGCAAAGGGCAGGCAGGTTTGGGGGCAGGGACGCCCAGAGTGTGGGGCCCAAGAGGGTTCATGCAGGGAGAGGTGGCTGGGGTCGGGCCAGGGAGGTCGAGCCTTCTTCAGAGGCAGTGGGGAGCCAGGGACATCTCCGAGAGGAAGGGAGTGTCCCCATCTGCCTCCCGAGAGGCAGGCTGGAAGCAGGGCTGGGCTGGTGGTCACTCAGCCTTATCTGATGTGATAGGCTGGTGCCCAAACCCTATAGGCATCAAGTATTTTGGACGGCACCCAATCGTGGTCCAGGGGAGAGATGACAGGGGACTAAACCAAGTGTGGCGTGAGGATGACAGAGGAGACCAATTTGAGGAAGATTTATGAGAGACATGGACTTAGTGTCAGCCACATGCTGGTGGTCACAGGCTCTGCCTTCCTCTGGAGACTGTTTAAACCCCATTTCACCTGGTAAAGGACCCCGGAGAGAGGAAGTGGACCTGCCCTCGGGGAGGCTCATGGGGGCTGCCCCGAGTTCAGGGCTTCTCCCTTGGGGTGTTTCTGGGCCCTCGCCAACCCTGAGGACTCCCCGCTTCCCCACCTGCAGGAGGAGGGTCTGTGTCTTCCCACAGAATCTGCCAGAGTACAGGGCCCCTGTTGGGGAGAACAGGATGCTGTGGGCGGGCACCTGTGCGTAGGCCACTCGCTGCTCCTTGGACATCAGCCAGATCATCACGTCCGGGAGGCTCACCTGGGGCTGCCGAGGCAGGAGAGCATCAGGCCTGCGTGGGCATCTCCAAGGCCTGCTCCCCCACCAGTGTGCCCAGTGCCCACCTCGGGGAGCACGGCATTGAGGCGGTACAGCCAGCCCTCCACGGTGGCCACCATGTCCCTGGGCTTGGCTTCCCTGGCCTTTTGGGCCAGTTCCTGCAGGAGGAGGCTGCGGAGCTGCCACCTCTTCCTGTCCAGGTCGGTGGCTTTGTGGTGATCGGTCATGCAGGGCAGAGGGCGCCTGTGGCCAGAACCGGGCAGCGGGGGTTGGGCCTCTGTCCCATCTCACCAGCTCCCGCCCTGCCTACACCAATGGGCCCTTCCTAGACTCGAGATCCTGCCCTGGCCCCTGCGGGCCTGGCCCGGGGAGCCTGTCCCACCCCTCCTCAGGAAGCCTGCTCACTGCAGGTCTGGCCCCTGGGATCTCGTCCATCCCTCTCCAATCCTAGCAGCCCCCACAGTGTGCCGGGCCTGTGCTCAAGGACCTTCTCATGGAGAGGGGGGTGTGTTGTGAGACACGGGCCAAACAAACCCTCGAGGGTAGGGGTGAGGATCCAAGTGGGGTGCGGGGCAGGGGGAGGCCTTGTAGCGAACCTTCCAGAACAGGGAGAATCCTGAAAAGGGCACTGTGGATAGGAGGAGCAGCAGGGGAAAGGGGGCGGGGCCGGGACCGGGACGGTGCACGGCTTGTCTGGATAACGGGGGAGGCTCGGTTTAGTAGAAGCATCAGGTGTGGGTGTGGGGACAGCAGAGACCGTGCTGGGTGAGGAGGTCAGGGCCATTTCCGGGGGGCCTGAATGGGAGAGAAGCAGCTCTGGTGTTTGGGTTTCAGGCCGGGGCCACGATCTGAGCAGACTCATATTTCCCGAGGAGGTCGGGGGCGGGGGGTGGGGTTGCCCTGGGTTCCTGGTCTGAACCTCTGAGCAGCCCCACTTGCAGCACGCCCACTCCTACTTGCAGTCCTCCACCAGCTCCCTCCGCAGTTTCTCCCAATGGGGGAGCAGAGCTGGGTCCCTCGGATTCCTCATGGACTTCAGGGTGTCCAGATTGGCTTTCTGTCCAGCAGGAGAGAAACGACGAGTGAGCACGGGGCTCACCTGGGACAGGCTGCAGGGCTGAGTGGCCCCAGCTGTTCTCAGCAAGGACCTTTGAGGAGGAACCTGGGATGTCAGTTCAGAGCTGTCGCATGCCCTTGCAAGGCTAGGATCCCCACGATCCAATAGAAGAAATGAGTGGAAGGAAGGAGCCAGGATGGGGCAGGACTGTGAAGGAGTACAGAGTCCTAACCCTGGGCTTCTCTGCTGTAGGTGCGAGAAAGCCATGTCTGAGGTGGAGGCGCCAGGTGGCTCTCCTGCCTAAAACTGTTCAGTAGTTTCCTTCCTTGACAGACACCTAAGACCTTTTGTGATCTGACCCCTCCCAGCTTCTTTAGCCTTATTTCCACAACACCTCCATGCCCCTGCCCGCCCGAACTTCACATCACCATGGCTTTGCACATTATTCCCTTCTCTGCACTCCCAGCATGCCCCCAGCAAACTCCTCATTCTTTAAGACTCTGCCCAATGTCACCTCCTTTTCAAATACCTCCTCTGAGCATCCTCTCTTCATCTCCCCTCCCCCACCCCAATCTCTCCATCCGGTAGCTCTCGGGACCTGTATCTCTACTGCAGCCCTGGTTGACTGCATAGTAACTATGGGCATGTCCGACTCCCAGATGGTGAGGAGGGGCTGTGTCTGTGCACCTTCGTGTCTTCAGTGCCTAGCACTGGGTCTGGCACTCCCATCTCAATTGGTGTGGGAAGCATGAGCGAGCTGAGTGACCGTCTCCTAGGACTGTGATTCACTTTCCCCCATCTCCCATCGACGATCCGGATCCTTCCATGCACCCCCCTTGCACCACTCACCAGGCGGTCCCGAGTGAAGTGGAGGAGGTTGAGGCAGTTCATGCGGACGCTGACGTCCTCCCAGTAGGAGGTCACGGCCACGACCGGCTTGGTGTTGTACCAGGGCACGTAATGGTAGATGTTCCCTGAGATACAGAGACACATGTGTGTGGGGGGGTCTGAGGGATTCTGGAAGGTCTCCCCTCACTCTGTCCCATCGGAGGACCTTCCCTGAGCTACTTCATTCCACAAGGATTTGATCTGCTAATAATCTTAACTGGACCCCTCCCACCAGAGGGTGGGCTGGGGGCCAGTTGAGAACTCATGCCCTTTGATGAACGTGGCCAGTCTTATGGAGCATCCATTGTGCTCAGGATGTCATGCAGCGTTTCAAAGTCCCCAGTTTACAGGTGGGAAAGTCCAGGCTAGTGGTGGGAAGCAGTTGCCTGGGGTGGCACAGCCAGGTAGTCATAACGCAGGCATCTAACTGCAGAGCCCCGGCCCTTAGCCTCAGGCGAGATGCCAAGGCCAGGGGCATGCCTCGAGGCAGGGCCTCCCTTCTGGGTGGTCTGCAAGGCCGAGGAGGAATGAGCCTGGATTCAGGAGGAGCCCCAGGGTTTGGTTGTGGTGGGCAGACGTCTACCGTAAGGGGCCTGCCAGTGCGGAGGAGTGGGGTCGGCAGGGCAAACACAGATAGACAGTGATGGGTATGGCAGGCTGGGTTCCCTGGCGATGTTCCTTACTGAAACGAGGGGGAAAGCTGGATGAAACATAAGGGACTTTTTTCTGAGAGCTATTGCTGAATTGACATAAAAGGAAGAAATCCACAGAAGCCAAAAATCAAGTAAAAGCAGAAAGTCTGCGAGGCAAGTGGAAGCAAAGCTGACTTTTGACCTCTGAATCTCTGGCAAATCTTGGAGAATTTGTGCTTCTTTTTGGCAACTGGTGGGACACAGAGGGTCAGGAGAAGAAAGCCTAGCGCTGATCCAGGTGGGCGGCCTACCAGGAGACCCGTGTGTTATAGGTTGAATTGTGTCCCCTCTAAAGCTATGTTGAAGTCCTAAGCCCCACTACCACAGAAGGTGACCTTATTTGGAAATAGGGTCATTGCAGCTGTAATTAGTGAAGAGAGGTTATACTGGAGTAAGGTGGACCGTTGACCCGATAGGACTGGTGTCCTTATAAGAAGAGGAGAGAGACACAGAGAGGTGACAGCCATGTGAGGACACAGAGATGGAGGGAGAACACCAGGTGAGGACGGAGGCAGGGATAGAGGCCCGTGTCTACAAGCCAAGGAACACCAGAGAGGGCAGGCAGCCACCAAAAGCTGGGAGAAAGGCAGGCAGCAGGTTCTCCCTCAGATCCATGAGGAGCCAAGCCTGCCCGCACCTTGACTGCAGACTTCCAGCCTCCTGAACTGTGAGGGAACTCACTTCTGTTGTTATAAGCTGCCCAGTTTCTGGTGCATTGTTATGACAGCCCCAGCAAACCAACACGCCACGAAAAGCTGGCGCTCCGAAAACAAACCCTCGGTCCCCGAGAAAGAATCCAGCGTACAGAAGACAGAGAGGAAACTTGCTAATCTCCAACGTGGATCTGGGTAGAGGGGGCGGGATATTTTCCTGAAAATTTGTCACCACAAGCGTGTGGCCTCAGGCAGGTTGCATTCTGCATTCATGCCCCCTGTGTGGTCTGGAGAAGACTTAGAGTGGTCTCTGGGTGGCAGGGCCCGAGGTAACTGGAGGAAGCAAAGGCAGATCCTCTCTGCAGCATGAAACTTTAGTCAAGTCCCAGAGGATTCCCGCCGATAAACTTGCAAGAAAACGAGCAGCTTAGAACCAACGCGCACACTCTGACCCAGCACTTCTGCTCCGTGGTATGCACCCAACACAAAGGTATACACGGCTTCATCAAAAGACTGTAGGAAAATGTTCATCGCAGCACCGTTTACAGTAGTTCAAAACAGGAAACCACTCAAATCTCCCTCCGTCGCAGAAGGATAAATTACGGTATATTTGCACAACGGAATCCTCTACAGCAATGAGAAGAAATGAACTACAACACGCCCGACAGCATCTAAGTCTGTGAATGCATTTTACAAACAAAATGATGAGCAAAAGAAGCCAGACTTAAAAGACTACATACTATGTGATTTCTTTTATATAAAGTTAAAAACCAGACTAAACAAATTGGAGGTTAGGAGAGTGGTGGCTCTTGGTGGGGGTGGAGGGGTAGGACCATGTCTCACGGTCTGACGTTGCCTGTGGGTGTGCTTGCTTTGTGACAATTCATTGAGCTGGACACTTTGGTTTGTGTATTTTCCCACAGGTAGGTTATACTTGAATCAGAAGCTGACTTAAGAATTTAAAAAATGGTGGGGCCAAAACGACAAATACATAAAATACAGTGTGTCAAATGGGGGAAAATGCTACGGAGAAGAATAAAGTAGGGAAACGGGATAAAGAGCTGCCAAAAAGTTTTAAATAGAATGGTTACCCAAGGCCTTTCCTAGAAGATCTAGAAGAAATTATGCAGAATGCAGCCCAGGGAGATGAAAAATAGGGAAGAGAGATTTAAAAATATGAAGAACAGAATGAGGAGTTCCACAGAGGATAGAGTGAATTCAAGGAGATAGAAGAGACAAGGTTGGGGGCGGGGGGGCTGGCTCAGTGGCGCAGCGGTTAAGTGCGCACGTTCCACTTCGGCGGCCAGGGGTTCGGCAGTTCGGATCCCAGGTGCGGACATGGCACCGCTTGGCAAGCCACAGTGGTAGGCGTCCCACATATAAAGTGGAGGAAGATGGGCATGGATGTTGGCTCAGGACCAGTCTTCCTCAGCAAAAAGAGGAGGATTGGAGGCAGATGTTAGCTGAGGGCTAACCTTCCTAAAAAAAAAAAAAAAATAGAGACAGACAAGGGGAAGAGGTAATTTTCAAAGGAAAAATATCTGATGACTTCCGAGACTTGTTGGAAGACACCAGCTCCAGACGCTGGCACTGAGCGAATCATTAGAATGATAAACAAGATGTCTATCCGTGAATGGGCTTCTCAGATATGAGCGTGGGGACACACACTGGCAATTTTCTTCTACTCTTGGATAGAATACAAAAGCAACAAGGAGAAAGAAAATAACTCCATTTTCAGTAAAACAAAGAGACAGATATAATCTGCAGACTCAAAATACACATAAGGACTGCCAAAAGCAACCGTGATTGCTGTGGAAGCCTCAAGGGGAGAAGCGCAGGAGAAGCCACCTGGGGGCGAGCGAAAGGCAAGAGGACAGCAGGAGGCGCAGCCCGCTGGGAGCGGAGCGCGGAAAGGGCCAGCAAAAATACACTCCCAGAGCGAGCTCAGGGCTCAGGTGACAAATGTGAGCCAGGAACTCAGAAAACAAGTAGAAGAGAAAACAAACACATCACAGAAAAGACTATATAAAAAGGAGCCCAAGGGAGATTAGACCCTGCAGACAGTTCCGTGAGAGGCACCGAAATAAGAAAAGGGACCAAAATAAAATGGAAATGAAGAGTCAAAGAGGATTAGGGAGAAAACGACAGAGAAGAAAACCAAGGAGAATTGTCAAACCCAGAAACGAAGCCCCAAGTAGAAAACCAAACAATGGAACAGGATATTGTAAAATATAATTTGAGAAAACTCACATGAGAAAAAAATAGGCTTTTTAACAAATGGTGCTTGAAAAGTCAGCTATCCTTATGCACATTAATTCAAAATGGATCATAGAGCTAAATGTAAGGGCTAGAACTGTAAAATCTTTAGAAGAAAAAATAGGAGAAAACCTTCATGACCTTGGGTCAGGCAGAGTTGTTAGATATGACACCATAAAAGAAAAAAACTGGACTTCAAATTAAAAATGTTTCAAAAGACACCATTAAGAAAATGAAACAAGCCACGGACTACTTGCAAATCATATATCTGATAAAGGACGTTTATCCAGAATATATATAGAACTCTTACAACCCACCAAGAAGACAAACAACCCAATTAAAAAATGGGCAAATGATTTGTATAGATGTATCACCAAAAAAGATATATGAATGGCTAATGAGCACAGAAAAAGCTGCTCTGCATCATTAGATATTAGGGAAATGCAAATTAAGACCACAATGAGATACATGCCCACTATAATAAACATAACGAAAAAGAGGAAATAACAAACCTTGGTGAGGATGTGGAGAAACTGGAGCCGTCATGCATTGTTGAGGGAATGTGAAATGGTGCAGGCGCTTTAGAAAAGGTTGGCAGTTTCTTAAAAAGCCATTCCACTTCTAAGTGTGTATCCAAGAGAAATGAAAGCATACGTCTGCGCAAAGACTTTACCCAAACGTTCATAGCAGCTTTATTCACAATAGACAAGAAGTAGAAATATGTCCAACAACTGATGAATGGATTAACAAATGGTGAATGGTACATGGTATGATGGAATATCATTTGGGAATAAAAAGATATCAAGTACTGATACAGGCTACACCATGGATAAACCTCAAAAACATTATGCCTCAGGGCTGCCCTGGTGGCGTAGTAATTAAGTTCGCGTACCCTGCTTCGGCAGCCAGGGTTTGCAGGTTCAGATCCTCGGCGCAGACCTATGCACCGCTCATTAAGCTATGCTGTAGCAGCATCCCACATACAAAATAGAGGAAGATTGGCACATATGTTAGCTCTGGGACAATCTTCCTCAAGCAAAAAGAAGAAGATTGACAACAGATGTCAGCTCAGGGCCAATCTCCCTCACCAAAACCACCCCCCTAAAAACATTATGCCAAGTGAAAGAAGCCAGACGTGAAAGACCACGTACTGTATGGCTCCATTTATATAAAATGTCCAGGAAAAGTAAATATAAAGAGGCAGAAATAGGCTAGTAGTTGTGTGGGCCTAGGGATGGGAACAGGAAAATGACTATAAACAAGCATGAGGGATTTCTTGGGCTGATAGAAAGGCTCTAAAATGGGGCATGGTGATGGATGCCCAACTCTATAAATTTACTAAAAGTCATTGAATTGTAAAAAAAAAAGTGAATTTAATGATATGTAAATTTTACCAATAAATAAATTACTAACAAAATAAAAGACTTGAATCTACATATTGAAAGAGTACACCACATGCCAGGGAAAACTGACCTAGAAGGACGAACACTTAGACATATCCTAGTGAAGTTACCGGACTTACAAGATAAAGAATCTTTGGGCAGCTGGCCAAAAAGATCAAGAGATTTATAGGGAAAAAATATCAGAAAAAGAAAAAGTGTGAGTTATGAAACTTTAAGAAACCAAAAACTTCTAGGAGAAAACATGAGATAATTCCTTAATAAATTTGGAGTGGAAAAGACTTTTCTCATGATAACTCAAAAGCCAGAACCATAAAAGAAATAGTTTGAGTACATGAAAAAAAGTCTTCACGGGAAAAAACCCTAAAACACTGTAAGCAAAAATATGAGACAAATATAGGAAATATATTTACAGCTCATATCACAAAGGCCTAATCTCCCTAATATATGATGGGATCCTAGAAGTCAATAAGAAAATGACCAACATCCCAATAGAATAAAAGAGAAAATTATATGAACAGGCAATTAACAGAAAGGAGAATACAAATGACTTTTAAATATAAAAAGATGTCTAACCTTACTTGTAATGAGAGAAACACAAATTAAAACTACACTGAAATACCATTTTTCACTTATCAGATTGAAAAAAATCCAAAAGATTATACCAGGTTTTGTTGATAAGGCGCTCACACACTGCTGGTGGGAGTATAGAATGGTACACAACACTTATGGAGGATTATCAGTCAGGGGCCAGCCAGGAAAAGAAAAAGACCATGCTAGATATTTTAAATAGAGGGATTTAAATACATTTAAAAAAATGTATTGAAAAATCTAAGAGATCAAAAAGTGGAAAGTGGGGTTACTCGGAGATTAGTAACAGGAGGAAGAAGCTAGTACTCCTAGGGTGGGGGAACAAAGGGAGGCAGTGGTGTCAACAGAGACACGTGCACAACCACAGCTGCATCACTGAGGTTGCCGCACAGGGTGCTGGAACCACGGAGAAGGCGATGCCCAACCAGTAGTGGCATTGCAGAGGAGGGGCTCCTGAGCTAAGGCTGGAACCACGGAGGAGGAGGAAGCCGAAGCTGGGATCTCTGAAGGGATGCAGCTATTTCTTGAGATGCCTCCAGTGAGAGAGAGAGAGACAGAGACAGAGACAGAGGGGAGGGGAGGGGAGGGAAGAGAACAACAGTATCTCACCTTGTATCAGCGGCAAGGGAATCTGGGAAATGTAGTTTGCAGGTGTCCAGCCACTAAGATACTGAGTAGAGCAAGGAGGGCAAGAATGGAGCTTGATATAGAACAGAGCATGCAAAAGTCTCTCTTTGCTGGAGGAGCTGAAGGCAAACAGGAAAATGACCAGCACAGTTTTGCAGTAACTGCCAAGATGCAACTACACTTTGACCAAATCCACTTTGGGAAATTTATCCGACTGATATACTGACTCGTGTGAAATAACTTATGAATAAGATTATACCTTGGTAGCATTGTTTGTAATAGTAAAAGATTGGAAAATTCTGTCAAAACTTATCAAGAGAAAAGAAAGAAGGCACACACATACAAACCCCACAAAGCATAAAATAAGGGGAGATATTTTTAGATATTGCAGAGATTAAACAGATAATAAGAAACCTTGGTGCTTCTTCAAAAAGTTAAAGAGAATTAGCATATGATTCAGTGATTCCACTCCTAGGTATACACCCCAAATAATTAAAAAATAAAGACTCAAACAGATATGTGGATACCAATATTCAAACAGCATTATTCACAACAGCCGAAAGGTGGAAACAATGAAATGTCCATCAACAGATGAATGGATAAACCAAATGTGATATATACACACAATTGGGATGCTATTCAGTCATAAAAAGGAATGTAGTTCTGACACACACTACACATGGATAAACCTTGAAAACCTTATGCTAAGTGAAATAAGACAGGCAAAGGACAAATATTATATGATTCCACATATATGAGACATCTAGAATAGGCAAATTCATAGAGACAGAAAGTAGAATAGAGGTAACCAGGTGCTGGGGGGAGGGGGAAAAGGGAATTTATTGCTCAATGGGTAGAGTTTTTGTTTGGGATGATGAAATAGTGGTGATAGTTACATAACACTGTGAATGTATGTAATTGCACTGAATTGTACACGTAAAAATCATTAAAATGATAAATTTTGTTATATATATTTTGCCACAATAAAAAGTTTTAAAGATATTATGAACAATTTTATGCTGAAAATTTTGAAAACTTAGATGAAATTTATAAATTCCTAGACAAATTACACTTACCAAAATTGACTTAAAAAGAAATAGAAAAGCTGAATAAAGTAAAATAAATCTATATTTAAATTATTGCAGAAAAATCCCACCAGGCTCACAATTAGAGGTGAGTTCTACCAATCTTTCAAGAAATAGATGATTCCAGTCTTACCCAAATGCTCCTAGAGAGTAAAAAGAGGAGATGCTGCTCAATTAATTTCATGAAGCTAGCATAACTTTGATATTAAAACCAAACAAGGACACTACAAGAAAGAAAATTATAGATCAATCTTACTCATGAATATAGATGCAAAAATCCTAAACAAAACATGAGCAAAGCAATTCCAGAATGTGTAACAAAGATAAGGTAAAAATGCAATTATACTATTATAACTGCATTGTATAAAATGATATAACTATATTAATATATATTAATTAAATAATTACATTATTATATGTGAAGTAGTATAATAACTCGTTAGCCTATGATAGGTTAAGGATCAATATTGTAATCTCTCGAGCATCCATTAAACATAATCCATAGATGTATAGCCAGTAAGTCAATGGAGGAGATAGAATGCAATACCAAAAACAAAACAAATAAAAAACACTCGATTAAAACAAAAGAAGACAGGAAAATTCCAGCAGGCTTTTTAGCTAATGCTAAAATTTACATGAAGATGGAAAGGAATCGAAATAGTCAGAAATTGTATTATTTTGTAAAAGAACAATAAAGTTGGAGGATTTACTCTACCTGATCTCAAGACTTGCTTTAGAGCTACACTAATCAAGTCAGTGTGATATTGGCATAAAGATAGACAAATAGATCAATGGAACAGAACAGAGGTTCTAGAAAGAGACCCACAATATATGGTTAATTGATTTTCAGCAAAGGTGTCAGAGTAATTCAATGGGGGATTGAATAGTCTTTTCAGCAAATGGTACTGAACTGGATGTCTGTATAGAAAAAAGGATCCTGACCCCTCCCTCATGCCATATACAAAAAATTAAGTCAAGTTAGATTATAAACCTAAACAAAGAAGCTAAAACTACAAAACATAGAATGAAACACAGGATAACAGCTTCATGATCTTGGAGTAGACAAATATTTCTTAGATCACATAATGTACCACCATAAAAGAAAAGATAATCAATAAATTGGACTTCATCAAAATTAGGAACTTTTGATCTTCAAAAGATACTGCTTGGAAATTGAAAAGTCAAGCCACAGAGTGAAAGAAAATATTAGCAAAACATATATCTGCAAAGGACATGCAAAATATAACTCTTGCAATTCAATATAAAAAGACAAACAACCGAACGAAAGATAGACAAAAGACTTGAACAGTCCCTTTACTAGAGAAAGATATGAGAGTATGAAAAGATGCTCAGGATCATTAGCGATTACAGAAATGGAAATTAAAACTACAGGTACAACTTGACCCAACTAGAATGACTCTAATGAAAAATACTGACAATAGCCAAAGTTGACAAGGATGAGGAGCAAATGGAACTCTCAAACATTGCTGTGGGGTGTAAGATGGTACAACCATTTTAGAAAAATGTTAGGTATTTTCTTATAAAACCCAAATTCCATCCCTAGATATTTACCCAAAAGAAATGCGAGCACATTTCCACAGAAAGCCTTCAAATGTTTATAGCACCTTTATTCATAATACTCCAAAAACTTGAATCAAGGAATGGATAAATGAACTGTCATATGTGTATAATGGAATACTATCAGAAATAAAAAGGAAGAGAATACTGATAAATGCAACAACACGGATGAATATCTGAAACACTACGCTGAGCCAAAGAAGCCAGAGAAAAACAAAGAGTAAGTACCACATGTACAATTTCACTTAGGTGAAGGTGTGCACGAGCAGAACAGTCCATAGTGATAGATGTTACAACAATGACTGCCTCCCAGAGGTTGGGGAGATTGACTGAAAGGGGTACATGCTGCTTTCTGGGGCGATGGAACTTCCTACGCATGGTGGTGACAAGGGTGTATGTATTTGTCAAAACTTATCAAACTGTCCACTTAAAATCCATGCATTTTATTGCTTGTAAGTAATACTTCAATAAAAAAATAAAAAGTCACCATGAAGAGAATGAAAAGCCCCAAACTTGGAGAAGATCTTTACGACACACGTCTGACAAAAGATTGTTCCCAGAAAAAAATAATGTACAAATAATAATGTACAAATAAGAACAACAAAGCCACATAGAATAATGGATAAAAGATATTGCTAGGCTTTTTACAGATGAGAAAAACAAATGTTTGTAAACCTGTGAAAAGAGGCTCAGCCTTCATTCCTAATCAGGAGAATGCAAATCAAGATCATGAGAGAGAGCATTTTCTATCCACCAGATTGGCAGAAATTAAAAGGCTGGGCAACATCAAGTACTGGTGAGAATGCAGAGGGACAGGACTTCTCATCCCATATGCTGATGACAGCGTAATTTGCTGGAATTGCTTTTGCTTTGAATTTCTCTTCCGCTCCTGGGTATATAATTTAGAGGAAGTCTTGCTCTTGTGACCAGGAGACATGTATGAGAATGTTTATAACAAAATTATTATAGTAGAAAACAAAGATACAACTTAACTGTCCCCATATACCTCATAATTCGTGGGAAAATCATACGGTGGTCTATATACAGAAATTAAAACAAACCTCAGCTACACAGACCAATTTAATATTGAGCAAAAGATGCAAACCGATGAATACAGACGGAAAGATTCCATTATATGAAATGCAAAAATAGTATGGTGTTTATGCTGCATACATAGGTGGTAAAAATTTAAAAGAAAACGATGGTGTGACTATCGCAAGGGTCAGGTGGTGGGTATTTCTTGGTAAGGGGACCTGGGAAGAGCGTCCAGGCAACTTCTCAGATGCTGACAATTTTCTATCTTTTAAGCTGAGTTTGTGGGTACTCATTTTATTTTTCTTCTTTAAACTCTACATTATATACATTTTATATACTTTTTGTATAATACTTCATAGTTTAAAGACAAGTGGAACGTTATGCTAAGTGAAAGAAACTGATAACCGAGGACCACATATTGTACGATTCCAGGTATATGAAATATCCAGAACGGGAAACTAGAGAAACAGAGTAGATCAGTGTTTGCCTAAGGTTGAGGAGATGGGGGGAGAAATAGAGCGACTGCTAGAGGGTACAGGGTTTCTTCTTGGGCTGATGAAAATGTCTTAAAAGTGACCATGGGGATGGTTGCACACTTCCGTGAATATACTAAAACCACTGAATTGTATCCTTTACAAGGATGAATTGTATGGTGTGTGAATTATATTTCAATAAGTCTGTTCTTAAAAAACCAGGTAGAGAAGAGGGATGCATGGAAAGGCTCTCAATGGGTGACAAGATGGGGAAGCTGGGGAGGATGAAAGTGAGACAGCCTTCTTCTAGAGCAGTGGTTCTCAAACTTTAGCATGCATCCGAATCACCTGGAGGTCCTTATCCTGTTAGATCACAGACTGTGGGTCCGCATCCCCAGATTTTCTGATCCTGTAGGACGGGGGTGGGACCAGAAGCTGCATTTCTAACAGTTCCCAGGTGATGCTGACGCTGCCAGCCCAGGGACTGCACTTTGAGAGCTGCAGGTAGCTATCCACTAAGTATGTATCAGAGGAATGGATGAATGGATGGATAGAAGGTGGGCAGATGAGGGGCCAGCCTTGTGGCATAGCGGTTAAGTCTGGTGTGTTCCGCTTCAGTGGCGTGGGTTTGTGGGTTTGGATTCCGGTCATGGACTTCACACCACTCAGCCATGCTGTGGCAGCCATCCACATATAAAGTAGAGGAAGATTGGTACAGATCTTAGTTCACGGTGAATCTTCCTCAGCAAAAAAAAAAAAAAAAAAAGGGGGAAGAAGGTGGGCAGATGAATAGAGTATGGTAGTTGCATGGATGGATTGGCAGTGGTTCAGAGTAGCAGTGAATATAATAGTAGTGTGGAATGCAGTGGAGATGACTTCAAGTCAAGACCTAGTTTCAACTCTTGTGGGTTCACCACCTACTAGCTGTGCAGTGTTTGGCAGGTGACTTCAGCCCCCGAAGCTCGTTTTTCTAATGTGGGTTAACAATGCCTGTGAAGGTTCCATGCGCAAATGCCCTTAGAAGGGCCTAGCACAGAGCCTGGCATGCGATGGATGCTTGCTACTCTGTGGTTGGCTCAGACTATTACCATCATATATCACTGGGCTGTACTGTGTGGTTGAGACGAGAGGCTTGTAGCTCAGGTCCATCTTGTTTCCATAGTGGCCGATGCTGACCTCGAATTGGATCAGGTCCTTAAAGTTGGGCATCATGGTACAGGAAAGGAAGATGACGCACAGCCCATACTTTTGGCGGTACTGTTGCTTCTAAAACAATAACCCCCCACATTCCCAGTACATAAGCCATAGGATGAACAAGCCTATAGACACAGTCAGGGAGGCAAGATCGAGGTACCCTGTTTCTTTCAAAAGCTGTCTTTGCTTCTCTTCAGGGTAAGCTAGACTATCACTGACCTCCGCACCCCCCTCAAAACCCTCCCTTGACTCCCATTCAGGGCAGATCAAGGGCAGTTCTTCCATCACCTCCATCACCTGGCCGCCTCCACCCAGCCGGCTCTGCTTCCTTCCCTTCCTGAAACTGGCCACGAGGGTCTTCTCCCTGGTCAGGCTGGGCTCTGAGTTGGGCTCCCGCACCCACGTTGGGCCACCCCATCCCTCTCCTTTTTGCCTAAATGCCCTCCTTGGATGAGACAGAGTGTGGGCAGGAGTGTGTGGTGGAGGTTGCACACACACGCACATCTGCTCTTGGCCCTTCTCCAGCCCCCTCCCACCATGTCTCCCATCTGCTCGGGGTCCTCTCTGCATCATGTGAGCCCCTCTCTCATTTCTGTTGCCAACCTCTGCCTACTCCTGCACTCTCCCAGTCTGCTCAGTAGCTCACGTCTACCCTGTCTTAAAAAAATAACCCTCCTTCTCCCCTCTCAGCCCTTATACAGCTACTGCCTGCTCTTGTCTCCTTCCACTTTCCAGCCAAGTTTCTATGCAGTTGCCTCTATGCACCATCTGCAACCTCTCCCTCCCACCTACTGTGGCCTGGCTTCTCTCCTGAGCCAAAGCTACTGAAGCCCTCCTAATAACCAGGGGACACTGTTGAGTCCTCACCCTTTCTCTCTGCCACATTCAGATCACCAATTGTTCTTGTCTGCAACTCTCCCCTCCGGAGGCTGCCTCAGTGCTCCTCTTTGAAGACTCCTCCTCACTCTCTTCTGCAAACCCCTCCTCCTCCTCCACCTGCCTCTTCGGCTGTGGCATCCTGATAGGCTCCAGCCTCAGCTCTCCTCTCATTTCACTCCGCCTACTCCCCTTGGGCAACTCCTCCACAACCAGGGGCTCAGATCCTGGTGTGCTGATGACACACCCATCTGTCCAGCAGCCTTGGGGACTGGTCTATGTGGGTGTCTCACAAGCACATGTCAAAGGTGGGATTCATCCCCTCTGCCAGCCCTGCTCCTCCTTCAGGGAGCCTATGGTGAGGCGCCACCCCTGACCACCTTGCCACTGGAAGCAGCGGGCGTCAGTTCAGGGGAGCCAGCCTCACTTCTCAGGTCCCGTTAACCGCTGGCTCTGGCCATTCTGTTTCCAAAGAGTCTCTGGAACTTGCTCCCTCCTCTCCAGCTCTCCTCCCCCGTGACTGTACGCCCATTTCTCTACAGTGAGTGGCCCAACTTACTCCACTCTAGTCTATTCTTAACGCTGCTCCTCCTGTCCTCTCCTGCCCCACGGGCCCTCCCCTGCCTTCAGGAAGAAATCCAAACTCCTTTGAACATCATTTCTCCTTAACTAGATTACACATTCCTTAAACCAAAACTTTATCTTGTCTTTACTGGGTCCCGTGACCTCCTGGGATTTGGCATAGCATGAAGCCCCCCAGGGACTTAGTGAAGACTCAGGCGGGTTGACCAAACATCCTCGTGCACCCAGCAGTGCACTCAGCTGGTGGCCAGGGCCTCCTGCAGTGTCAGAAGATCCGGGGCAGGCCGCGGGCCTCTTTCTTCCTGGGTTACCTGTTTCCGTGGTTACCTCCACACTGGTCACTTCATTGGAGAGATCCTTCATCCTAGAGTCTTGACGGGACTTGATTTGGGTGACTACCTCCAGGAAGACTCGGCCTCGATAAGCTAAACCATCTTTAACAGAGTGGGGAATAATCTAGTAACAGGGAGGAAAATGGGGAGAAAAGAGATGAGAGAAAAAGAGCAGGCCAATCTCCCTGGAAACCCGTGCACCAAAGACGGGGCTGTCTGCAACTTCCTCCCCAGGGCCGCCCACAATCCCAGTGGGGAATTCCAGAAACCCCAGACGCGGCAGTGCCAGGAAACCCCTGGTTCCTGACCCCTCTTCTCCACCCTTAGGCCCACCGCTCCTCTGCTGCAGTCCACCTGCTGGCCCACTCGAAGTGCCGCGTTCCCCACAAAGGCATCCTGCTTGGAGGGGACCGTGGTAACTGCTGAGTTGGCTCTCCCCGCCTGGCCAATCAGGGCATGCCCCGCCTCCTTGGTGACAGTGATTGGTCCAAGGGGATCACACATTGACCTAAGGAGGCCAATTAGAAGGCCTCCCTGGCCTCCCTATTAAAGGCTTCCACCGCCGCGTTCCCAGCAGGGAGGCCTGCCGGCAGTAGGAAAGAATGAGGCCCCGGCTAAAATGATGCGAGATGCAGTGAGAGGGAGAGCCACCTAATGGCCGGACGTCCCGCTTCCTGCAGCTCTGCCTCGCTCGGAGTCCTTCCTAGCTCCATTCCCCGAGTTGAAGCCGACTGGAGTTGGCTTTCTGTCATTTATCACCAGTCTGAAATAATCCAATGCTTTTCCACATTTACTGGTGCCCTTTCTTTTGTCTCCTGTGTCCTTTCCACCTGTTGAAAACCTTACCCGAGGCCTCGTGGCAATGCCCCCTCCTCCGTGAACACCCAGAGCGCTCCATCTGTGCCTTTCTTGTGCCACAGCACAAGTGCCGTGTCTATGTGGCCATTTACTGCAGACCAGGCGACCTCTACTAGAGTGTGGCGGCCAGAAACCAGGACCGGGCCCTGCTCAGGCATTTCCCAGGCTCCAGTGCCCTGCATGTGGTCAGTTTTACTTCCACTGTTCCCCAGAGCGGACATGAGAAGCTTACAGTGCCTTCCTCCTGGATCCTGAAAGGGGCCTTTTTACCCCCATAGAGAGTCAGGAAGCTGGGGCCAAAGCAGGGTAGGAATCCCGAGTACATTCCTGCAAGAAGAGAGGGTGAGAGCGGCCAGGATGCCGGTGGGCGAGGCGGCAGGCTGGGGCCGGGGCTCGCTTGCCTTCGGTTTCTGCTCCGGTAGATGAGATCTGGTTGAGGGACAGGCTGACAGTCCCTATCTCATCCCGGCAGTTGTTCCTGGGGCTGGAGAGAAACACGCTGCTAGCTGAGCCCCTGCCGCCTCTGATTTTCTCCTCCCCGCTTGTTTTTCAGCCTCCGCCCGGTTGCTCACCAGTCCAAGACTCTGAACCTGATGTAGCTGGAGAGGCAGGGCAGCTGCAAGGGGAAGGCGAGAGGAGCAGTGGGTGCCCGCTCAGATGGTCTGGTCCTCGCGGAGACTGAGAGCGGTTGGGAAGTCCTGGGTCTGGGCCCGAGGCCTGGCTCAGTTACCGATGAACCGTGTAACTGCAGCCCAGATGGATTTGCCATGGGAGGTTACGGACCTTTGGCTTTGGGGCCCTTTGTGAGGCCCTGGGAGAGACCTAGGACCGTGTCCCATGATGGTTTTGTATTCTTGTTCTTACAGCAGCCCCCTAATTGCATGAGCCTCAGAACCCGCAAGACCCGGGTCCGCCTGACTGTGGGCTCGATGACGGCCGTCCACACACGGCCCTTCACAGTCCGAGTGCATGTTTACCAAACCATCTCCTGGGGAGGCTGTGGGCCTGGAATGTCTCCATCAGGGTTAGCAGTTGACTTTTAAACAGCAGGACATCTATCTCTTCAAAGAATAAATAATAATAGCTGCCACTCTGGGGAGGGTTTCCATTGTCCCCTGGCCTGTGCTCAATGATCCATGTGGATCACTGAGTGACTCCTTCCAACAACCCCACAAGCCAGGTGCTGTTATTCCCATTTTCAGACAGGAAAACTGAGGCACAGAGAGATGGAGTTCCTGAAGTTCTTGTGTTACACGCAGGGGCTGAAGCAGCTTCAGAGCTCCTAACCACTAGTCCGCCATAACCCAGCGAGGGCTGTGATTGTTCCTATTTACAAATGGGCATTGAGGCCCAGAGAGGCAGAGGGACTTACTCGCAGTCACACAGTAAGGGGTGGAGTCAGGATTGGAACCCAAGCTTCTGAGTCTTATCTCTACTCTGCCACAGGCTTCCCTCAATTATGAACACAAAAAAATCCGTGTGGAAAACAGAGCTGCTGGGGTTGAGGCCTGGGTGGGGCCCAAATCCTCTCTGCTGAGGCCTCACCCCCTCACGGTACTTGGGGCACAGCCGGGAGCCCTCCCAGTTCTCCCCTCTCCTGGTCCATTCTTCCCTTGCTGCAGAGGCTGGGGACCTAGGGGCAGTAGGGAAAGAGCTTTCCAGCTGAGCAGCCTGGGTGTAAGAAATGAGGAAATGGCCAGGGTCAGGAAGGACGCTGGGAGTGGAGAGACGGGTGCCGTCAGGCGTCCAGGTCTTCCAAGGTTCTGAATCCTCCAAATTCTGATTCATGGCTGAGCCATCTTTTCATCCACCCTGTTGAGATTCTCCTCCCCTTTCCCAGTTCCCTGTCTTGATTTCCCTCCTGTCCTGGGGTCCTTGGACTGTAAACTGGCACACCCCCGTTTTCACCAGTGCCTCCCCTCTGCATCCTGCCTTGCTGGGCCCTGACCAGCTGGCCTCAGATGCTACTATCTGTGGGTCATCCTGCCACTTCAGAGTGAGTTCCCATCTGCCGATTGCATCTCCAGAGGGTTAGCGACAATCAGGCCTGCATCCAAATGGCCCCAGCCCTAGAAACTGTGTTCTGTGGGAAATGGGGGAGTGTCCAGGGACTGGACATCTTCAAATGTTGGAAGGCCGCTTTCACGACAGAGGAGGGCCTGGCCTGTGTCACTGGCTTCTGAGCCCGAAGGCAGCTGAACATGAGGGAGGACTCCTAAGGCTCTGAGCATCCACAGAGCAACTGAGAATCCTGGCCACGAGTCTCATCACAGCCAGGCAGAGGGGGAAGGGAACAAGGATGGGGGATGGACGAGGCCCCCTCTAAAATCTCCCCCTACTCTAAGAGTCTATAAAATCACCCAAGAAGGTGGGGATTATGAGGAATGGTTAAAAATTATGACTCACCAGGAGGCACATTGGGGAAGCTTCTAGAAGCAAGGTGGAGGGTAGAGGGGAGCTCGTTAGCTAATTGCCCATCACATAAATACAAGATACGAGAAAAGCGAAACTCTCTCTGGGTCACCAAATAGATGCCACACAAAGTTCTGTGCACTCCCCCTCACGAGAGCACTCCGGTTCCCTCTCAGAATTGCCTGCTCTTCTTTTACACGCAGGTCGGGAGGCTGGCATGGAGGCAGAGGCACTCAAGGCTCTCCCAGGGCTTCGAGAGAACGGGCATCCGCACCGCTGACGGGTGACTGAGGAGGACTGAAAGGCTATGAAAATCAGACCTCAGAACCCCACAAAGAAGAGCATCTCGGGGCCACTTAGTACAGGAACAAATAGCCCTGTACTACATGTAGCCTGCAGAATAACTATGTTCCCATGACGCCTCTACACCACCAACAAACAGCTATAATTATATTCAGGCTACTTTGCCTAGAAGATAAGAAAATGCACAATACAATTTAGAATGAGTCTTTAAAGTGATTTTTTTTTTTTTTGAGGAAGAGTAGCCCTGAGCTAACATCTGCTGCCATTCCTCCTCTTTTTGCTGAAGAAGACTGGCCCTGAGCTAACATCCATGCCCATCTTCCTCTACTTTATATGTGGGACGCCTGCCACAGCATGGCTTAGCAAGTGGTGCCATATCCTCAACGGGGATCTGAACCTGCGGACCCTGGGCCGCTGAAGCGGAACTTGTGAACTTAATGGCTGTGCCACCAGGCCAGCCCCTTGTTTTGTTTTATAATATAGGTGAAAGGGCACATTTAAGTTCTCTGGGAAGTTCAGCTGTATGGCCCACTCATTTCTTAGTACTAGATAAATAGCGTAAAGTTTTCTGTAATATGTTCTGGGCTTCCTCATGCTCCCTATCAGGCAGAGCCCCAACTTCCCCTCACATGCTCCTTGGCCCCTACTTTCCATCCACACCCCAACTCAACCACCCAGTTGTCCCTTCCGTTTGTGGGGCAGGAGGAGGAAGGTGGGCATGAGGGAACAGCGGTACCTGAATCTGGAAGGTCAAGATCTGGTTCCATATCGGGTTCTCGGTATGGTTCTGCACGTTTGTCTTGAGCTGGGAACATCCCAAAGCAGTGTCAGTGCCAGCCTGTCCCCTCCTCCCTCCGCTGGCCTCACCTTCCAGCCCGTCCCATCCAGCCCACAGGTGGACGCTGCCTGCAGCACAGGGCTGATCGTGGGAGGCCCCGGTCTGCAGACACTCTGATAACTTCTCATCGGCGGCAACTTCAGGCCTTCGTGTGCCTGCCCAGATCTAGATTCCTTAATACTTTTCCATCAACTTTCAATGGACTTAATTTAAAAATAAATATAGTGTTACCAGCTTTATTATATGAGGGCATACACATAGATTTTGTTAGATAAACACTAAGATCCCAACAGAAAAGTGGGCAAAAACAATGCCAATGGCAGCAGCACACAAGGGCATGCCCCTTTTCAGAGCATCACTTTACTTAGTTTTTAAACCTAGCCTTCTTCTAAGCAATCATGTCAGTGAAATCCAGGGTTAGTTGGATTAGTTAAATGTTTTAATACACACTAAGAAAAACACAGAAATATTAAAATTTTTGAAAAATGTGCGCCACCTACCGCCCAAGAGCATCTCACCTAGATCAGGAGGACCCAAACCACTCGTTGGGAAAGAAATACTCAGTGTGGTGCTTTAAAATTATGTCCACAAATCCTTTATACTCCTCCCTTCAAAAGGTGTACACTAATCTCCCTCCCCTTGTATGAGCTGAATTTAATGACTTCTTCTAATAGGTAGAATATGGTGGGAATGATGGTTCATGCGTCCTGAGACAAACCTGTTTGACTTTAACCCATCATTCCCCAAGTTTGAACACAGGATCCTTTTTCTGCACATTGGCATTTTGGAAAGTGCTATTCTGTTTGCTCTCACCACCGCGGCCTGGGTTCGTTTCCCGGTCAGGGAACCACACCACTCATCTGTGGGTTGTCATCCTGTGGTGGCCGCATGTTGCTGTGATGCTGAAAGCTGTGCCACCAGTATTTCAAATACAAGGAGGGTCACCCATGGTGGACAGGTTTCAGTAGACCTTCCAGACTAAGACAGACTAAAAAGAAGAACCTAGCCACATACTTCCAAAAAATTGGCCATGAAAACCCTGTGAATAGCAGCGGACCACGGTCTGATATGGCACCAGAAGTGAGAGGATGGTGGCAAAAGACAGAGCAGGTTCTGCTCTGCTGTCCACAGGGTCCCTAGGACTCAGAATTGACTTGCTGGCACTAACGACAAATTCATAGAGGTTCAAGGAATGTCAGCAACTCTCTTGCCCAGAACCTTCAATTTATAGATGATGAAAATGAGGCCCAAAGGGGACGGTGACAGTTTCAAGGTTGTGCATTCGCGGGCATGCTGACGCCTGTTGTTTCATTCCTTCATTCACTCATCTGTGCATTTGCATATTTGGTTTTCAGTGGCATGTCTCCACACAAGACAGTGGGCACAGCTCTGGGGATACAGGGTGACTCAGCCATGGCCTCCACCCTCAGGGAGCTCCTGGTCCAATGGGGTCACATCCCATTAATGAGAGAACTGGGATACGATTCCTGGGGTCTGCCCACCAACCCACTCTTTTCACCACACCGTTTTTTTCCAAGTGACAATTTCTCTAAGCCTCAGACCTTTTCTACTCTTACCTTTTCCCCAATTAGTTCCACCTCCAACGCAGGACTCACTGAGTAGTGTTTCTCTGTGAACAAGAAGTTAAAAGATTTCTGAGACAGCATCATTTTTTTTTTTTTAGGAGAAGGAAATGGAGGTGACAGAACAACTTAAAACTCTCCCCTATAATTTGGTTTGGTGCCCCCTGGGCAACCTCTCCCATTTCCACTCTATTTCTACGTGCCGTTATGAGTTATGGCACATAATGGCAGCAGGGGTGGGGGCTGGTGTAGGGAGCCTTGAGTCTTTATCTGGGCATCAAAGACAGGTCAGGGGCATATGGCCCATTTTAAAGGGCGTCTACAGGGCCTTCATAAAACAATTCTTGTTGGATTTCAGTTTTACTCTCTTCTCCCACCCCAAATTAGGTTAGTGTCAAAGAGGAGCAGGGAAGTCCCATGAGACTCCAGGGTGCCGCTATGTAGGGCACCTCAGAGTCGCTCCCTCCCTGCCACCCCGGTTCTAACTGAGATGAAGGTCCTCTGCGCAGTAGATGAAGAACTGCAAGTAGGCCACTTTGACGGGGACCACCGTTGACTTGAAGATCTGAGTAGTGGCGTCCTTAACCCCGTAGGGAAGCCGTTGATCTACCTAGAGAGACCAGAGAGCTGGTAGGGTCAGGGTCATAGGGAGGTCACAACCAGGGCCACCAGATTTGGCTTCCCCGACCTTCCACTTGGTACAGGGAGGGTGGACAACCCTGAAGTGACACAGTAGACAAATGAAAGCACGTGAAGGTCAATGACCACTTTGAGAGCCACAGAAGCAGCCAGGGTAGGAAATATTTCTGGGGTGTGGGGGGGCAGCCTCACCAGGGCCTGGTCTCCCACACCAAGGGCACAGATGGTGACTTTCAGGTAGCCTCTCACACCATTGTTGGGTTCATTTGGCTGGCAGAGGCCTAGCCACGTCCTCAGGAGTGTGTGACCTGGAGAGGCAGAGGGCCCATGGGAGACCAGCCTCCAGTCTCCATTCTTCTTCCCTGAAACCAGTCTTTGTTTCTCTGGGAGAGGGATGTGGAGACAAATCTCATATGTTCTGGTTCCTATCCAGTAGCAGAAAATGGGAGTCAGTCATTCCTACCATTAAGCAAAAATAGTGCACTCACAAGGCTGTGATTGCCTTCAGGAAATAGGGACCCCTCTTTCCCAACCTGGGAACTTACAGTTGTTACTGTCTTGGTCTGAAAAAGGCAAGCATTTTCCCCAAACCTAAGCCCCAACCCCAACCTGGTGTGTATGTTACGGCCAGGTCACAGTGGAAACCACTGCTCAAACTTCAATCCCCCAACACTGGCCTCAAGAAATGGAAATTCAACCCAAGGGTGCAATAAAAGGTTAGCATTTGACCCAAAGGGATGCCTTGAGTTTTGCAGAGAAAGATGTTACTATAAAACAAGATAAATTACAGTAAAATATTATCAAGTACAGAAAATAATTCATATGCTCTAATACTCTCCCCCCATATGTTGAATATACAGGGATTTTGAGATGTTTTGACATTTGGCCTGATTTTTCTCAGAAGACACACATATTTGCAACAACTGTTACCTACCTGGAGAATGGTAGATAAACCCAATATCTGTCTGAAAAGACAAGAGTGGAGTAAAGATTAGTTAGGTCCTCCAGCCAAGTTCCAGAATGCCAGCTAGCCTGAGGACAGTCCTAGCCACGGGGCGCAAGCACTTGCCCTGCCCTCACTCCTTTAATCTTTACAACAGCCTGGAAGTTGGTTCATTATCACCTCCACTCTACAGAAGAGGATACTGAGTTTGAGAGAAGTTCCCAAAGTCTTACAAGTAGTGAGGAGGCCTGATTGAAAGGATCCTTAACCACCACGCAGCCCTGCCTGGCCAACAGAGCATTGACTCTTCCCTATCTCTGGAGGGAAGTGTGTCTCCTGTCCTGGGGAAAAGGATGGTCAAGGGAGGAGTTGGCAGAGGCTATGGGTTTTCCCTTTCCCCTGGGAGACAGCTTCTGACTGAGGCCTGAGGGATGTGGTACAGGATTGAAGGTGGTGTGGGGCAAGGCGCCATAGAACATTCAGGCCACCCTTGTAACCCACATCTGAAGGTGCCATAGAGCAGTGCCCAAATCCTGCATGTAGGCCTGCTTTAAAACTCAGTTACCCTCTTAGGTTAGGTAGGCAAAGACTCCTTAGATATAGTAACAGAAGCACGATTCATAAGAGAAAAATTTGATAGATTGGACTTCATCAAAATGTAAAACTTCTGCCCTTTGAAAGACATTGTTAAGAAAATGAAAGAACAAGTCATATACTGGGAGAAAATATTTTGAAATCATGTATCTGATAAAGGACTTGTATCCAGAATATATAAGATATAAGAAATATATAAGAAAATCTCAAAACTCAATAGTGAGAAAACAAGCAACACAATGAAAATAAGCAAAAGATTTGAACAGACATTTAGCCAAAGGAGATATATAGATGACAAAGAAGCACATGAAAAGATGGTCAACATCGTTAGCCACCAGGGAAGTATAAATTAAAATCACAGTGAGATACCACTACACATAATTAGAATGGCTAAAATAGAAAAGATGGATTATATCAAGCGTTGATGAGAATGTGGAGCAACTGGAACTCTGATACACCAGTCAGGGGAATATAAAATGGTAAAACCTATTTGAATTTTGGGGAAAGACTGTTAGGAATTTTCTTCAAAAGTTAAACATAGACCTACCATATGAGATAGTCATTCCACTTCTATATATCTACTCAAGAGACATTAAAGCATAGGTCCACACTAAGATGCAGACATCAATGTTACAGAAACTTTATTGTAATAGCCCCAAACTGGAAACAATCTAAATGTCCATCAACAGATGAATGGACAAAGAAACTGTGGTATATCCATGCAATGGACTGCTACTCAGCAATAAAAAAGAATAAACTATTGATACATGCAACAACATGGATGCGCCTCAAAATAATTATACTGAGTGAAAGAAGCAAAAAAAAGAAGTACATGCTGTATGATTCCATTTATATGAAATTCTAGAAAATGCAAACCAATCTACAGTTACAGGAAGCAGACCAGTAGTTACCTGGGGATTAGAGGGGGTAGGATGAGCGTGAGAGGAAAGAATTACAAAGAAGCACAAGGAAACTTCTGGGGGTGATAGATGGGCTAGACATATTCATTATCTTGATTGTAATGATGGTTTCATGGGCGTATATTTATTTTTAAATGTATTAAATTATCCATCTTAAATACATGCAATTCGTTGTATGTCAATTGTACGTCAAGTTGTACAAAACAAAATAAAGCTCAGTCACCCCTAATGAAGCAATAGATGTAGGCAGTGACCATCGCTAGCTGTTAACATAAAGAGAGAGATCAGTGGACATTCTGCGCCTCCTGCTGAAGTCATCTTGCAAAATAACTGACCCAAGTGTGATCAAGCCTCCAGATGGACATACCTGGACAGAGGGACATGTGAAATGATACCCTGGAGGTGCAATCAGCAAAATCTAGACTGGGGAAACTCTACAGGACAAACTGTCTAGTTTCTTTAACAAATAAATTTCAAGGAAAAAAAGGAAGTGGGGCCAACAGAATAAAAGAGACCTAAAAATACGTATTAACCACCTGCAATGTACGCACGTGGTTTCGATCCTGATTTGAACAAACTGTAAAAGGAATTCACAAGATAATCAAGGGAATTTGAACACTGACTAGCCATTTAATGCTATCCAAGAATGATAAAGATTTCTAAACATGACAATTGTATTTGGTTATGCTTAATAAAATCTTTATGTTTTAGAAATACATACTGAAATATTTAAAAATAAAATGATAGGATAGTCTGAGATTTGATTCAAAATAATCCGGTAGGGGAGGGGAGGTGGGCCGGGTGTAGATAAAAGGTGATTGGCAATGAATCAGTGAAGTTGAGCGATAAGGATGTGGGAATTCATGGCACTGTTCTCTCTACTTTTGTGTACGTTTGAGATTTTCCAAAAGAGTAATACTAAGAAAAAAAAAGGTCAGATTTCCTTTGACCTCTATAACTTACTCAACAGATCATATCGTTAGTCATTGTTGGGAAATTGCACAGTGACCTTTGTCAAAAGCACGTTTTTGACCTCCTGCCATCTAACCCCTCGGGAGGCTCTTAATTGCTCACCCTGTGCTGCTCCTTTGAGGGTGGGATGGGGGAGGGGCAGGTCTTGGCTGGTCCTGTGATTATTCCAAGTGGTGAGAAAGAACACATTTTGATTTGTCTCAAAGTTGCCTTTCCCAAGGGTGGGGCCCCTTTTCAGGGGCTGCTAGGTTAAGCAAATAAAAATACAAATGCCAGCTTAAATTTAAATTACAGGTAAACAACGACTACTTTTTTCGTGTACATATGTCCCCTGCAATACTTCATGAGGAGCCATGCGAGATTTGGGACAGACTTAGATTTAGAAAGTATTTGTTGTCTGAGATTCAAACTTAACGAAGCATCTTGTGTTTAATCTGACAAACTTATTTTCCTGATCTTTCTGGATTTGGAGAATCTTAGTTTAGCCCTGCATGACTGTGTAAACCTTCCTCAGCTCTCAGTCTGTGTCTTTCCAAAGCAAATCTTTTTCCTCTCTCCTCACAGGGAGCAAGCTTTCTCTGGGTGTCTAACAATTAGGTTGGCCTTTTTGGATCTTCTGCTTCCATCCTGGAAGAAGTTTGAACTGTGTCCACCGTATCACAAATGTGGGGAATTTAACATGGCCCCATGCTTTCATAAATGTTGCATATTTTAATCCTCACAAGGACCCTGTGGGTTGAGTATATTATTATCCCCATTTTGCAGATGAGGAAATAGAGGCTCAGAATAACTTGTCTAAATCACCCAATTGGTCGGTGGATCCAAGTCAGGATCTTTCTGCTGAAAAACCCACGTCATTTCCCCTAGACTGGGGCAAAGACCCGGGAGGGGGTCTCTAACAATTTCACCAAACCTCCTCCTCCATCCAGTGCTCACCTGGAATCTCCCGATCTCTGAATTGAATCTCATCACTGAGGAATTCATCACCTGCAGGGCAATTCCCAGAAAGATCTCAGTTATTCACAACCCCGCTTTCCCCCACCCCATGGGAGGGATTGTAAGGGCACATTCAGGATTCTCCCCGATTATCAACACTTCCTAATGGCTGACCCTTCCACATAGCTTTTCCCGTGTAATTCTCAGAGAAACCCTGTGAGGTTCAGATTTCTAGTTCCATTTTGCTGATGAGGAAATTGATCAGAGAGGATGATTCACTTGGTCAACACAAAGCAAAGCATTGCACTCAGCTGTCTTCAGGGCACGTTGTCCTGGTTGTTTCCGGTGTGCTTGCGTTCCCAAGAACATGTGACCTCCTCAAGGGAGGGGCCTCTTGTTCTCCTTACCCTGTGCTGGGCACATAGGAGGCACTTGATAAACAATGTTCACCTCTATAACAGGGCTCCCTCTGGTTGAGGCGTGGAACGTCCCAGGTTGAGGGGACATTTGAGGAGTCCTTTGGTGGCATGAGAATCCTGGCACTTGGGAAGAGGCTGCTTTGTTCATCTCAGCACCTAGGGCAGGGCCCTCCATAACGTTTGTCGCATGAATGAATGGGGAGTCTGGGCTGCTTGGGAGTGAAGAAGGTGGTGGAGGTGCTGCCTTGGGGTCAGAAAGACCATCTGAGGTGACTCTGGCTCTAAGAGTGGGGCTGGGGGGCTGAAATGCTTCCCAGAATTGAGGTGGGACAAGGAAGTGGATGCATCTTGTTTGGCTCCTCACCTGGATTAAGATGATCTCATCAAAGAACTTTGCAGGAACCTCATAAAAATTCTGGAAGAAGATCTGAAGCAGAGAGAATGGGGGAAGGGGTGGACGATGTTTCTTCCACTGCTTCACCCAGGGACTCAGTGAGCCTGAAGCCTCAGAATAACATGCTACTTCCTGTTTATTTGCCATTTCAATAACTTTCAGCTTACTACCGTCCTCACCTTCTTTCTCGGGAAGCAGAAAACCCTCCAGGCTCCTGGAGGGTTTTCTGCCCAATTAAAGGGCAGGGGCAGGAGATCCCTGGAGAACCTGTCATGAGCAGTAGCTGCCCTGTGGAGATTCAAGCCTCTGCCTCCTTCTAGATTGCCCTGTCAGTCCTTTCCACCCCCACTCCCTGCTGCAGCCAGAACTTCCTTTCCCAAATACAAACCTGGCCCTGTCACTCTCCTACTTAAGTCCCTCCTTGGCTCCCAATTGCCATCCACAACAGGGCCTGAGCCCATTTTGCAGGCTCCCCTCCAGCCACACCCAGATCTACAGGGCTGCCAACAAATCCTGCTGCTTCATGCTTCCAAGCCTCTGAAAACCCTATTCCTTTCTCCTGAATTATCTTTCCCCGCCCTGTCCCTCTTTCCCTGGTAGACATTTCCTTCAAGGTTTTGGGAGCCTTTCCTGAGTCCTTGTCACCCACTCCTCCCTGCTCCCACTCTGCTTTTCTCTTTTATTTGTTAGTCTATTTGCCAATTAATTCAGCGAGTATTGATGGAGTTCCTACTGTGTATCAGACACAATGCTACAATTTGGGATTCCAGCAGTGACAAGACGTACACGGTCTGGGCCTGCATTTCATGGCTGCATTAAAGGCACTCTCAGATCTCTGTCAACCCCAGTCTTTGTTCCCACTGTCATTGTTTCCCTGTTCAGAAGCCAAGCCCCCCACAGACCACAGGCTCCTTAAATGCAGGACTGCGAGTTCTTCCTTCTGTATCCCCAGTGCCAAGCACAGTGCATGGCCCTTGGTAGGTGCTCAGTAAATGTTTGTGGAAGAAACAAATGAAAACACCTGAGTCAAGAAGAGAGCTTGCCAGCTGCCTGCAAGAAATGCCCAGCCCCTGACTGGCCCAGTGGGCCCAAGAGACCCATTCAGCCCTGAAGGGCACATGCGGCCCACCTCATCGAAGAAAGGGTTGTTCCCCATCTTGATCCGCGTGCGCTGTTGATGGCCTCCAATGACCAACTTCACCATTGGATTGAGGTTGTTACCCATAAGCTGTCGGGCTTCAAATATCTTCACTCGGACCTACAGAAGAGAAAAGGGGGGACCTTGACGTTGGGGGCCCAGAGGACCGTTTCCCAGGGACTCTTCTCTAAAGGAACAAAATGTTGTGATAAGAAACATCTACTGCGGGAGCCGGCCTCGTGGTGTAGTGGTTAAGATCGGTGTGCTCCGCTTTGGCAGTCTGGGTTCACAGGTTTGGATCCCGGGTGCAGACCTACACCACTTGTCAGCCATGCTGTGGCAGCGACCCACATATAAAGTGGAGGAAGATTGACACAGATGTTAGCTCAGGGCTAATCTTCCTCAAGCAAAAAAAAACCAGGAAAATGAGTGACAGATATTAACTTGGGGCTAATCTTCCTCAGCAAATAAAAAAAAAAAGAAACATCTACTGTGGATAGAAGAGAAGCCACAGGGAGAAGGCTAGGAGCTGGCCTCAGGCAAGGACAAGCCCTGGGGAGGCCTTGGCTCCTTCTGTCCCCTCTTATGGGAACTGCTACCCCCACTTCTTTGCCCTTTTTATCTTGTGTGCACTTAGTGTTTCTCTTCTCTGTTGGTATGGGCTTATTACAGAATAGAGAAAGAAAATCTAATGTTTCTCAATATGTAGTTCGTTTTTCACTTTTGTCCCTGATCTTTTAAAGGAATTGAAAATTTTAAAGTTCCCTGCAGTTAAATCTATGATCTGTGATTTGATCTCTGATTTGTGATTTCTTCTGCTGCTTTTATGTACTATTGTGAGACTCAGTAAAGGGACTATGACATCTGAGCCTAGAATTCGAAGGCCAGAGGGAGAAGAGCAATGTGGAGTCCATGTAAGATACAGGCTGGCTAAGGCCCGAGGGAGAAGGCACTGGAGATGACAGTGGCTAGCAGGGCACAGTCATGGGAGCTTGTCTTCTTACTACAGGTAGTAAACAGCATACAGCTCTCCCAATCCAGGCCATGGGTCCAGCCATTCTTCATGAGGTCTCCTGCGCCTCCATCAAGTCCAGAGACCCTTCAGGAACTGACACATATGCAGCTACCTGACCATCAGAGACAAGAGCGGGCCAAAGCAGGCAAACAGCCCTCATGCCACAATTTTGCCCTAACCTCTAATACATAGGAAGGGTGGTGATTTGGGCACACTGACCCAGCAGGGAGGGGGAAGGTACTGCAAAGGAGGCAACGGCAAGTGCAAAGACCTGGCTGCTAGAGAGAGAGGCTTGAGAATGGGACTGCAAGTTGTCCAGGATGATAGTGCCAGGTGGGGAGGGGCAGGAGCAGGGGAAAGATGGCTTGGAGGGGCAGGCTTGGGTTATCAAGGGCCTGAGAAGCCATTATAAGGAGTTTGGGTTTTATCCTGAGGATATTGGGGTGTTCTCATTTTTAAGGACATTTTAAAGCAAGCGCATGGCGTGACGAGAATGACATCTTTGAAAGACCACATGACTGAAGAATGAACAGGAGAGAACTGGAGGCTGGGAGTTTGGGAGGAGCCTATCAAGGTGGTCCAGGGAACCAATGGTGGTGGCTCAGGCCAAGGAATGGCAGTGGCGATGGAGAAGTGGGTGCAGTCAGGTGATATTAAGAACTGGCCTTGGCCAGTGACTGGATGCAGGGGGTTGGGGGAGGAAGAGGGGCAGTCAAGGATGGCTCCCAGTCTCCCGAGCGAGTGGCAGGCCACGGAACAGGCAAAATCATGGCGGGAGTGTTAGGTCACAGGCTGGAGATCAGAGGGAATGGGATGGGGGTTCTAGAATTCGCACTGGAACCTGTAGACCTCCCCATAGATCCCCTCAAACTCTCCTCCGCTTCTCCTGTGCAGTTAATTTCATCTTGCCTGTAGCTAGCCTTGGGTTGTCAACAACCCTGAGGACTCCCGAAGGGCAAGGTCCAGGCCTTCTGCTCTGCCTCCCCAGCATCTACCAGGGCTGTTGGTTCACAAGCACCAGTGCCTCCTTTTGCCTCACTGAAAGTATCTAGCTTCAGCCACATGCAGAAGTTCCCCAGAATGATCCCTGCAGGAGCAGGGGATGCGGTGAGGGTCTGAGGACCTGTAGCCCAGTGTGAAGCTCCGACCCTCTGCCACGACTTTGTGGAGAGGCAGGGACGGCCTGGGAACATGGTGAGGGTGTAGACAGATCATGTGGCCTTTCAACCTGGAAGAAGCTCACCTGAAAGTGTTCAGGCTTTGAGGACAGAGCCTTGGGAATGGCAGAGCCAGGAACCATCAGTTTTTGCTTGGCTGCTTCTCGTGTAGCTGTGCCCAGGAGGTCTTCATCCCCTGGGGAAACACAGTCCAGGGTGGGCTCTCAGAGGCTGGCGCTCAGGAGGTTTTGATGCATTTCCCCCAAGGACCAGCTCCTAACTAAAAACATGGCCAACAAGCCCTGATAGGGGCACATGTCCTCCCCAGAATATTCCCATGGGTCCCCTCCTACCCTCAGTAACCCCGGGCCCCACTCTCCATACTTGGTGGCTCCCGGAAATGGCCATCTTTGCCTCCCTTTGTAGCCCACTGGAGGCTGGGTCTTACATCTAGAGATGACAAGTGGACATATTGGGGTGACATGGCCTCAGCCAGGTGTCTGGAGATCTAGCCTCTAGACCATAACCTGGTTACAGTCCTTCTGCAGGCCTCAAGGGATGGGTCTCGAAGGTTTCAAAGAGCCCATCCAGCTATACTTGAAGAAGGGCAGGGGTAAGCTCCATGGAAGGACATACCTGTCTTCTCAATATCCTGGTGGGTCATAAGGGCCACCTGTAGGGTGACAGTGCACTGCAAGGGAAAGGCAGGGGAGCTGTAAGCCAGATCCTGCAATTCTTGGCCAAGTGATAGCACTGGAACCCCACCCAGCCTGGCGGGTTCATGCCTAGTCGTCCTGGGTGGAGCAATGCCGACCCTGATACAGGGCCAAACCACAAGGGCCTGTGCAGTCTGGGGTGGTGGGAGGTTATGAACTGGGGGGGAGAGAGCAGTGGGTTACAGTAGAGAGGATTTGGAGAATAGGGGAGCCATGTAGATAGGTAGAGGAGAAAGAGAGGGGACTTGGGGCGAGCCGAGAATTACTGATGCTAACAGCTCTGCTCTTAGCCCAAAATCCCATAACTGACCTCCTGCCTCCAAGTCCCCTCACTACCCATCCATCCTCTGGAATTGCCCCCTAAACACTCCCTAAGTGCCCTAAAGAATAAAGCCACAACTCACCAGCATAGAACACAAGGGCTTTCACCTCTGGCTCCTGGCCGCACACCCAGTCTCAGCTCTCCCCCCTTTCATGCCCTCTGTTCTATGTGCTCACCCTCCTGAGCCTGCCCTGCTGTCTATTTCTCCCTCCAGCCTTCACACAAGCACCTTATACTCCTGCCTGGGATCGTCTTCCTTTCCTGTCCATTGGGTAAACTCACATCCCTCCTTAAGATTCGCCTGAGAAACTGAATATCCAGATGGACGGTGGCCAGACCAAATATAAAAATGGAACTCTGACCCACAGTCCACAGCAATCAGCCCAGGAAACCAACTAGTATCTGCAGTAACCAGCCCAGGAAGCCAGCCCGCTATAAGTCAGCCTTATAGGAAGTCTGACCACCAGCTCTAGCAATGATCCAGAAAGCCTAACAATAGCAATCAGCTCAAATGGCCAGGATTTGGTTAATAACTGACAGCTTCCCTAATTTTTGTCCCCATCTGCAGCTTAGGACCAACCGGAGAAAGTCAAATACACACCCCTAACCCATCACACAGGATGCCCCGCTTCCAGTTAGCCCTCCTCCAGCTTCCCCATGCCAACAGCCTCCAACTGGGGCACACCTGGAGTCTTCCCTTTTTTCCACGATAAAGCTTTCCCACTCCTCTGCCTGCCTTTGAGTGTCTGCCAAAACACGAGTGATGGTGGCTGACTCACCTGCTATAGAAAGCTCTGAATAACTAGCCTTTGCTTGTTCTCATTTGGTTAGTCTTCGTTTGTTTCCACACGTCTTAATTACCTTTGTAAAGCCTTCCATTACCTCCCAAGTGGAATCAGTCATTCCCTCCTGATCTCAGCGACCTAGCTTTACTCACCCTGGTACCCGTGTGCTGGAGCACTTGTCACCAAGTGGTGCCCACTCCAACAGACCGTGAGTTTCGTTCAATTTTGTATCCCAGGCCTAGCACAGTTGCTGATATCCAGTGGACAATGAAATAAATAATCAATCTAAGGTGGGTGAAGGGTGGAATGGTGGGTAGGTAGATGGGTGGTGGGATGGGAAAGTCGAGGGGACGATGGCCGTGTGATGAGGCCCCCCCTGGGCAGGAAGCACTCTCTGGGTGGGGACACTGGGCCTCTGCTGGAGCTGAGTAGCCCAGCTTTACTGGCTGCCCCTACTCCTCCAGCCACCCTTCTTGGGGCCCGACTCACTTCTGTGGGCTTCATGGAATGGTTGAGCAGGGTCAGGTCCTTCACAAAAAGCACTTCTCTGGGTTTTTTCACCAAGGGCGTGAGCATTATTGTGGCCAGGCCCATGAACCTGGGGAAATGAGGAGCAGGTATGAGATCCTGAGCCAGGGAAAAGGATGTCCTTCTCTGTTCAAGGCATGATTTTATCTAGAGATTCTTTTTTCTCCTAGAGACTGTGTTATCCACGAAGAGAGGCTGAAGGAAGAATGCAGTGATGGGGAGCATCCACCAGAGGGCGCAGGACTCTCAAGTCTCTGGGAACTAACTGGCTTTGGGGCTTCCTGGGCAGTGGGTGCCCCAGTTACTGGCTCTGCCCTGCCCAGTGCCTTCCCAGAAACTGCTCCCACACTCCTCTGGAATGAGAACTCTGCCAAGTAACAGCTGTTTGGATCACGAAATAGACACCTGACCGAAGCTGAGCCAATCAGATTCTCTGTCCTAGGAATTTTTGACCTAGGATACTGTAGCTTCAGTCTCAGTGGGATGTGAGTCTCTGCTGGGCACTAGAATCGGGGTGTGATGGGAAGCCAGGGTTGGGCAGAGAGAACAAGAGACTTGAGATCCAGTAGCTTCAGAAGAGACAGATCTGCTCCTGGGTTCCCAGGTTCCCGGTTCTAGTCAATCTGCACTCCTAGCCTTGCTACCTTTCCACAAATCTCCCATTTTTTTTCATTAACTGGCCGGAGTGGGTTCTGGTCCTTGCATCTGAGTGAGTTGTGGACTAGAGATGCAGCATCTGCTGTAGCTTTCGTTAGAGTCAGGCACCTCCTACGTCTCTCTGCCTCACCTTTCTTTCTTTATTGAGCCCATGTCCCGAAGGATGATTTGCAGGAAAGAGTCGTTTTTCAGGGGGCGGTTCCAGAGGTGCCAGATTACGGTCTGTGGGAGGCACAGAGAGATCAGCATCCTTCCTCTACCTCCCCCTTCCCATCCTTCTAGGCAATGAGGAAAGATGCAGGGAATGGGCTGGCACTGTGTTTCCCTTGAACTGAGGAACCTCTCCCAAGTCTAATTTGCTAAGAGGAAGGCCTTGCTACCTTTCATCAAGGTGCTGGGCATCCTATTTGGGTTCCCGTGACTTTAGCTGTAGTATCATGGGCGTGTTAGTAGTTAAGAGGTTTGGGAACCAAGCGAGGGAGGACATGGATGGATGGAAGATGAGATCCTGCACAGGGAGCCTTATCTTTGCTTCAGGTTTCTGGGAACATTAGAGTGGCCCAGTTGGACACGATGGGCTGTACTATGCCCATCCCCAGAGTCAGGGAGAAGGGCCAAGAACAGCTATGGGCAGATATGGCTGTTGTGGCCCTCAGGCCTTCACAGCCTTGTCAGCTCAGAGGCTACTCGCAGGCCAAGATGCCCCAGCCTTGGGAAAAGCCTTTGAGGCTCCCTGTCCTCTCCCTTCTGAGGACGGCCTGGACCCAGCCTCACTCCTGGGGTAGTTAAGGTCTCTTCGGGGCTTTCCTAGATGGCTTTACCTCGTTCCATGTGGGGTTATTCCCTTCTATCTCACGAGTTCTCCTCTTGATATCTGCAAAAACACCAAGGGGCTGGCATTGGTGGTAGGAAATATTTCAAAGTCTAAGTTCGAGTCGGGTAAAGAAAGGAAGGAAACTTCAAGTCTGCATTGGCAGGTGTGATATGGCACTATTCTTACTCTGGAGATTTCAGACTTTCCACTTTTTGTAAGAGTAACATCAGCCCACATCACAGATACTATGACGTGTTCATTTCATTTTCTTCTTGGCTGTGCAGTTCCTAGCCACCTTGCAGCCGGTTGGTGCCTTGTGACTTGTTCTGGCCAATGGGGTATGGGAGTGATATTCACCACTGCCAAGCCTGGCCCCTAAAATTTCCCCTGAGATTCTCCATTCTTGTCCTCACTCCCAAGTCCACACTCACGATCTGCTGGCAGGGTGGTGCCTGGGTGACTTTGCAGCCACAAGCAGCGAGCAGCTGGTCTCTAAACTACTGTTTGAAGGAGGCTCTCTGGGGAGCTGCCTGACCAGCCCCATCCACGCAGGGCTTGAGTGAGCAAGAGGTAAACTTTTATTGTGTTAAGGCAGTTTAAGGGTTTATTACCAGAGCAAAGGCTAGTGTACCCTAAGACACCCCAAAACATCTATAATGGGTTGGGAGCTCTTCAGCCACTAAAATCCCCCTCCTCCAGAAATATCTTTCACAAAGACCAGTCTATAGCCCTGCAAAGAACCTCTAAATTGCTAAATTACTTTGAGATTCTTCCCAAGGAAAGGTTGCAAGAGAGAGAGAAAGAAAGGGGGAGAGTGAGCCTCTTAGATAGCAGGAAGGGGTGCAGCGTTGTGGATGGTATTTGGAGAAAGAGGGCTAGGAAGAACAGGTGAAAAAGGAATAAAAAATATCAAACAAACATTCAGTTATAAGAATTGGTAGGTAAATCTATGAGTAAACCCAGGATTCTGGGTTTTAGTCATCTGTGTAAGAATTATTTCTAGGAGGAGAAAGATGGTGCCCAGGGGACCGTGGGGAAGATGGCTCAGAATCAGGGAGAGGAGCCGCAGGCCTGTTCCCTGGCTCACCATTAAATGAGTGAGTCAGGGCAAAGACACATGAACAGCCACTGCACCGCTTCAAACCTCAGACTGGGAGCATAAACATCCATCGCCCTGGGAGCCTGGAGTCCCAAATGTTGTCATGTTCAGCAAGCACAGTTTCACAGACCAGGAAGAAAATGGAAGGAATTTCATTCTTCACTCATGTCTCTAGCCACCTCCCCAGACTCTCCGCCCACTGTTCGTTTTTCTTACTCTTCTTTCTCTTTTGCTCCCCGGTTTGTTATATAAATATACTTCATATTTTTTATTCTCTCTCATAAATCCTTTCACTAGCTCCCTCCTCACCTTTCTTAGACTTTTTTCCTTATCTATAAAATATAGAGACAATAAAACTTGCCTCAATTGCCCCATGGAATTGTTGTGAGGAGCAAAAGTCATTATATTTATGAAAATACAAATTTGATTATTGATTTTAAAAGTGATTAATATTATTGAGCGATTATGAGAAGTTGTACAAAGAGCTGTACATATATTATCTTTTAAAATCCTCACATCAATCCTATGAAGCAGGTATTTTTTTCTTTAAACTGTAGTTTGTGGCACAACTCTAGTTCACAGAAGAAGCTTGAAAAAGAGTTAATCTTCTCTTTTTCCTATAGACATTTCCTGGAAAAAATGGGAGGCAGAGATGTCATAATAAGAGAAATAAGAGCAATAATAGCAATAAAGATGATAAGTTTTGAAAGAACGAGATGGTGTCTACCTCACCTTTCTGTTACACAGGGCATCATTTACACAGTAGGGCACCAAGAAATCTATCTTTTCACTGAATACATCTCGCTTCTCGGGGCTCCTCTCTCCCACCCAGGGCCTGGCTCTCACCTCTGAAGTAGACGGTCACGCAGGGTCTGGGTGGGGGTATTAGGGGCGGGTTAATGTTGGCTGACTCCACGACAAGCCGCAGCATGTCTTCGACCTACTTCCGTCCGTCCCTCTGTAGCAAAGCTTCCTTCTTGGAGCACCTCGATCAGAGGCTTCTCCCACGGCTCCTGGGGGTCAGTGGAGCCCTGAGTCTGTTGCTTAGCAATAGAGCCCATGTCACAAAGCTGGGTGGTTCTTGGTTCTGGAAAGGAATCAAGGTGAATGAGAGAAGTAGTTACAGGGACTATGGAGCCAAGGACCTGAGGTGACTAGGCCTGGAAAAACCAAACAATTTGGCCGCTCTTCATTTCCTCTTTCTTTTCTGTTTTATTCTTGCTGTCCTTCTGATTGCAAGATCAGGTCTAAGAGTCATATTTTCTCTTTCTACAAGCAAGTTGTCTGAAGTGAATCCTTGCTAAAGTCACACAATTTATATGAGGAAATAAGAGAAGCGAGGAAATCTGAGGAAAGGAACAGGGACGTCAAAGACGAGTTCAGGGACATTTCGGAAGGAATCCTGCCTGATGTCGAAGCAAACAGTTAGGCCTCACTTTTCTAAAGGAAACCTCAGTTCAGACATGTCTCTCTTTCAGAAAGGGAAATTAGCTTTTTACCTAATGAGCTCTTTTGCCAGCTGGGTTTGTAAGGCTGAAGAAAAACCTCAGAGCTGATACAATTTTGCTGTGGCGTCGTGACAGCTTTCAAGGCCTCTCCGCGTGACGATGGCATAGGGACGAAGCTGGGTTGTTGGTTCTTGTCCACATTCAGGCTTTTTCTGCTTTAAGGTTGAACATTTTATCTGACGATTAGCCTGAAAATTAATGGATGTTTTAAAAGTCTAGTTGGTTGATGAAACAATTTAGCAGTAGGCTTCCTACGCATTCTAAGACATGCACGGCATTCACAGACCAAAAAGCTGGATGTGTGATCTTGGTGCCTTGATTGATTGCTTTCTGGCACAGCAGATTTAAAAAGAAAAAGCACTTCCTGACAATTTTTCTTGAAATCCAAACACAACACAATGCTTTTTGCTTTGTTAATCATTTTCCAAACTAAGCAAGGCACAAAAGGCAAACCCAATAAAGGAAAAGGCTGGTAGATTTGACCGCACAAATTTAAAATTTCTGTACAGAAAAATATACTTCAAAGTTAAAAGACAAATATCGAAGTAGGGAACCTTTGCAACATATTTTTTTTCTCCCCAAATCCCCCCAGTACATAGTTGTATATCTTAGTTGTGGGTCCTTCTAGTTGTGGCATGTGAGACGCCGCCTCAACATGGCCTGGTGAGCGGTGCCATGTCTGTGCCCAGGATCCGAACTGGTGAAACCCTGGGCCACCAAGGCAGAGTGCGCGAACTTAACCACTCGGCCACGGGGCTGACCCCTCTTTGTAACATATTTAATGTCCAAAAGATTATCAGCTTTTCTAGTGGGAGCTCTTATAATTCAATAAGAAAAAGACGAATATTTCTAAGGAAAATGGGGGCAAAGTTTCTCTCAGATAATGCTCAAATGGATATAAAAAAAATTCAGTCTCTTTAATAATCAAAGAAATGCAATGCGATATCATTTATCACTTTGCCAAGTTAGATTCAAAAGCCAAAAAACGATGGAAAAAAATTCAAGCTCATTAATAAGGAAATAAATGCAACAAGATATGAATTTATCACCTCCCCAATTGGCAAAGAATGAAAAATTTGGTGTGCTAAGGAAGGAAGGAAGGAGGGCAGAGAAAAGATACAAATCATACACAGCCCTGATGAGATATAAATAGAAAAATAGCAGAATCCTGGCCCAAGATGACTGCCCCGGAGAGAGAATTAAGGGTGGGGAGAGGCTGGGCAGGAATGGCTCTTTTTTTGGTCATTTCTAGTAGTAGTATCCTCTGTATTTCTAAATAGCATATTTAAATGACGTCACTTGAATTTTTCAGTTAGAGACATTGTCTATTGCGTCAGCTCTCTGACTGCATCTCTCATGCCTCTCCTGCCTCCCAGCTTCTCTCTCCCCAGCCTACCCCAACTCATCACCTTTAGACATTAGCTACTGCTGCTCATTACACATGATGAGGCGTTTATCCTTTTCACACTCTGCCTTACCTGTATCCTATTCTCCCAATATAATTATATCTCATTTAGAGGTTAAATCTAGCTTCAGTGTTTTCTCTACTGTGATAATGTATAGTTTTTCACTGCAGATCAAGTAATATACTCCAATTCCATGTCCTTTCTTATTTAACTTCGTGTTTTTCCAAAAGTAAGAATTGCTTCACTTTTTCATTTGCTTGCTTTTCTTGAAAGTCTAACCAAGTCTTCCCACATCCTTTGACAGCTCTGTGATACTCCTTTTAATACAATTTCCCCCAGATTCACATCCATCAGGTATTTTACCAGTTTACTGTTGTCCTAGAGATATCCGTCCTGGCCGTCTCTCCTCCCCAGTCTACACCGATTGCCCCCCAGCCTGTAGCATAGCTGTCGTCCTGGGACTTCCCTTCACCATCATCTTTAGAATTCCCCTTGTCTGCCTTTTGTGTTGGACCTGTTTTCTAGATCCTATGTCTTCCTCTTTCTTGATTTACTCTCTCACCTTAGTGGAACACAATTTTTAGTAGCTTTCTGAATTTTTTGAGTGTTTGCAGGTCTATACATGTCTTTATTCTCCCTTCACACTTGATGGATCGTCTAGTTGAATGGGCTATGTTATGCTGAGGTAACAAACAAACCCAAAATCTCAGCGGCTCAAAACAATAAAGGTTTCTTTTTCGTTTTAATAGCAGCTTTACTGAGATATCATTCACATACCATAAATTCAGCCTTTTAAACTGTACAACTCGGGTTTTTAGTATATTCACAAGGTTGTACAACTATCACGACTGTCTAATTCTAGATTATTTCATCACCCTAAAAAGAAACCTCATATCCATTAGCAGTCACTCCTCATTTCCTCCTTCTCATAGCCCTTGGAAACCATGAATCCACTTTTTGTCTCTACAGATTTGCCTATTTTGGACCTTTCATATAAATGCATTCATGCAATATGTGGCTTTCTGTGACTAGCTTCTTTCACTTAGCACAATGTTTTCAAAGTTTGTTCATGTTGTAACACGTATCAGTACTTCATTCCTTTCTACGGCTTAATAAATCCATTGTAGAGATACATCACATTTTGTTTATCCATTCATCAGTTGATGGACATTTAGGTTGTCAACACTTTTTGGTTATTGTAAATAATGCTGCTCTGAACATTTGTACACTTGCTTTTATGTGTACGTATGTTTTCAGTTCTCTTGAGTATACATGTAGGAGTGGAATTTCTGGGTCACATGGTAATCTATGTTTAGCTTTCTGAGGAAATGTTTTCCAAAGTGGCTGCACCATTTTACAATCCAACTAGCAACGTATGAGGGTTTTAATTTCTCTACATACTTTCAACACTTTATTTTATTATTATTATTTTTTAAGGAGGACTGGCCCTGAGCTAACATCTGTTGCCAATCTTCCTCTTTTTGTTTGAGGAAGATTGTCGCTGAGCTAACATCTATGGCAACCTTCCCCTATTTTTGCATATGGGACACCACCACAGCATGGCTTGATGAGTGGTGTGTACGTCTGGGCCTGGGATCTGAACCAGTGAGCCCTGGCCCCCTCAAGTGGAGCATGCAAACTTAACCACTCCGCCACTGGGCCGGCCCTTGTCAACACTTTCTATCGTGTTTTTTGCTGTTGTAGAGTTTTTAGCCATCCTAGTGGGTGTGAAGTGGTAAAGATTTATTTTTCAGCTTGCACCATGTTTCTTGCCTTGGTGTCTTGTTATCAGTCAGTCAACCAATGGATCAATCAATCAGTCAACACAGGAACCATCCCCTATGTCCTGGGCTATGTTCTCTGAAGGATATGAACAGGGTTAACATCCCCAGTTTTGAGGATCTGTTCTCTGTTTACAAAACACAGAGGAAAGTTAACACGAAGTAGTCTGTGGTCAGTACCAAAGTTCTTTTTTTTTTAAATTGAGGTAACATTGGTTTATAACATACAAATTTCAGCTGTACATCATTATATTTTGATTTCTGTGTAGACTGCATCATGTTCGCCACCCAAAGACTACCATCTGTCACCATACACATGTGCCCTATCACCCCTTTTGCCCTCCTCCCTCCCCCCTTCCCTCCTGGTAACCACTAATCTAATCCCTATAGCTATGTATTTATTTGTTGTTGTTGTT
This sequence comes from Equus quagga, assembly GCF_021613505.1. Lineage (NCBI taxonomy): Eukaryota > Metazoa > Chordata > Mammalia > Perissodactyla > Equidae > Equus > Equus quagga. Next base: position 60,031,563 of record NC_060271.1, read on the forward strand.
TATCTTCCACTTATGAGTGAAATCATATGGTATTTGACTTTCTCCATCTGACTTATTTGATTTAGCATAATACCTTCAAGGTCCGTCTAAGTTGTTGCAAATGGCACAATTTCATCTCTTTTTTATGGCTGAGTAGTATTCCGTCGTGTGTATATACCACATCTTCTTTACTCAGAATTCTTGCTGGGGCATCTAGGGTCCTGCAGACTCTGGCATATGTCTAGCTCTCCAGCTTTGTCTCTCTCCACTTGCTGACCATTGCTTCCTAGCTACACTGTTCTTGCCTTTTTAAAAAAATGCTATCAAGCTCCTTTCTCCTCAGAGGCTTTGTCTTTGCTGTTCCTTCTCCTGGAGAGCTTCTCTCCCTGCTTCTACCATGTTACCTCATTCTTCTCTTGTAGTTTCAGCTTCCATGTCACCTTCACAAGGACACCTTCCCCAACCCAAGCCAAGGCTGGCTCACTGTTCTGTGCCTTCTCTCACCTTATACTTTTACTTTTCCTTATTGCTGTAGGCATGGTGAGGAGTGGAGCTGTGAGGGGTTAAACACCTAGTTTGCAGAGCCAGATGGCTGGGTTCCTATTCTGCCTTTGATACTTACTAGCTGTGTGACCTTGGGAAAAATACTTTACCTTTCTGAGTATGACTACAATAGAACCTAGCATTTAAAGTCTTTGAGAGGATTAACTGAAATAAGTCATGTATGTCACTTAGAGCTTGTTTGGCATTCTCCAAATGTTAGCCTTATTACCACAATTATAAGTTAAGCATTTATGTAGATTAAAAGGAAGTATGCCTGGTCAGTGCTATATCCTCAGCACCTAGCACAGTATTTACCACATAGCAGAATTTAAGAAATATTTGTGATTGAATGAAGGCCAAGTGTATCCTACAGGATATCAGAGGAAGGAGAGGCATTAAAGAGAAGAGATGGCCCACTCTTATCAATTGGCAGTGACAGCCTGGAGTCCTGTATGGAAAAATGATATTGCAGCTGCCTCTGGGTTCACAGGTAGAGTGGACTGTGATTGATTAATCATGTCTGCCATGGGCACAGGAAAAAAACCTGCAGCACAAGCACTAACGATTTGACATCCCTGCTGTAGAGAAGGCTCAGAGTTGTGTTGAAAACAGTACAGAATTGTGAAGTGACAACTTGCTCCTTCTCTCCACTGCCGGCCCTGCTTTCCTCTAGGCACTCAGGACTCTGCGTGGCATTGCACAGGCCCTCCGGAGCACTGTGTCTTTCTTTGGGCTGGTGTTGCACCCTGTTTCCGTCAGCATTACAAGTCAGTAGGCTCACTCCTGCCCTGATAGAGCAACCAAAATGAACCAATCCGCTAATCACCCTGAAATGACTGGACTTGACCCCTGATTGTGTTTTCCATCCCAGGGACATCTGCATTTAAATCTAGCTGGGGCTGGTGTGTGTGTGCGCCTGTATAGGGATGGGTGATGGATCGAACGCCACAGGGGCCAAGGAGGCCTACTGAAGCTGGCCAGAGCACGGGCATAAGCAGACCCCACGCCTGCCACACCAGAAGGTCAGTCCAATGCTGCCACAGCCTCCAATTTTTCAAGAGAATCCAGAAATCTGGATTTTTACATGAAATCTCCCAAGTTTAAAATGTTTGCAGTTAAATAAAATTTTAAGAGAGTAATGTGCGGGCTAATGAAAACAGTGTTGGGTGTATTTGGCTTATTTGCTATCTCTGCACAGGTCCTCACCAACCTTTCCAATCCTTCTGCAATGGCCTGGTCCTTCAGAGCCCAGCCTCAGGTGACTTCCTCTTCATGACACCACCCCCATCCTCTGGTCAGGAAAGCTTTCTTCTAGAACACTCTGTGGTCCCTCATGGTAATTACCATCTTGAAATCTATTTATGTTTCTGCCAGGCACCATGCATTACCCATTTCATTCTCTCAGCCACCCAGTGAAGTGTTTGCGCATTTAGAGATGAGGGGACGCTGCGGTCTTGCTGGGGTCACGATGCCAGCTAGTTAAGTGCTGGAGGTGAGATTCCAACCCCCTAAGCCTGCTCTCAGCCTTGAGGGGCACTGCCTTCCCTTTATCCTTCAACTCCATACCGGCGGGGCCCTGGTCTTGATTCATCTCTGCAGGAACCAACACCACTCTGGAAAGCTGGATAAATGTTCCTTTTCCTTTTATTTAATACACTTTCTTTTTAGAGCAGTTTTACGCCCCCAGCTACCTTTTAGTTTAAAATTTATTCTAATTTTTATCGTGGTCATTTCTAAAGAGTAAATTCTTAACGAGCACACGCAGCGGCGCCCCGTCCCCACCCCCGCTCTGGCGGAGGTAGAAAGTCGGTTGCGCGCCCTCCCACCCCTGGCCACGCACCGGGCAAAGGAACAGCGCAGGGCGGGCAGCGGGAACCGGGGCTGCAGGAGCCAGCCTGCTCCTTTGCCCAAGCTTTCCCTGCTGAAAATGCAGGAGGCGGAAACTCCGGACTCTGCGCGGACTTTCGGCCTCCGAGACCGGCGCGCGTTCCCGGCTCTCCTCTTCCCGCCTCCCAGGCCGCCGCTGTATCCTTTCCGGGTTTTCCCGCTCACCGCTCCTCCCTTCCCAGGCCGCAATCCGCTTCCGCGTTTTGCCGGGGCCCGGAGCGCCGGGGCGTGGAGGCGGTAACGCGCACGCGCGCGGGGTCCGGCCCGGGCCGAGCGCGCGGCCCGGAGATTGCGGGTGAGGGCAGGCTCGGCCCGGCGCGGTGGCGGGCCCTGGGAGTCGCGGCCGGGTCGGAGCGGGCGGGGGGCTCGGCGAGGGCCGCAGGGCTCCCGGGGCATGCGGGGACCGGGAGCTGGAGCCCGGGGCCGGGGCGGCCGGGGCCGGACGGCCGTGTTGGGCGGGGGGCGGACTTGGGCCGCGGTGACGCGGGCGCCGGGCCGGGGCAGGGCCCGGGCGGGCGGGAGGCGGGTGCGAGGCGGCTCCTCCTCGTCGCGAACTCTCGGTGACCTTGGCCAAGTCCCTTCATCCTCTCGAGCCGGCGCCTTCGTCTGTAAAGTGCGAGTTATGAGCCCTGCCGACTAGATGGGCCGTTTTGAGGTTCCGTGGCGAGACCCCCGCGGGGTCCGTGGAGTAGCGGGCGGTTTGCCTGGACGAGCCCGCCCCCGGGTGAGGGAGCGAGGGCTTCCTGGGGCAGCGTTTTGTTGCAGGCTTTGGGGAGGCGCTCTCACGGGTATATTTTAAAACCTCCAGAGTATTATGAAGTAGTTGCAAAACTTTTGTTTAACGTAGAACAAGAGCCTTCCAGGGCTTTCGAGGCCCGGGCTGCCCCGCAGTCGCTGCGGCGCTCAGGCTCCGGCTGCAGAGACGGCTCTGTGAAGCTTTAGAGGGTGGGAGGGAGCAGAGACCCTTCGCTTGGGAGGGATTAATATTTTTGATTCCTCTTGCTTGCCCAAACCCTTCCCGTCCGCGTAGAAAATTCTGGCGCCGGCCAAGCAAGTGTAGTATCTGTCATGTGAGGCCTTTGGAACAGTGGAGCCGCTCAGCCTTCCAGTTAGCGAATTTTGTAGAGGTCGGGTGTGGAGGAGCTCATGGTGCCATAGCCTGTGTTGGTGGTGCTGTGGGATCTCAGGAACCCTCCCTGTGGGGCGGCAAGCATCTGCTGTGTAATGGATATTCAATTATGATGATAGACGGTCACAAAAGTAAGAAGCATGTTAGATGTTCTAGGTTGGAAGAGTATTTGAATTGACTTAAACTGAAACTCTTTGCTGCAGGTGACTAGCATGCAGTTACCCATTCTCTGACTTGCTGCCCTGTTACTGACATGGCCCACCGGGGTGGGGACAGGGACTTCCAGACTTCAGCGCGGCGCATGGGCACCTCGTTGCTCTTCCAGCTGTCAGTGCACGAACGGGAGCTGGACCTGGTTTTTCTGGATCATAGCTATGCCAAGCCATGGAGTGCCCACCCGGATGCCAGTAGTGCCCGCCCCACCCGCATGCTTTTTGTTACTCCCCGGAGGCAGCACGAAAGTACCATGTGAGTTTGGGCTTCTCTCCTGAGGCCTGCCGTTGACGTCATTGGGCGGTGATCAGATTGTGGCATTTAGGATTCTATGTGGGAGATTATAGAGGGGGTTCGGGTGTTTAATTCAGGCATCTCTCTTAAGCATTGTGAGGCTATCAGGCTTATAGGTGGACATCTGCATTCAAGCCATCTAAGGAGTTAGGAAAGCAAGATGTTCAAAGGAGGGCCAACAACCTATTCCACTTAGATAATAGGACTTGTATGGAAAGAGGAGATTGAAGAGGATTATTTAGCTGGTGAAGAAAAAGACTAAAGAGTTGGTTTTTTAAAAAATTTTTTATTTTTCCTTCTCCTGAAAGCCCCCCCAGTACATACTTGTATATTTTAGTTGCGGGTCCTTCTAGTTGTGGGATGTGTGACGCTGCCTCAGCATGGCCTGATGAGCAGTGCCATGTCCGTGCCCAGCATTTGAACAGGTGAAACCCTGGGCTGCCGAAGTGGATCGAGCGAACTCAACCACTTGGTCACAGGTCAGCACCTAAAGAGTTGATTTTTAAAAATTGCCGTACAGGATTAGACTCATTCCTTTAGTCCAGTGTTCTGGCTTGTCCAACACTGGCAACAGTGACCTTTTTACGGTAATGCAGTTTGCTTTTTCTGGCTTCACCTGCAAAGTTTAGGAGCATATTCCCAAGACCTTGCTTCTCTCTTAGCTTGTTACAGAACTGTCACCCATGGGTTGATCTAAACCCTTCTTAGGTCTGGTTATATTTTCAGCTGGCCTACATTATAGGGTAAGAAATTTTTTCATAAATTTACTGTGTAATATGTGACACAATTACATTAGGCCTAAATAAATTTGTTTACCAATTCTTTTGAGCTTTAAGGTATTCTAATTACTTTACATTTCAAGATTGTTGATGTATTTTATTTTGATGATCACATCATGCCCTTAATAATTTTGTAAACTTTTTTGTTTGTTTGTTTTAATCTGACCTAATGTTTAATCTTTCCTCTAGCACAGGTCTTAGGTTTGTTGGGGAATAGAGATCTTATATTTTGCTACTTTAGGTTCCCCAGTGAGCCTTAATAAGCTAAAGGTACCGTGATGTATGTATTTTAAACACATGTCGAATAGTGGTTTTTGTTTCATTTCCCAATGAGGGCAGCATTTTGTTGGCTTCTTTGGTTGTACAGGGCATGGGATCTGTGACTACAGGGAATAATCCAGCTTAATCCTGATGCCTCTGGCCTAGGGCATAACTGAAGAGCTCCTTCAAATAGAATTTGAAGTCTTTTTTCTCTTAGTTATGTAATAGCTTCTTGCTAACATTGAAACTCCTATGTTGATATCTCATGATATTTTCTTAAAGTGAGATTCTTTGGACTTGGTCATTTCAGTACTTAGAAAATTATTTCCTCTTATATACTGTCTCCATATATTGGCCCTGAAAGTAGGAGTTTGGCACATTCTGGGAACCCTTTTTAGGCCATTGTGTCTAGAATATGGTTGCAATGGGGGTGTAAGTGGGAGCTAGGGGAGAAGTTGACAGAGGCTGCCTCATGTAGGAATTTGATTCTAAGAGTGGTAAGAAATTGTTGAAGGGTCTTAGACTTCCTGCTTGAGCAGCTGGGTGATGCCATAAGTTGGGGAAGACAGGGAGAGGATAGGTTTGGAATGGTGAAATCGAGAGTTCTCTTTTGGGCATGCAGGTCCAAGCGCCCAGCTGAGTGTCTGGTCCAGACAAGATAATCAGCTCTTTCACCTACCACCAAATCTAGCTGCACATTGTTTCACTTCATTTCATAGTGATGTAATTGTTCCAGCCATTGGGAACGGGTGCAGTAAGATCATCGAGGTCAAAAAGTTAAAGTGGCGTTTGGTAGACAGCCAGTAGACCAGTTTGTTTGGCGTAGTGTCGTGAGTCACAAAGGTGGTACGGTGAAGGACCCTTATAGCACTTTTACAACACTTTAAACTTATACAGCATTTTAAAATATGGAAGATCCCTCACATATCCATTTCCATTTGTTTTTGTTCTAGGCTCCTTGTGCAGTGACTTAAATACCTAAGGTGTCTACATTTCAGGTGATCTGTCTTAGGGAGTCATAGGCTTTCACAGCATATAATTAACTATCAGTTGGCTTGTTAATGAAAGGGAAAGTTTATGTGGATAATTTAAAACGCTAGACCAGCACTGTCCAACAGAACTCTCTGTAGTGGTAGAAATGTGTATCTGTGCTGTCCAGTATGGTAGCCACTAGCCACATATTTCTGTTGAGCACTTGAAGTGTCGCTAGTGTAACTGAGGAACTGAATTTTTAATTCTCTTTAATTTTTATTAATTTAAATAGTTGTGTGTGGCTTATAGCTATTGTACTAGAAAGCACGTTTAGGCAGTCAGCTATTTGCTTATGTAATATATTTGTCTTTTTAAAAAAAATAGCTGTTTGTCATTTTTTGCGTGGACTCGTTTTAAAACGACTTTGTGTTCCCCTTGCACATACCAGCATGTCAGAGGCCAGAGATCTAGACAAGTGTGAGAAAGATGACTTTGGATCCTAATTTTCTTCTTAATTATATTAAAGAGACATTTTTTTGGCAACCCGATGATCATTAAACACCTGTGTTGTGTGAAGTACATGTGGCCTGGTCCTATTTTCTCACCTGTTTACAGTGAATCAGACGTCCCAATAGACGTGGAGACAGTCACAGCAACCCCTGTGCCACTGTATGACAATCAGAAGGCGCGCAGCGTGATGAACGAGTGTGAACGGCACGTCATCTTCGCCAGGACTGATGCGGATGCCCCTCCCCCACCAGAGGACTGGGAGGAGCATGTCAACAGGTAGGCCGCTCCTCAGGTGGACTGGTCACTACTGGATTAATGGTCACCACACTGTAGATGTTTTGTATCATCGTCATCAAAACACATTTGTTAGGAGTTTATTTCATTTGCAGTCACGCAAGTCAGAATATTCTCTTAACTCTCTGTATTGTAACTCTCAGCTTCTTAAGAGGAGGGCTTGTATCTCAGCCGTCTTTGCATCCCTGACACCTAGGACACTGCCTGGCACATAGTAGGCATATAATAAATGTTTATTGAATAAATAAATGAATTAAATTGGATGGATATGACTAGCTCTGTAGCTTATGTAGTGCAAATTATGGTATCGGAGTTACTCAGGCTACGAAAAAAAAACCCCAAACCATTAAATAAATGTACGTTTAAGTATAAGATACTGTATTTATATGGGCTATAACTCAAGTAATGAAAACATTTTGGGAGTCATATGAAAAGCTAACAGATGTTTGATTTGAGTGGCTTTTAAAAATAGGTTTACAGTCTGTGGTTTTGAGGGAGCACTTCAGCCCATTTTCATGAATTTGCTGACTAGTTTTGTTCCTGTGCTTCCTGCTGACCTGGGGGCCTCAACACTCCTCTTCAGGTCATTTGTCATTCATTTGGCAGACATTTATTTATCTTTTATTTATTGCATAATGACTTTATGAAGATAAAATTTACATATACAATTCGCCTATTTAATTTGTACAATCAATGTGTGTTTTTAGTATATTCATCACCCCACTCAATTTGATGAACATCTTCATCATCCCAAAAAGAAACTCTGTACCTCTTAACAGTCACTTCCCATCTCCTCCCAACCCCTGGCAACCACCAGTCTACTTTCTGTCTCTCTAAATTTGCCTATTCTGGACATTTCATATAAATGGAATCATACACTATGTGGTCTATGATGGACTTCCTTTGCTTAGCAGAATGTTTTCTGGGTTCATCCATGTAGTAGCATGTATCAGTACTTCCTTCGTTTTTATTGCCGAGTGATATTCCATTGTATGGATATACCACATTTTGGTCATCTATGCATCCATTGATAGATATTTGGGTTGTTAACACTTTTTGGCTATTGTGAATAATGGTGCTACAAACATTCATGTACTTGTTTTTATGTGGACATAGTTTTCAGTTCTCTTGTGTGTATACCTAGGCGTGGAATCGCGGGTCATATGGTCTCTATGTTTAGCCCTTGAGGCATTCCCAGACTGTTTTCCAAAGGGGCTGTGCCATTTTACATCCCCACCAGCAGTGTGTGAGTTCCAGTTTTTCCACATCTTTGTCAATGCTTGTTATTATCTCTCTTTTTGTGTTAGGACCATTCTAATGGATGTGGAGTGACGTCTCATTGTGGTTTTAATCCGCATTTCCCTGGTGGCCCGCTCTCTCTATATTTACCTACTATGTGTAAGGGAACGTTAAAATGCTTACATCAGGAGTTGGTAGGTGGTAAACTTGCCGTAATGTTGGAGAGCTCTTTTTTTATAATAACAGAAGAGAAAGAGGTAATTTGGTACGAAGGAGGGTAGGAAAGTTTGAGGCAATTGGCCTGATTTATGAGTCTGGTCGGAAACAGGGAACGAGAGTGAGCCGGTGTGCTTGTGTGATCAAGGTAGTAGCTGTTGAGGGAGGAGCAGTTCTGTACCCTGATTGAAGAGCGTGTGAGGCACTTGTTTGAGGTCTTGAATTGGAGTTACTGTTGTGCCTTAAGAGGGAGAAATGCTCTCCAGAGCTTTAGATACAGAGGAAAACCCTGCTGTGAATGAAGATCAACTACTGGAGTACTGCCTAGGTCAATGAATTCAGCAAAACGGCTTATCACCATTGTTAGAGTTAATAATAATAAAAATAGTGACCAATGGTAGTAACAAAAAAGAACTACCATTTGTTGAGTGCTTCCTAGGTGCCAGGCATTGTGCCAAGCTCTTCATATGCGTTCTTTCTTTTGATCCCCACAGTGACTCTCCAAGGTCTATCCTGTCTTCATCTCTATTTTACACGGTGAGGAAACTGAGCTCAGGGAGTTTAAGAAACCTTAATTAGGAAGTGATGGAGCAGGGATTTGTTCAAAACAAGCAGTCTGACTCCAGAGCCCAGTGTTCTTGGCTACTGTACCCGCTGTTTAAGGGCAGTAAAGAGAGAGACCAGTTAGTGGTGGCTGAACAAGGTGACCTCACAGAGTTGTGTCTCCCGTTGTGGTGTTTACTGATTGCCTTGTCCTCAGTTTGCAATTTCAGTAACTGCACAGGAGAACTGCATAAAGTTTTTTATCAGTTCACCCAGGGTCGTGATCAAGAGGTTTTAGGGGACTCTTCATACTTGCCAAAGTCATCAGAGGCTTAATAATACACATGAATACAATTTCTTAATTTATAAGGAGAAATATAACTGCAAGGCAGATGAGACAGTAGGGTGGCCTGGCCAGAGCACTGATTCTCAATGGGAGAGTCTGGGAAGCCATTCAATTCCAGAAGTGGATGGCTAGTGGAGAGTCTGCACAGGAGGCACCCTCCTTCAACAAGGTAGCTGGATGCACCCATCTTTCCTCAAAGCAAGATGGGACCATAGCCTAGGTCAGGGCACACCCTCACCTGCCCAGTCCTGCAGAGATACAGTGACAGGTTCTTATCGTTGGCTTGTCTTTCTCCATGTGGACCTCCATCTTGTTATGACATTCCCACAGATTGATATGCTTAGTTAGTGCTCAGTTTATCTCAGATTATTTGTTTTTTGGTGTCTGATGAGATTTTGGAGGTGTCCTTCTCTCATTAGCAGCAGGCTTAGAAAGCTTCTCTTCAGGTAGGTCACTTTTGCACACAGCTAATTTGGTTATTTGCTGCTACTTACTGGCTTCAGTTCTGGAGGTCACCATCTTGTGACCTTGTCCCTGGATTCTGGATCTGTAGCCTATTTGGAGGTTGCAGTTGCCTCTGCTCTGATTATAATCATCTTGTTGCCGTTCTTTCCCTTGACTTGATTGTTAAATTGCTGCTTCTTTTCTTCCTGTATAAAATCATGTGAAATTACAGTTTCCCACATCAAGAACTCATGGACTGTGGGACAGCTCCCTAGAAATCTGTTGGCCTCAGAGCTTACTGATTATCAGTGGAGTCAGAAACTTAATTTTCTTTGTTAGTGCTCTTTTTCCCCCTCTTGAATTATTTCAGTAGAAACTGCCTTCAGATAACTTTCTGAGTGTAGAAAATGAAGTCCCCCCGCCGACTCTCACTTTCTCTGCTAAAGCCTGATGTTTTGTGAGACAGTTTAAATCCCCCTTTCCGCCTGATTGAATTGTCTAGAGCAGGGGTTGGCAAACTGTGGCCCATGTGCTGAATCTGGCCCATTACTTGTTTTTCTATGGCCCATAAGCCAAGAAGGTTTTTACATCTTTAAGTGGTTGGAAAAAAATCAAAAGAAGACACATGAAATTCCCATTTCAGTGTCCGTAAATACGGTTTTATTGGAACACAGTCATGCCCGTTCATGTAGGTGTCTGTGGCTGCTTTTGTGCTACGACTGCAGAGTTGAATAGTTGTGACGGAGACCATTTGGCCACAAACTCTAAAATACTTACTATCTAGTCCATTACAGAAAAGGTTTGCTGACTTCTGGTCTAGAGCATGTTCTCGTGTCTACGTGCCAAAGCCATGACGTGCAGAACCTTTGAAAGTGATTTACGTTTGCTGGTGTACTAACGTTGTCCTGAAGAAGTTGGACTTGCTTTTTTTCCCAGATGTTTGTCAAATACCAAGTTTAATTAGATGTACAGCTTTTGAAAGACATTTAACAAAATACTCCTGGCACACGATACTTCTCAGCATTGCTCAAATGGATTTTAGACATTTCCAGCTTTTTAGTAAAAGAATCTAGTGTCCTAAAGCAGGTTGTTATATCTTAGGAATCAGAACTTCTGAATTCAGCCAAAACAACCCCATTCTCCTTTTTTACATTTACTCTAATTATATCTCTCAATATTGTATGTATCTATCTGTGCATTAGTCTTAGGTTGGATGTTTGACATTTTGAGTCCAAGGTGTTTGAGTTGTTTATTTTCCCTCTTTTCTACCCCCCCTTCATTCCTTCCTTTCTCCTGGTATTTCCCCCACCTTTCCCCTTCCTTCCGTCCTTCCTTTCTCCTGATGTTTAAGCAAAGAATTTTTATAATCTGAAAAAGTAAGAGTGACCTATTCTGTCTCTCTGATGTTCTTTGTCCCTCCTTGTTTGACTTCTGGTTAAAAAAAAAAATCCTTTTAGATATTTTAGTATTGAATTAGTCTCCCTTGAAACAGTATCAGAGAAAGAATAATTACCTTTGAGAATACCAGGCTCTTCTAGGACCAATGTGAATTTTTGGCTGCTTTGGATAAGATGAACCAGAGGTCAGAACATCGTTCAGGTTAGTCAGAGCATGAGAACGTAAGATTATCTGAGCTCATCTCAGAAATGAAGAAAAGGCATGTTTGCACTCCTGAAAATTGAATAGGTTTCGGTGGGGACACACTGGCTCACCACAGTTCCCGTCAGCTATTTGACTCCTTAGGCTTGTATTTAAAATTCTGTCTCCTGTTTTTAAAATTTTCCTTAATTATATCTTTTGCATGCTCTTTATCTTAATCTTGGGTTAGATCATTTTTTTTTCTTCCCACTTAATTTTACAGCCTCCCACGAAGCTGACAAAATATAGAGAACATGTTTCAATTCTTGGAATCACTTTGTTATGTATCCAGCAACAATCCTAAGAACTTTTTCTGGAATTTTAGACTCTCAACGTTGTGGTTTTTCAATTTAATTTCAGCTGTCATTGGTGTATGGTAGTAATTTCTAAATAGCTTTCTAGCCTCTGCCCCCCCTCCCATTTTGTTCACATCATTTTGGGTTTCAGAATAAATACAGAATAAGAAAAACAAATAGAGAAGACATCCTGTTACAAAATAAAGAACAGGATAATTTTGGAAATGCTGTTGGTGCCTCATAAATAAATTATACCTCATTCTCTGTCCTTGGAATTAAAATTTGCAGCATGATCAATAGGCTTTGAGAAAGCTCAAGAGGTTGTTAAACATGAGGAAATTTACTCATTGCTTAACCTGCTTGATTATCAGTGATCATTGTTGCTGGACGTAAGGCTGTGGTGTAATACTGCTTTCAAGATGTCGCAGGTTATTTATACATATTATTTTCACAGAACTGGTAATTTGAAAATTTTAACACGGATAGCCTTTGCTCTTTCATTTCCACTTCAAGAAATTTATCCTACAGAGATACTTCCACAACCCTATAGAGATGTAGATTGATGTGTGTATTGGTGGGGAAAGGAGGGATGGTCACAGCAATGTTTATAAAGGAGACGCAACCTAAATGCCCACTAATAAAGTAGAAGCGGCCGTTCAAAACAAACAGGTGTTTTAATATGGAAATATATCCATGTATTTCCAGAGAGCTTTTTAAAACTACTTGTGGGAGTCCTCTGCCTCCTACCCCCACCACCAAATCCCCAAACCCGCCTGAGAATCACTGTACATCAGAGAGATGCTGGTTGCGTGAGTGTGTTGTGCATTTAAATAACGTGAAGGAATATGAGGTTCAGAACCAGTGGGCTGGAGCTGCTGGTCCCCACAGCCTTTCTGGTGCCAAGGTCGTCTGTGTCCCAACATTGAGTTGAAGCTTCCACTGCCCGCCTCCCAAGTCCAGAATCTCTCTGCATATCAAACCACAACAAAAGCTGATTGGATCCTGATGAAGCAGCAGGAATTAAGCCAAGAGAACTAGGGGAAAATAAGAAAAAGGACAATTCCAAGAACCTCAAGGCTGCTTTTATTTTTTTTTTTTTATTAATGTTATGATAGATTACAACCTTGTGAGATTTCAGTTGTACATTTTTCTTAGTCATGTTGTGGGTACACCACTTCCCCCTCCGTACCCTCCCCCCACCCCCCCTTTTCCCTGGTAACCACCGATCAGATCTCCTTCTCAATATACTAATTTCCACCTATGAGTGGAGTCATATAGAGTTCGTCTTTCTCTGACTGACTTATTTCGCTTAACATAATGCCCTCGAGGTCCATCCACATTGTTGTGAATGGGCCAATTTCGTCTTTTTTTATGGCTGAGTAGTATTCCATTGTGTATATATACCACATCTTCTTTATCCAATCATCAGTTTCTGGGCATGTAGGCTGGTTCCACGTCTTGGCTATTGTAAATAATGCTGCGATGAACATAGGGGTGCAACGGACTCTTGAGATATCTGATATCAGGTTCTTAGGATAGATACCCAGTAATGGGATGGCTGGGTCATAGGGTATTTCTATTTTTAACTTTTTGAGAAATCTCCATACTGTTTTCCATAGTGGCTGTACCAGTTTGCATTCCCACCAACAGTGTATGAGGGTTCCTCTTTCTCCACAACCTCTCCAACATTTTTCGTTCTTGGTTTTGGATGTTTTTGCCAATCTAACGGGGGTAAGGTGATATCTTAGTGTAGTTTTGATTTGCATTTCCCTGATGATTAGCGATGATGAACATCTTTTCATGTGTCTATTGGCCATATTCATATCTTCTTTTGAGAAATGTCTGTTCATCTCCTCTGCCCATTTTTTGATCGGGTTGTTTGTTTTTTTGTTGTTAAGCAGTGTGAGTTCTTTGTATATTATGGAGATTAACCCTTTGTCGGATAAGTGGCTTGTAAATATTTTTTCCCAATTAGTGAGCTGTTTTTTTGTTTCAATCCTGTTTTCCCTTGCCTTGAAGAAGCTCTTTAGTCTGATGAAGTCCCATTTGTTTATTCTTTCTATTGTTTCCCTCAACTGAGGAGTTACAGTGTCCGAAAAGATTCTTTTGAAACTGATGTCAAAGAGTGTACTGCCTATATTCTCTTCCAAAAGACTTATTGTCTCAGGCCTAATCTTTAGGTCTTTGATCCATTTTGAGTTTATTTTGGTGTGTGGTGAAAAAGAATGGTCAATTTTCAATCTTTTGCATGTGGCTGTCCAGTTTTCCCAGCACCATTTGTTGAAGAGACTTTCTTTTCTCCATTGTAGGCCCTCTGCTCCTTTGTCGAAGATTAGCTGTCCTCAAGGCTGCTTTTAGTGCCCTCCACAGGGTTACAAAAGGCGGGAGGCTTTGGAGGTTAAGGGGATTTAGCTGTAGCGAGGAGAGCTGCTGAAGACAAGGTGCTTCTCATGAGTTCTGTGCTCATGGACTTTGGCTGCTCTCTTGTACCTTTTGCTCCCGTCAGTAATCATAGCTAACCTGAGTTTTTATTGCTGGAAGGAAGCTGAGACATCATCCAGTCCTTGTCTGTTTTACAGTCAAGGAGACTGAGGGCACACAGCCAGCTCTTTTTGCAGAACTGGTTAGAGTCCTGGCTCCTAGTTGGTGTTCTCCTGGACTGTGTAACTGTGGTAAGTTGTTAAAATGGAGATGTGGTAGGTGGAGATTTTATTTTATAGGAGAAGAAGTTGGACCATTTTCCTTCTTTCTAGAGGGTATTTACTCTTTCCGAGGACAGTGGGATGGTTATACGAAGTGAATAACAAAGGGTAGTTTGTCCTCCATCTGCACATTTACTGGGCCGCGTTGCTGGTATTCTTAGAGAGATGACTTGTGGGAAGAAGGGTATCTGGTTGGTGGGGTGTGGTGGAAAGGGTGCTAGTTGGTTAGAAAGTAAGAGAGATTGAGATTGTTGAAGTCGTTTCAGGCAGCTTCCCTGCAGTTTGACCCTCCTGGTGTGGTGAAGGCTGTGGTTACAGTTGAGCCTAAATGCTTTTCAGTGCCCCTGCTGTCCAGTGCCCAGGTGCCTAGTGTGGTGGGCAGGGGGAGGGTTTGAGTTTGTATTCAGCTATGTACAGGACTTGGAATGCAGCATGCACACAATTCTTGCATTGATTTATTCAGCAGATGTTCACGTCCCTACTGTGTGTCACACACTGTTTTATGTGCTGGGGATGTACCACTTGAAAAAAGCCAACAAAAATTCCTGCCGTCTTGGCCTTTACATTCTAGCAGAGGGAGACAGACGAAAATAAACAAATAAAATGGATAGAAAGCGAGGTGGCGATATGGCTGGAAAGGGGGAGAGGGAATCTGGAGTGGGAGTAGGATGTTGGCAGTTTAAAATAGGGGTGAGTCAGGGGAAGCCTCAGTAGAAGGTGACATTTGAGCAGTGACCTAAAGGAGATTGGAGCCATTGTTTCAGGTAGAGGAGTGAATGACAAGGGCCCGGTCCGTGATGCGGGAGCAGGCGTGGTGTGTGTGGGGGTGGCGGGCTGTACAGTGAAGCCTTGTGTAAGCCGGGCGGTCATGGATGACGAGGTTGGAGAGGCAGTGGGGTGCAGACAGCCCATTGCAAGGATTTTGCCTTTTGACTGATTGAAATGGTGTCACTGAAGGGCTTTGAGCAGAGTGACATAATCTGACGTGTTTTTTGATTGAGTTTTTCCAGAGTTGATTTTCCAAATTGACTTTCCAAAGGTTGTATTAATTTACATTTCCATCAACAAAGTGTAGAGTGGCCTATTTTCTTACACTCTCACAACACAGAGGATTCTTAAACTTCTTAATTTTTATTCATTTAATAGGTAAAAACTAATATTTTATTATTTTAATTTGTATGTTTGATTTTGAAGGAGGTTGACTGTACTTTCCTTTGTGAACGGCCTTTTCATATTCTTTGCCCATTATTTTTGTTTTGAGTATTTTGTCTTTTTCTTAATAGTTTTCTAGAGGCTTTCTCTATTTTAATGGAATGGCAATTATTTTCTCATTTTTGTTTTAACTTTATGATACTTAATTTTTTTCTTCACAAAAGTTTGAAATTTTTAGGTAGTTATATTTGTCTATCTTCCTTTTATGGCTTCTAGGTTTTAGGTCACACTTAGAAAGTCTTACTCATTCTAAGATAGTTTTATATATGTGTACATATATATATATATATATATATATTTTGTCATTTACTTCCAATGTTTAATTTTTTTTTTTGCTGGGAAAGATTTGCCCAGAGCTAACATCTGTTGTCAATTTTCCTCTCTGTTTTTTTTTCCCTCCCCAAAGCCCTGGTACTAGTTGTATATTCTAGTTGTAAGTCCTTCTAGTTCTTCTGTGTGAGCTGCTGCCACAGCGTGGCTAAGGATGGGTGAGTGGTGTGGTTCTGCAGCCGGGAACGAAACCCAGGCACCGGAAGTAAAGTGTGCTGAACTGTAACCACTAGGCCATCAGGGCTGGCTCCAATGTTTAATATTTTTAATCTGTTTTACATAGTTGTGATTTATTTTTTTTAATGACTATTTTTTCCTAGTATTTTGGTAACTTTATTTTTTAATATTTATCTTTTCCACCTGAAATTTATTTTGGTATAAAGAGTGATGTGTAGGGATCCAGATTTGCTTTCTCCCCTTGGCTAGTGGTTGTCTCAGCCCTACTTACTTTATCCCTACTGATTTGAAATGCTATCTTGATCTCATTCTGGGTTCTCATTTGGATCTGGCATCCACTTAAAATTTTGTTAAGGTAATTTAATCACCAGTTTATGGCAAGGAGAGTTGGTAAACAAATATTAATTGGCCATCTTCTATTACCTTTCTCTTGCTATCTTTAGGCAGATTACTGGCCAGAGTTGGAGTATCAGAGTAATTAAGATTACCGGAAGTGGTGTGGAAGGGGGCTTTAACAAGCTCCACCCCACTGTGCCGGGTGTGATGAGTGGGGACAAGAGCAGCAGGACAAGTTTTTAATTGCAGGGAGTACAGCTGAGTTGGAGGAGGACACATAAAGCTGTCCGTAAGCAAGGTAGACGTGTGTATGCCAGTGTCACATGCTGGGATGATACGGTGTCAACCTACATGGAGCAGACCATTCAAAAGTAAATTTGTTAATTGTGTGATAAACAGAAAAAATATAAAAAATATACGTGGAAAAGGGAGCAAGATTAGTGGGGGGGTGGAAGATTAGGGAGTGAGAGAATGCCACCTCATTTCGTAAATTTCTGTTGTATTTTTGTTCGTAAATCTAATTTAAATAGGCCTCTTATCTTAGTTTGAGGTTTTAGTACATTAAAATGTTTGCGCATCCTGTCTGCCTTCTTATGTGAAATAGTAAACCTGTGAAATTCAAATAAGTCTGTGCAGTGGTGCCATGCTTTTATTTGCTAATGGATCATTTTAGCCACTAGGTAAATAATTAGCTTTGCTAGCTCTAAAAAGACTTGATTCGTGACTGGTTTTGACTTGTAGTGTGTGTATTAATACAAGTGTAAGCTGAGGTGACTCCGTGGCAGGATTGGGGCCAGAATCTAGGTCTTGTGCTTTAGCTCAGTGGTCTTAGATTAAGCTACTTTGAGTTATAGTGTTTCATAGTGGGAACAAAAAACATGGCATAATCTTCTTTGTACAGTGTACCTGTATGGGGAGTGTCCCCTGAGTTTGACTTAATTCCTCTGAGTTTCTCTTACAGGACTGGCTGGACAATGGCCCAGAACAAGCTATTCAACAAGATCCTCAAAGCCCTGCAGTCTGACCGGCTTGCCCGCCTGGCCAACGAAGGGGTAAGACTCCAGAAATCTGTCCACAGTGGGCAACTCTCCCTGGTTCAGGCCTCACTGGTGGACTGACTTGTTGCCCACCCCCCACCCTCACCCTAGTTGCTAATAAGGTGGCCCTCATGTTTTATCCCTCCACGTTCAGGCTTGCAATGAGCCAGTGCTGCGCCGTGTTGCTGTGGACAAGTGTGCAAGGAGAGTGCGGCAGGCTCTGGCAAGTGTGAGCTGGGACACCAAACTGATCCAGTGGCTGCATACCACCCTGGTGGAGACCTTGAGTCTGCCCATGCTGGCAGCCTACCTGGATGCTTTGCAGACGCTGAAAGGGAAGGTAAGGCCATGATTGACGTCTGCCCTGTCCTGGGGTAGCCAGCCTCTGTTACGGGTTCAGGAAGTGGGCTTGGGCAAGGAGGGCATGACTGAAGCTAATGGGTTTGCTATTAAAAATAGGAGACATGGTATCATTTCATGTTTTTGTCTGATGTAAACGTCTGCAGCTCTTCTGTCTCTAGGATGAGGTGTGGGGCCTGAAAACCTGAGTACGCTTTTAGCGTATACAGCCCTGTGGCTTGTGGTTTGAGTCACTTCTGAGGTGAGGTGAGAAAAAAATGGAATTATCTCGAAGAAGATGAAGGGAGGAGTGTTGAAAAGGGGGCAAGAAGCAGACCCTTGGTGCTGAGTGCAGGGTGGGGGCTGGGGAGATGTTCTAGAGCTGGAAAGTACAATAAGGCCTCAGTCTTTCTTCATCATGGGGTGAGCCTTCAGTAGCAACACTCTGACTTTAATAATTCTTTGTAAAATGAGTCATGACATTTTCCTGCTTTCTTACTTAGACAATATTGCACAAAGTTAAACTTATTGATGATTCCAGTTTATTGTGATATCAGTTACTGCCCTGGACTGTGTTCACGTGGCGGAATACAGGTTCTGGTTGAGACTGTGGCTGACCTTATGTGGATCACTAATTAGCTGTGTAATCTTGGATTAGTGTCTCAGCTTCCTTATCTCTAAAATATGGCTAATAATACCTAAGTAGGATTTTTGTGAAAATCAGTTAATTCAGATAGAATGCTTGACACAAAATTCGGCACATAGTAAGCGCACAGTAATAACTATTAACAATTATATAAGTGGTACCTTCATAGGTTCTTGAAATTTTTGGAATGTTTTGCTCCAATACAAGATGGCCTCAGACAACTGGGGTTAATTCAGTTCTTGACCATTTTTTTAAAAAATAGTTTTTCTTTCTTCTCCTTTGTAGGAAGCTGGCCCATTTGGCTGCTATAATTTGCTTGGCCAACAGATTCCCCCCAGCCATAGCCCCAAAATTTTCAGACTCGTTTCCTACTTTTTTTTTTTTTAAAGATTTTTTTTATTTTTTCCTTTTTATCCCCAAAGCCCTCCGGTACATAGTTGTGTATTCTTCGTTGTGGGTTCTTCTAGTTGTGGCATGTGGGACGCTGCCTCAGCGTGGTCTGATGAGCAGTGCCATGTCCGCGCCCAGGATTCGAACCAATGAAACACTGGGCCGCCTGCAGTGGAGCGCGCAAACTTAACCACTCGGCCACGGGGCCAGCCCCTCGTTTCCTACTTGTTTTTAAGTTAAAGGACGCTGTTTGTTTGAAAGCAAAAGAAGGCTGGTTCAGTGCAGAAATAAAACAAATCTCAGGACTAGATGCATTAATGATATGCATGGTAGGAAGTTTGACATTAATTTATTCATTCAACAAATATTTATTTCGTGCCTACAATGTGCTAGGCACTGGGGTGAGAAAAACAGAAATGCTCTCTACTCTGATGGAGCTTATTTTCTAGTGGAGAAAGAGAAAAAATAGTCCCAGACTTCCCCCGTATTGCTTCTCTGCAGTAGAATCCCTGGACCCAGGAGGTGAATGGTGGGCAGCCATGGGCGCAGGTGGGATGAAGGGCCAAGATAAGTCTCTGGCAGAGAGTGGTGGCCTGTGAGTATTTGAAGCATTTAAATGTTCTTCACAGCATACTACCTATGGTGAAGGTACAACATTGCTGGATACGCTCCAGGGAGTGCCTTGTTAGTAGTGGCCAGAGTCCCACTTCTCTGTGACGCTGCCTTACTTTGCATGGCCAGCATGACCTGGATGTAATTTCCCTCATAAGGAAGTGCAGTGCTTCCCCATTTAGGTTACTATCTTGATGTTCCCCAGTGAATGAGGTGGTGGTCAGGTTGTATGAGCATGACAGACCACTGAGGAGACTCCACAGGTGTACACAGTAGCATGCTCCCCAGCCATGCTGCTAGGTTCGTGCGGGTTAGCTGGAATGGCAGAGGACATGCTAGTGCACCAGCCAGCCAGGGCCTTAGACAGCAAGGCACTGTCCACCCCAGGCCATGCTCTCAGCAGTGTTTCCTCTACCATCAGCCTCTTATTTTCCTGTGACTCAGATTCACTTCAAATACTTTGGTTGTTTCCGAAAACTTAATGTACCTGCTGAATGAAAATGCAGGTGGCTGGGATCTTGCTCCTGGCCCAGCTACTTTCACCATGGATCCATTGTAAAGGGAGCAGAGACTGTATAGACCCTAGCCTCTTAATTGTCTGTTGAGAGTGATGCAATGCTGGGAAGATCAGGGAAGCTCGTTCTGCCTAGGTCCAAGCAGAGAAGTGGTTATTGATTAATTATTTCTAAGTATTCTATATTAACAGTGAATTTCAAGGCTTTGTCATTTCAGAGGTGTACTCTACTGCCAGGTAAAGTCTAATTTAGATCAGATCCTCCGCCTCAAGGTGTTGAAGGCTTCAGTTATAGAGTAAGTTACAAAGAAACGGCGAGTTTGGAGTGAGGATCCTTGGCAGTTTGGCCCTAGCCTTTGTTACTAGCCTTATGTCCTACTTCCTTACTCGAGTCCTCAACTTCAGGCCATCTGCGCCTAGAACAGGCCCCGTACATTCTTGCTTCTGTCTGGTGTCTCTCGTTGGAAAGCTTTACCCCATCTTCCATTGGAACTCTTGAGAGCTCATCTCACTTCACATGCTGTATCTTCAGTTCATCTCCTTGTTCTCTGTGGGATGGTATGAATCATAGCAGTGTGGGCCTTCTGTTTCTTTATGGCACTTATCAGCCCCCTTTTGTTATGTGTCTGTTTGTCTTCGTTACCTCTTGTAGATTAAATTCCTTTGCGTGACTAGCATGGTGCCTTGTAACAGCAGCTGTTGCATAAACATTTGCAACACTTGTTTCCTGAATTAAACTGAGAAAGTCTCTTAATATTCCCCTACTTTCTCGGGTGGAAATCTGTTTAGTCTTGCTTTTTTAAAATTAGAAACACTGTCTGCTTGTTATTGCCTGGAGCAGCTTATCTTCTTGTACTGTCTTGGAACTTTTTTTAATATTGAGGTATAATTGACATATAGCGTTATATTAGTTTCAGGTATACAACATAATGATTTGATATTTCTCTATATTGCAAAATGATCACCACAATAAGTCTAGTTAATATCTGTCACCATACAGAGTTTCAAAATTACTTTTTTCTTGTAATGAGAATTTTTAAGATCTACTCTCTTAGCAACTTTTAAATATGCAATACAGTATTATTAACTATAGTCACCATGGTGTATATTATATCCCCTATTACATGACTTATTTATTTTATAACTGGAAGTTTGTATCTTTTGATCCCCTTCACCCATTTTGCCCACTCCTCAGCACCCCCTTCTGATAACCACCAATCTGTTCTCTATATCTGTGAGGCTTTTTAAAAATTTTTAGATTCCTCATATAAGTGATATTTGTCTTTTACTGTCTGATTTATTTCGCTTAGCATAATGCCCTCAAGGTTCATCCATGTTGTCACAAATGGCAAGATTTTCTTGTTTTTTTTTTGCTGGATAATATTTCATTATATACGCCACATTTTTTAAATCCATTCATCCATTGATGGACACTTAGATTGTTTTCATATCTTGGCTGTTATAAATAATGGTGCAGTGAACATGGGGTACATATATCTTTTTGAGCTATTGTTTTCATTTTCTTCAAATAAGTACTCAGAAATGGAGTTGCTGAATCATACGGTAGTTCTATTTTTAATTTTTTGAGGAACCTCTGTATTGTTTTCCATCGTGGCTACACCAATTTACATTCCCACCAACAGTGCACAAGGGTTCCCTTTTCTTTACATCCTTGCCAAGACTTGTTAACTTTTGTCTTTTTGATAATAGCCATTTTAACAGGTGTGAGGTAATATGTCATTGTGGTTTTGATTTGCATTTCCCTGATGATTAGTGATGTTGAGCATCTTTTCATTTACCTGTTGGCCATCTGTCTTTCTTCTTTGGAAAAGTGTCTATTCAGATCTTCTGCCCATTTTTATGGATTGTTTATTTTTTCGCTATTGGGTTGTATGAGTTCTTTGTATATTTTGGATCATTCCTCTTATCAGATATATAATTTGCAAATATTTTCACCCATTTGGTAGGTTGCCTTTTCATTTTGCTGATGGTTTTCTTTGCTGTGCAGAAGCTTTTTAGTTTGATGTCATACCACTTGTTTTTGCTTTTGTTGCCTTTGCTTTTAGTGTCAAATCCAAAAAATCACTGGCAAGACTGATGTTAAGGAGCTTACCACCTATGTTTTCTTTTAGGAGTTTCATGGTTTCAGGTCTTACGTTCAAGTCTTTAATCCATTTTGAGTTAAATTTTGTGTATGGTGTAAAATAGTCATCCAGTTTCATTCTTTTGCATGTGGCTGTCCAATTTTCCCAAAACTGTTTTTTGAAGGGACTGTCCTTTCCCCATTGTGTATTCTTGGCTCCTCTGTTGTAGATTAATTGACCGTATATGCTATATACGCATGGGTTTATTTCTGGGCTCGCTATTCTGTTCCATTGATTTGAGTCTGTTTTTAAGCCAATACCATACTGTTTTGATTACTATAGCTTTGTAATAAAGTTTGAAATTCAGGAGCGTGATGCCTCCAGCTTTGTTCTTCTTAAGATTGCTTTGGCTGTTCAGGGTCTTCTGTGGTTTCATACAAATTTTAGGATTGTTTGTTTTATTTCTGTGAAAAATGCTGTTGGAATTTTGATAGGGATTACCTTGAATCTGTAGATTGGGTAATACGGACATTTTAACAATATTAATTCTTCCAATCCATGAGAACAGAGTATCTTTCCATTCATTTGTGTCTTCAGTTTTTTCATTAATGTCTTGTAGTTTTCAGTGTACAAGTCTTTCACCTCCTTAGTTAAATTTATTCCTAGGTATTTTATTCTTTTTGATGCAATTTTGAATGGGATTGTTTTCTTAATTTCTCTTTCTGCTAGTTCATTATTAGTGAATAGAAATGCAACAGATTTTTGTATGTTGATTTTGTATACTGCAACTTTACTAAATTTGTTTATTAGTTCTAAGAGTTTTTTGGTGGAGTTCTTAGAGTTTTCTGTGTATACTACGTCATCTGCAGACAGAGGCAGTTTTACTTCTTCCTTTCTAATTTGGATGCCTTTATCTCTTCCTTCCCTAATCGCTCTGGGTAGCACTTCCAGTACCATGTTGAATAACAGTGGCGAGAGTGGGCATCCTTGTCTTGTTTCTGATCTTAGAGGAAAAGCTTTCAGCTTTTCACTGTTGAATATGATGTTAGCTGTGGACTGAACTTCTACAACCCACATCACCATAGTACTCTTTTTTCTCCAGTTTCTCAAAAACTTTGTTTTTCTGAAAACTACCTCTAACATTTAAAGATCTTTCCTTTCCCCTAGGTCACTTTGACCTTTTGTGAGTAGCATGGAATTCACACAGATATTTCTTCTCAGTGTAAGCATCAGCATGTCTGAAACCTATATTTACACATCTGTGAGGTCACATTTTTGGTGAATAGTGAAAAACAGGATATGGTATAAATCACAGTATAGTAGGATGTAATATTTTGGGCACAATAACAGATTTCTCTAACATGCCACAGCTTGGAGGCAGTATTCTAGAACAAAATGCAGAATTTTAAAAAAGTTTATAAAATCAACTAATATTCATTGAGGCAATGTAGAAAATACAGAAATCTAAAAAGGAAAAAGTCATCCATAGCTCCATAAAGATCACCATTAACATTTTGGCGTATTTTCTTACGGTATTTTTTCTGAGTAGAGGTAACTTTTATATTTTCTGTTTTACCTTTAACATTTTAGCAAAATTATTTTCCTATGTTATTACAGATTCTTTTAAATATTTCAAATTAAACTTAATATCTAATTATGTAGATAATTTACTTACTTGCTCCCTTATATGTGCATTTAGGTTGTTTCTACTTTTTGATTATTATTGAGAGTGAATTTGTCTTTTGCATAACCCCCCCTCTCCTGAGAGTGTGTGTTTGTATTTGTGTTTCTGATATATTTTGTTAGGAAGGGCTCTCAGAAGTAGAATCCTTTAAGAAAGGGATAGGAATAAATTTAAGTTTCTTGATGTGTATCACCAGATTGCTTTCCAAAGGATAAAACCCACTTACCTTTAATGGTGGGAGGGAGGCATACTTTTTTAGCCATCCGGTTATTTGTGCTTTTGCTCCTGAGGAAAGTTTCAGAGGCTTAGCGTCACTGCGGCTCATAGTGGAGCGCTTCCTCCAGGCTGATTGCTGCTGGTGGGCAGGTCTTCTGCTTCACACTGGGAGCATCTTTGGTCTTCTTGCTTCTAGATCCCTAGCTTGATTGACCGGATGCTTGTGTCATCCAACACGAAGACCGGGGCGGCAGGAGCTGAGGCCTTGTCCCTCCTGCTGAAGAGGCCCTGGGACCCCGCTGTGGGGGTGCTTTCTCATAACAAACCGGTAAGTTGGGCGGCCCAGGACTTAATTATGGCGCATGAAACTTTTAGAATCCCGTCTTGGAACCTTGGCAAGAGGATAATGAATGGCTTGTTTAACTTTTTTCATTAATAACTGGTTATGTGTAGTGCTTGACATAGTTTCATAAGCAAATCAGCATTAGTTGGGCCAAGAAAGGTATTGGGATACTTGGGATTTTGTGGAGGAACATGTCTCACTCACTGGTTCTCTGGTGGGGTCTTTCTCCTTAGAGCAAACTCCCTGGCTCTCCTCTCATTCTCATTGCCTCGTCTGGGCCCTCTAGCTCCGTGTTCCCCACCTCACGCCGCCACCGCTTCTGGCAGTCTCAGCTGTCCTGCTTAGGCAAGGTATGTGTGGGGCCAGAGGACCTCTCGTGGGTGGAGATATAGTCTTGGGGGCTGGAGCAGACAGAGTGCAGGACTGGGTCAAAATGGATGAACTTAAATGTGGAGCATCCCCCACTTCTCTTTTTGTTTGGAATTGGATGGTGCTTATCCAGAGTAGAAGGGATCTCTGGTAGGTTAAGCAGAATTGAGAGATTTGAAACTTGCCTCTATTGGCATGGCTGCCACTTTCTTTCGTTTAGGTCATCCCTGTAGCCACCCATCTACTGAACAATGGTTGTGGGGTAGGAGTTTTGCAGTGTCTTGAGCATATGATCGGGGCAGTGAGAAGCAAAGTGCTGGAGGTGAGAATGCCCCTGTTTCAGTTCACTGTGGCGCACCCAGCATTCTGGGCTTGTTCTGTCCCCATCTGTGGCCTCCTGTCTTACTTCTTCCTTCTGTTCCCACGAAGGTTCACAGCCATTTCCCCCACAAGCCCGTTATCTTGATTGGCTGGAACACAGGAGCTTTGGTGGCCTGTCATGTAAGTGATTCTCGTCTTATGTGGTGGTTGTCCTGGGGTGGAGTAATGCTGCTACTGCTGCTGAAGGCTACCATGGGGGCCTTTTACGTTCCAGGCACTGTGCCAGGTGCTTTGCCTATGTGATTGCATTTAAACTGTAGAAGACAAACTTCGTTTTTTAACTTTATTGTGGAAAATTTTAAGCAGAAACTTAAAGTGAGAATAGACTAGTATAATAAACCCCCTGTGGGGTCAGCCTGATGGCGCAGCGGGTAAGTGCGCACATTCTACTTTAGCGGCCTGGAGTTTGCTGGTTCGGATCCCAGGTGCAGACATGGCACCGCTCATCAAGCCATGCTGTGGTAGGCGTCCCACATATAAAGTAGAAGAAGCTGGGCACGGATGTTAGCTCAGGGCCAGTTTTCCTCAGCAAAAAGAGGAGGATTGGCAGATGTTAGCTCAGGGCTAATCGTCCTCAATAAATACGTTAAAAAAAAAAACAAAAAAAACCCTTGGGCCCCTCACCCAGCTTTACCAGTGATCAGCTCAAGGCCTGGCTTTTTACTTCTTACTCCTGTCCACTTTCTCTCTCCTCCAGTTATTTTAAGGAACATCCCAAATATCATTTCATTTGTGTATATTTCAGCATGTATCTCTGAAAAAAAATTCCTTTTTCTTCCCAAACATAAGTACTATTCTTCCACCTAAAAGGACAAAACAAAACAATAATTCCAGCAGTTCCAGCAATAAAAGCAGACACTTTGAAGACTTCTAGCAGGCAAAAGTTTTAATAACTCTGGAATTTGATGTTGTGTTCATGTTCTTTCTCTTTCCAAGACATCAAGGATCCTTTTCTTTATTATTTTATATACAATTCTATGTATATTAGTTGCGTAAGTGTCCCTGACCTGTCCAAAGCCCCAGTTCTCAAGTGGATCAAATAAACAAAGTCTGTGCTGCTTCACATGGTCTAGTCAAGGGTGACGTCTAAGACCACAAGAGGAAGAAGGCCATCTCCTCATACGCCCTGGTCCCAGGGATGGCAGAACTCAGCGACTGCTCTAAGAAGTTTGAGCAGACTGGGAGCTATCCATTAAATTCAAAAGGGGGAGATTTTCTTTACTTAAGGGAGAAGAGCAACATTTGTGTTCTCCTGATTGCATTTCTTATTGGTGGAGGGAAAAGCGAGCAGGAGCACTCTAGTCTAGGGAATTGACAGAAGTATTAAACCTCCCATCCTATGGTTCAGCCCTCTGCTGGGTTACTCTCAGGGCCCCAGTTCTCTGGGTGGTGGCTGCTTGTGGAACAGTACGTCTTGTGTTCTGTGCTCTTACTGCTGCCACTGTGACTGGTACCCATGGAGTTAGGACAGGGAAAGAGGAGATGGGACTAGCTGGTAGGTTTGGATCACCCCTGGATTCTGCGTAGGAGTAGCTGCAGTGATGTCACTTGACCTTGAGACAAATTGTTTCATTATTTCCAGGTGTCAGTGATGGAATATGTCACTGCAGTTGTCTGCCTTGGGTTTCCTTTGCTTACCGTGGATGGCCCCAGAGGGGTAAGCATGGGGTGCAGCTGATTGCTGGGTCATTGGGAGGTGCGAGTAAGGGACTGCATGCCTCAACCAAGCAGGTGCTCAGCGACTGCAGTTGCCCAGCTGACTCCTGAGCAGACTTGCCAGGTCAGTGCTCAGTGAATATGAGCCAGCCAATTGTAAAACCTGTACCTGTTTTAGGATGTGGATGATCCCCTCTTGGATATGAAGACTCCAGTCCTGTTTGTCATTGGTCAGAATTCCCTGCAGTGTCACCCTGAAGCCATGGAGGACTTCCGGGAGAAGATTCGTGCTGAGAACAGCTTGGTAGTGGTTGGGGGAGCTGATGATAATCTCAGGTGAGTGGGTTTCCTGAGAGCTGCAAGAGAGCCATGTTGCAGTGTTAGAGAGATGCCTGTAAGGGAGAGATGTAACTGTAGACTAATCTGGTTCAGTGGAAGGGGGATGGTAGAAAACATTTTAACTAACAGATTTATAAAAAGTTTAAAAAATAGTACAAAAAAGTCCCATATAGCCTTAACCTGGATTTCCCAAATGTTGGCATCTTACGTAACCAAAGGATAATTATGAAAGTCAGGAAATTAACATTGATTCGATACTATTGTCTAATCTACAGACTCAGATTTTGTCACTTGTCTCTCTAATGTCCCTTTTCTGGTCCAGGATCCAGTGCAAGATCACAGGTTACTGTTAGTTGCTGTGTCTCCTCAGTCTCCTTTAATTTGATGCTGTTACTCAGTCTTTCTTTGTCTTTCATGACCTTGACACTTTGAAGACTTCTAGCCAGTTATTTTCTAGGCTGTCAATTTGGGTTTTTGACTTTTTATTTTTTTTATTTTTTTTTTATTGAGTTATTGATAGGTTACAATCTTGTGAAATTTCAGTTGTACATTAATGTGTGTCAGTCATGTTGTAGGTGCACCACTTCACCCTTTGTGCCCACCCCCCACCCCACCTTTCCCCTGGTATCCACTAAACTGTTCTTGGTCCATAGTTTTAAATTCCTCATATGAGTGGAGTCATACACAGATTATCTTTCTCTCGCTGGCTTATTTCACTTAACATAATTCTCTCAAGGTCCATCCATGTTATTGCAAATGGAATGATTTTGTTCTCTTTTGCAGCTGAGTAGTATTCCATTGTATATATGTACCACATCTTCTTTATCCATTCGTCTGTTGATGGGCACTTAGGTTGCTTCCACGTCTTGGCTATTGTAAACAGTGCTGCAATAAACATTGGGGTACACAGGACTTTTGGGATTGCTGACTTCAGGCTCTTTGGATAAATACCCAGTAGTGGGATGGCTGGATCGTATGGTAGTTCTATTTTTAGTTTTTTGAGGAATCTCCATACTGTTTTCCATAGTGGCTGCACCAGTTTGCATTCCCACCAGCAGTGTATTAGGGTTCCTTTTTCTCCGCAACCTCTCCAACATTTGTTGCTATTAGTTTTACATATTTTTGTCATTCTAATGGGTGTAAGGTGATATCTTAGTGTAGTTTTGATTTGCATTTCCCTGATGATCAGCGATGATGAGCATCTTTTCATGTGCCTATTGGCCATCAGTATATCTTCTTTGGAGAAATGTCTGTTCATGTCTCCAGCCCATTTTTTGATTGGGTTGTTTGATGTTTTGTGGTTGAGTTGCGAGAGTTCTTTATATATTAAGGATATTAAGCCTTTGTCAGATATATGACTTGCAAATATTTTTTCCCAGTTAGTGGGTTGTTTTTTTGTTTCAATCCTGTTTTCATTTGCCTTGAAGAAGCTCTTTAATCTGATGAAGTCCCATTTGTTTATTCTTTCTATTGTTTCCCTTCTCTGAGAAGGCATGGTGTCCGAAAAGATCCTTTTAATACTGATGTCAAAGAGTGTACTGCCTACGTTTTCTTCCAGAAGCCTTATGGTTTCAGGTCTCACCTTTAGGGGGTTTTTGACAGTTTTTTGTGATTAGATTGAGAATATGCATTTTTGGCAGGAATGCCACAGAGGTGATGTGCCTTTAGTGCATCTGCTCGGAATGCGTGATGTTCCTGTGTCTTATCACTGGTCGTGTTCACCTTGATCACATGGTTAAGGGAGCATCTGCCAGGTTTCTCCACTGTAAATTTACTATTTTTCCCCTTGTAATTAGTAGTTATCTTATGGGGAGAAGATACTTTGAGACTCTGTAAATATAGTCTTTGTCATCATGCTTTTCCTGGGGTAGGCCTCTCTGTATATTTTGTTTCTTACTGAGGATGAGTATGAACATAGATTTTATTTGTATTAAGCATCCTCTTATATATTTTGGAATGTAAACAGTCACAGTTTGGAAGGGGTTTTAAGAAGACACTTTAGTCTTTGAGATGGCCGTTCTTCCCTTACAAGTCTGGCTGCCTGTAGGGCCTTTAGTTATCTTGTCAGGAAATGTACTGAAAAAGAGGTTGTGTCATTTATTGAGCCTCCTTTTTTTGAGGAAGATTGGCCCTGAGCTAACATCTGTGTCCATCTTCCTCTATTTTATATGTGGGACGCTGCCTCAACGGGGCTTGATAAGCAGTGCATGTGTCCACGCCCGAGATCCAAACCGGCGAACCCTGGGCTGCCGAAGCAGAATGCAAGAACTTAATCCCTGGGCCTCCTTCTTTTATGTGCTCAGTCTTAGAGATTAATTTCATTTGTGTGCTGTAACTAGAGAGCTTAGAGCAAGTACCTGCTCCCACCTGTCTTGTCGGTTTCCTACCCAGAGATGTTTTGGAGAAGTCTTCCTGGCGTTTGTCTTTCTCTAGCTTCTTAGGAACCTAGTATCTAATCCTTGGATGCTCAGGGCAGTGTTTTGTTGTAAATACATGACTTTTCTTGGTAATTCAGACAGGAGAATCGATTGTATGTGTTGCGTTGCTGTGAGGGAGTGGGAGAGGTAGGAATACCCTTAGTGAGAGTTGGACTGTGACGCTGCTTTGGACACACATTTGCGTGGGGCGAAGAGCGCTGGACTGAGAATTGGGAGACCTCAATTTAACCTTGGCTCCTTTTGCTAAGAAGCTTGAGTAAATTGCTCAACTTCTGGGACTCACTGTCCTCATCTGTAAAATGAAGGTGTTACACAAGGTCAGAAGCCAAAAACCAGTAAATTGGGGTTTCAGAATTTGGAGGCTCACAATGTCACTTGGTGCCCTGTTTCTCTCTGCTGAGACCCCACTTGGAAGCCAGGGCTTTTAAGACGAACTTTCAGAGGGCCATGTAGCTGGCTGTGGTCATTTTCTCTTATCCCTTTAGAACTAACCTGTGACCACCCTTCCTCTCCTCCTACTCATCTCATTTCAAAGCGCGCAGTCATCTCAGGGTTTGGGCCTGTGCTGGAGGACATCTAGATGAAGTCTTAGCAATTGGGTAGAGTTTATCTCTGAAGCCGTAGGTATAGGACTTCTGGAGTATACAGTCCCAGGCACTTTCCATGTGTTCTTTGGTTCTTTACATATGTTATTTTGTGTAATCCCCACAAATCCACGAATGAGGTGTCATGATTCTCCATTTTGCAGATGTGGAAACTGAGGTTCAGATAGGTTGTGATACATGCCTAAGGGCTAATGTAGTCTTCCTTCCTGTGCACTAGAAAATAATCAACACAGAAGAGAAATCCATTCTTATTTCCATATGATGCCATGGAATGTTTAGAAAGTAAACATTTCCTCCTTTTTTTCTCTTAGAATAAGCAAAGCAAAGAAGAAATCAGAAGGATTGACTCAGAGCATGGTGGATAGATGTATTCAGGTACACAGTTGCTTTATGTGTTTTTCTTGGCTAGGCCTACCTTTCCATAACCTTTTAGGCTCGGTCTTGTTGGCAGCAGCCTCTTTGACTCTGAAGGGTGAGGGAGTATCCACTGGGACCATTGGTAGGCCTAAATCATAAGCAAAGAGAAGGGGAAAAGAGAGAGGGAGAAAAAGGGAAAAGGAAAGGAGCGAACGAAGACGTGAGTAAAGCATCAGAGGAGAAAGGGTTTATTGGAGGAGTCGTGGGGTGCGACTGCTGCAGGGCGCCACCTCACAGAGGCTTCTGGACTCAGGCTCCTGCTGGTCTTTGGCTCAGGCTGGAGTTTGTGCCAGGCTTTGTGTGCGGGGGAGGGACCGGCACATCTGATGCCAAAGCAGAGATGAATCGATTTTAGTTGCACATGTTGGGGAGGTTCCTGTTCTGCAGATGAGGACTCAGAGGCATCGGCCCCTCTTTACATAGGATGAGATTGTGGACTTTCTGACTGGAGTGCTCACTCGTGCTGAGGGGCACGTGGGCTCCGAGCCTCGGGATCAGGATGCTGAGAAGAAGAAGAAGCCCCGGGACGCAGCCCGCAGAGACCTGGCCTTTGAGGTCCCTGAGCGGGGCAGTCGACCTGCCTCGCCGGCTGCCAAGCTGCCTGCCTCACCCTCGGGCTCGGAGGTAATGCAGGCAGGGGGAGAGCTCTTTTGCTGGGGAATCAGGACTGCAGAGTTGGTTCCTCGTTTCCTGGGGATGCCTGTCTGCCTTGCCAGTGCTGTGGGCCTCTGAGTTCCTACAAGGAGAATTCCTGACCAGGGAATTCCAGAGAGGCATGATGATTGATGGTCAAATCCAAACAACAATGGCTACACCCTTGTCCCCACCCTACTCAGGATCTCTCCAGTGTGTCCAGCAGCCCAACCTCCAGTCCCAAGACCAAAGTGACTACAGTGGCCTCTTCCCAGAAGTCCAGTCAGATTGGGAGCTCTCAGCTGCTGAAGAGACACATGCAGCGGACAGAAGCTGTGCTGACCCACAAACAAGCCCAAGGTATGGGCACCTGGCCCCATGGCCTCTCTGGGGTTCTGCCTTCTGCAGTTGATGTCTTGTGGCAGTTGGAAAGTATTGGCATCTGCAGCTTTTTCCAGGGGTGTGTGAGAGGCACCCTTTCCCACATTTCTGTCCAGGCAAAATTTGGTTGAAATGAATACTGAGGGCTGTTAAACATCACAAAAGGTCTGCACTGGTGGAGCTGTACAGTTCCTCTGAGTACAGCTTTGTCTTGGTGTTTTGGGAAGTTAGGCTTTGTGAGCTGACTACACGTATATTGGCCTCAAATGGTTTTCTAACTCCCAGCTGGGGAAGCTGTGTGTACAGTTCTGGGCCCTGTGCAGCCACTCGTGCAGTCAGGGAGCTCTCCACATCCTGGGGACGGAGTGATTGGCTTTATTCATCAGATTCTAGGGCAGCTTAACTGGTGTTGCGCCCTTTTTTTGTTCTGCCCTTGAAAAATTAAGATTCCCATTCTGGGACTTTGAGTGAAGTTTCCCAGGGGTCTCTGTAGATAGTTTTTAGATTAGACTGGGAGATACTTTTATGGTTGAAAATAGAGTTTGGAGAATAGTGAGTGCTGTGTAAGAAGCTATAGAAAAGGGAGAGTTCAGTGGGAAGGGAGAGAAGAAGAAACAGTAGCTCTACCTCGCCCCTGCTTTGATCATTTGGGAAGCCCTGAGGTGAGGCCTCTTGGGTGTTGGTGTCTGATGATGTGTCCAGGAGTGTGTGTCATCTGAGATTCTCAGGTACCTGGGAAGAGGTAGCAGCCAGAGAGATGTCAAGTAGAGAGATGTGGAGGTGACAGGAGGCTGATTGCTCACTTCCTCTGTGTTTTAGTGGAGCCAAAGGGTCAGGACCTAAACCCAGGCCTCTTAGAGGTTGCCCTGAAGAGTGGTGCTAACAAGGAGCAGAAGTGTGAGTAGAGTGGTGAAGGCAAAAAAGAGACTAGGCCCTAGGGTCCACGTGGATGTTCTGTGACCTGGATCTTCTTAAGTGGTGGCAAGTTCCCCGTGGGTGGTGACCCTTAGACTTTTGATGAAGAGAAAGCCAGCAGTCTGCTGTGCTTCTGGAGGGATAATCACTTGAGGATCTAAGAAACTCTGGAAGGCTGATGGGTGAGCTGAGTTTGAAACGGGCCCCAGAGTGTCGTGGGGGAGAGCAGCAGGTGCTGCACCCTGGCTGTGGCAGAGCCCATGGGCAGGGGCATGATAATAGCTCGTGTTTATAGAACCTTTACTGCGTGCTAGAGCCTTTTCTTGGCACTTAATTTGTTCTTGCTCATTGAATCTTGGCAGTGGCCCCATGAGGCAGGTACATTTATTATTTTCAGTTTATAGATGATTCTAAGGAGCTACTAAATGGCAGAGTCAGGTTTCAAATCCATACAGTAATTCCAGAAAAAGCCCCTGTTGACCATTTTCTAGAACACTTTCGTATCTTTTTCTTACTCCTCCTCTTTCTTCTTTCTCTGGCTGGCTATGATTCTGTAATTCTTTCTGATTCATTCCAGCACAGTTTGCTGCTTTTCTGAAACAAAATATGCTGGTGAGGAAAGCTCTTCCTCCCGGCACCTCCTCCTGTCTCTTTGGTGAGTATCACTCTTTCTCTCACCTTTCACCTCTGCTCTCTGCTTCTCTCCCCTTCTCCCTCTTATTTTTTCCCCATCACTGCCTCTCGTTTGTCTCTGTTTAGTTTCCTCCTGTTCTTTTCTGCCTTTTTCTATCTTCTGAGTCTTTTTTTTTTTTTTTACTAATTCTTTCTGCTTACTCCATAGTCGTTGCTTTTTCTCCATTCTTTCTGTTTACCTCTCATGGTGTTTTTCTCTTTTTGTCTCTTATTCTGGTTCTTGGCTCTGCTTCTCCTGTGTATGCCTATGGACCATTGCCTGTGAGCCTGAGTTTCCTTGTGTGTTTTTCTCCCCGCCTTTGGCTTCCTACTTCATCTTGGCTGCTGCAAGCACACACCATTTATCAGCATAAAACCTGTAACTCCTTTCCCTTTTACCCCCCTTCCTACTTTGATTTTAGTCAGTGCATTTATTCCCTAAGCAATCCTTCCAGCTGGTGATGCCCTGACCTGGTCTAGCGTAGCTCCCTGTGGCCCGATGCCAGGATTACCCCTAATCCTTGTGTGACTGCTCTCTTTCTCCCCACCCTACCCCTGATTGCCTATGCTAAGAAGAGGGACTAGATGGGCTTCTGGGTTTAAAGAGAAGGGGATCTATGAGGAAGCCTGACAGATAACTTGAGTCTAAGAGGCTTGGCCATGTGTAGGATGAGTCTCATTGGTTCAGTGGAGGGGGAAACCCATGTGTGAACAGATGGCCTTTACTCTGTACTAATAAAATGACCTAGGGACTACGTTGTGACATGGGCCACTGTTGCCTGTTATTTTTGGACAGGAACTATAAAGTTGTCTTGGCTGAGGTGTTCCCTTACCTAGTAGATGCTCAACGCCAGCCTTGAGTCCTGGTGATAATCCTTCTCGTTGCTTCCGTTTGGCAGGCAAACCCTCAACCTTGGGCTCTTAGGGCAGGGTGGGACTCTCAGAGCCTTGTAAAAATCTCCCCTTGGAGAGGACTGGATAGCCTGCTTCTCCACTGCTTCTTTGTAGAATGTTTAGTGTCCTCCGGCTGTGTGACGTGGGGCAGGGCCTGAAACAGGACGATCATCATGTTCTTTGAGTCTGGGAAGCACTGTTTAGGCCCGTGTGCTGAGTCCTCTGTCTTTTGATTGGCTTCTGCTAGGCAGGGTCGGGATGTCTTCTCCTTTCTTTTTGTTCCTACCAGCTTAAAGCCCCTTCCTTCCTATTCCAGGACCGGGTGAGGGGTGGGGGTGAAGCCATCCTCTGAGAGGGCCAAGGTGGAGCTCCAGCACAGGTGGGGCTTGAGGCACTGGCAGCCTGCTGATGTGTGACTTCTTACGTGGAATGGTTCTTCCGTGTGTTCCCACACACGGCCATGCCCCTGCTGGTACTGGCTGTCAGTGTCTGTCGGCCTCTTTCGCATTGTGGAGAACCTTACCTCAGATCCATCTCTTAGTTCCCATTTCATCAGAACAAACGGAGGAAGCAGAGAAGGAGGATCTTAGGGTCCAGCTGAAGCGGCACCATCCCTCCAGTCCTCTTCCTGGCAGTAAGACCTCCAAGCGACCAAAGATCAAGGTGTCCCTTATCTCCCAAGGGGACACACCTGGAGGGCCTTGTACTCCTTCTCAAGGAGGAGCTCCAGAAGGTGAGTTTCTCTTGGCCTGTTTAAGTAAAAACTGACCGAGCTCTCGCAGGGCAGAGCGTTGCTCTCTTTGTGATTCTTGCTGGGTGGCTCAGCCTCTGCTTCAGTGCAGGAGGTGCCTGGAGTGAAGAGAGTAGGAGGTTGTACATGGAGGAGAGTGGGCAATGACCTGATGTGAACTAGGATCAGGGCGGCAGAGCCAGGATCAGAGGAAGCTGTGGGGTCATTCAAAGCATCGTATATTTTGTTCTTTTTTGGTCTCAATTAAAGATAAAATATTATAGAAAGTCTAGAAATAGAAGGAGAAAATAACCCCAACTCTCCCTATTCTATGTAGTTATTCTTCATTTTCCATCTTCTGGTCTTTGTCCATAATATCTTGCATTTAGCCTGGGCTGTGGACCCTGAAAGGTTGGGGCCACACAGGACTGACCTGTGACCTTTGGGTTTTCTGTTCTGCAGCTGCGGGAGGGAAGCCGGTCACCATGACACTGGGGCAAGCTCCCACAGGGGCCAAGGAGCTCACAGGGCTTCTCACCACAACCAAGTGAGTCTGTTTCTTGGTCTGTTTGGCCCTGTTCTCTTCTTTCTCTTCACCTTTTCTTTGGTCTATTTAGTGCTTTGGGAAGATGATGGATTTTGGATTCTGTCAGTTTTGGTAATGTGACTTCTTTCTGAGTGGTATCTTTTTCTTTTGGGTCAACTCACAGTTCATTTCTACTTAAAGTTTGCAAAGCACCCTGTAGCTCTTGCTTCAAGGCCTGACTTTAAAAAGGACTTGAGGCCGGATTCAGCAGGTGGGACAGAGAAACCAAAGGTTCTAGCCTTGTGTCCATTGCTGAAAGCCTTGCTGGGCCCCACTTTGGACCCTCACTGTCTTGTCAGGGTCTGCTACCCTTCGACCTTTGGCTAGTGGAGCTCCTGTCTTTGTCTCCAGGTCAAATGCTTCTGAAGGGGGAGTCTCAGCCAGCCCAGCCTCCTCGGTAGTCTCCAGCAGCACTACGCCCAGTGCCTTGCACACACTCCAGAGCCGCCTGGTGGCCACCTCTCCTGGCAGCTCCCTCCCAGGTAACTGGTAGCCCAGCCTTTCCTACCTCCCAGCCGAGCCTTTTGGGCTGCAGCAGGAGGGTGGTCCTGGGAAGCATCCCTGGAGCCGAGTCTGGAGAATGCTCCTCTGGTCTCAGGCTTGTTAAAGAGGCTCGACGTGAAGCTGGAATTAGCTTGGAGTTGGGGGAGCTCTTGGCCTTAATATCTACAGGGACTAAGTATCCCAGTCTGTACTATAAGGAGGAGAAGCAGCTGGTGGGAGACGTATGTATTGTGTTTCATTTTGGTGTTTTTAAGCATGTCTGATTGAGTGAAACTGTAAATGGTGCTATACTGGGCATTAGGAATACGAGACATTTTCCTGCCTGTGCTCGTCTCCTCGCTTTCCACACCCCGACCCTGCACTAAAAGGCTAGTCGCTGGAGTCCAGCAGGGCCAAGGCACTGCAGATGCTCTTCTCCTGCAAGACCTTCCTCTGCTTTGAGGCCACTAGACTGTGTGTAAAGTAAAGTGTATTGGGGATTCTTTTGGCTTAAAAAGTCCTCCTTCTTCCCTGAAAAGAAAGGAGGGAATTAAGATTTCTGGGAAGTGGGGTTCAGTCTCTCTTTGGTTTTCCTAAAACTGTCCGAAATGTAGGACAGGTGGTTTGGAGCAGGTTGGGATGTGCACAGCAAATCTAAGGCAGTGTGTCTGGAATAGTACCTTTCCTTATGTGGGCATCCAGCGTGCATGCCTGGGGAGCCCTTCCTTGCGTCTTTTTTTTTTGCTGAAGAAGATCTGCCCTGAGCTAACATCTCTGCCAGTCTTCCTCTATTTTGTATGTGGGTTGCTGCCAGGGCATGGCTGATAAGTGGTGTAGGTCTGCGCCTGAGATCTGAACCCGGGAACCCAGGCCACCGAAGCAGAGCGTGCTGAACTTAACCACTATGCCCGGGGGCTGGCCCCCTGGCATCTTTCTGAGAGCGCTGGGAATGTCTGAGGGAAAGAGCATTGGTATCTTGGTTGTTGAGGGTGGCTGGGCGTGGCCATTCTTGGGATAAGGGACTGAACCTGTGCTGATGTCTCTTATATCCTCTCCTAGGGCCCACGTCAGCCAGCAGTCTTCTCCAAGGTCTCAGCTTCAGCTTGCAGGATATCAGCAGCAAGACCTCTGGCCTCCCAGCAAATTCCTCCCCAGGGCCAGCCCCACAGGTACACATCTGCCTTCCACTGGACTGGGCAGGTGTGGGGAGGAGGCCTCCTCAGCTTAGTTGGTTTTGGCAGGGAGACTGGGTCTGGAGTCTGGGTCAAGGACAAACAGCTTTCTGACTTCACAGTTAGGAGCTACCAAAGGTTAAGGCTCCATCACTTACTGTGTGACCTTGAGCAAGTTTCTTGACCTCTCTGTATCTGTTTCCATCTGTGTAAAATGAGAATAATAATAGTACTACCCTTGCAGAGTTGTTTTGAGGATTAAATAAGATAATATATGGAAAATGCCTAGAAGAGTACCTTGCATGTAGTAGGCACTTGATACATGGTAGCCCTTAATATATGCTATGGGCCCTCCACACTCGAATGTTGCTGTTGGACAACAGCTTCTGATCAACTGGGCTTGTGTGTCCCACAGGCCACCAGTGTGAAGTTGCCCACCCCCATGCAGAGCCTGGGTGCCATCACCACGGGCACCAGCACCATTGTCCGTACCATTCCTGTGGCCACCACTCTCTCCTCCTTGGGTGCCACTCCTGGTGGGAAGCCCACAGCCATCCACCAGCTGCTGACCAATGGGGGCCTCGCTAAGTTGGCAAGCAGCCTCCCTGGCCTGGCTCAGATCTCTAACCAAGCATCAGGTGAGTCTCTCATGAGAACCGTGGGGACTCCCAGGTAGGGGATCTTCCCCCAGGACTTTCCCATCTCACATGAGCGGGGTATGATGTTGAACCCAACCCCAAGGGGTCCTGGCATTGACCCTCAGGGATTCAGCCATGTGGGTCTGTCCCCCAGAAAGGTTGAGAGAATACAGGCTGTTTCCTGCTGTTTTTCAGACTGACCAGTAGGGCACAGGTGACCCAGCTGGGGAGGAGGCCTAGGCGGGAGGCCGAGGGGGATGTGTTATGTGGGGAAGAAACTCTCCAGGAAAAGAAGGTGGAGGCTGTGGGAAAAAAAACCTACTTTCCTCTCTCACTCAGGCTTGAAGGTCCCCACCACCATTACTTTGACACTACGTGGCCAACCGAGCCGAATCACGACGCTGAGCCCCATGGGCTCAGGAGCCGCGCCGTCAGACGAGCCCACCTCCCAGGCACTGCCCTCCAGCTCACAGGTGAGTCTGCCTGGGAAAACTGAGGACACAGGCTCCATATTGGAAGTTGGGGGCTGGCTGACTGGCTGCTTGGAGGAGCTGCCAGTGCACTGGACTTGTAGGCAGACCACATTCAAATCCAGACTCGGGGGTTTGTAGCTTTGTAACTTTGAGCAAGTTAGGGACCTCTGTGAGTCTCTTTTTCTCTAACGCTCCCTGGATTGTTGTGAGTATTAGATATGTAAGTATGTTCAAGTGTGTAGCTGTGCCTAGTGCCTAATCTTTTTGTTTACTTTCCCTCTCCATTCCTCTTCTCCTCTCATTCTTGGTTTCATCAGTCAGAAGTTGTGATGGAAGCTAGTTAGCTAATACTCTTCTTTGACCAACGGTTTTCCAGCATTGTGCCATTCCAGATCTTGGCATTCGTTGCCATCTTTTTTAGGGCACAACTAGGTTTTTGTAGCTCTTACCCAGGAACTCACCATCAATTCCTCGTAGCTGATCTAGTTTCTGTTATGGCCTTTTTAAGTAAAGTGTTTCTAATCTTAAAGAGGTGACTGGAGAGCCACCCAAAGATCAGAGGTTAAAGAAAAAAGTAGTTGGAGTTCAGTATTCAGGGTGCTTTCCTTCAGTATCTTCTGTTTCAGCCAAGGCCTTCCTGTGCAGGGCACGGTGCTATGCAGGCTGCCGTGACTGAAGGCCTGGTCCTGTTCCCCTCATTCCCACCACACCAACCCTGTCTGGGAACTGGGCGGCTGGGTACTGTTGGCAGGTGACAGTTCCCAACTGTTCCAGAAGCTCTTCTGCCTCTTCCTTTTCAGGGGACATTGCTGCACAGAGATTGTTACCTGGTGTTCATAGGGATCATAGCTACCGTGCCCCCCCACCCCCAGCCTTTTTGCAGAGAGGTTCTTACTTATTTTATTCCTTGTTTTTTCAATTACAAAAGTGATTACCCTTATTTTAAGATTGGCACCTGAGCTAACTGTTGCCAATCTTTTTTTTTTTCCTTCTTCTCTCCAAAGCCCCCCAGTACATAGTTGTATATTCTAGTTGTGAGTGCCTCTGGTTGTTCTGTGTGGGGCGCTGCCTCAGCATGGCTTGATGAGTGGTGCCATGTCCACGCCCAGGATCTGAACCGGCGAAACCCTGCTGCACTGAAGCGGAGCTCACCAACTTAACCACTCGCTCACGGGACCAGCCCCTGATTACACTCATTTTAAAGAATTCAAACATTACAGAAATAATACAATTTGGAAAGTGAAAATTTCCTATGATACACTCTCGGAGATGATATCTACAGTTAGTAGCTTGATACACATTCTTCTAGATTTTTCTTTCTACACAAAGTACTTTATTTTATTTTATTTTTTTGACAAAACTGGGATCACAGAACATGGACTGTTTTGTAACTAGCCGTTGTTTACAAAACATGTGACATGTTTTGTTGTTGGTTACACAGAGACCTATTTGTTGTCAATGGCCTAGTATTTCACTGGGCAGGTGTACAAAAGCATGCTTTACCACCTCCCGTTAGATAGAGAGTGAATTATGTTTTGTTTTCTGATAGCGTAAATAGTGGTGTAGGGAACACCCTTGTTCATGGTATATGTCTGCAGGCTAGAGGCCAGTAAGTGGGGGGGGTGTGACTCTAAGGTCAGGCTGGCTGCTGACTAATTGCCCTTCAAAAGGTTCTGCTGGTTTACAATTCAAGCCACAGTGATGAGAATGCAACTGTGGAGATCAGTATTTTTAATTTTCTTGATTTGATGGGTGAAAAATGAAACTGTTTTAATGTGCATTTTCCTACTACTTATGAGGTTGCATGTCTTCTTATATAAATTGCTTGTCATTCTGCATCTATTTATTTGGTTTAATAGCAGTTTTATATATTCAGATGTTAATCCTTTATCTATTATACAAGTTGCATATACTTTATTCCAGTCAATGGCTTATCTTTTTTTCTTTCTTTCTATTTAAGTATTAAGTGCTTGTCTTTTAACTTTTGTTTCAGGATCTTTTATGATACAGACATTAAAAATTTTTATATAGTAAAATCTTCAAATTTTTCCCTTTATGGCTCCAAGGTTTTGTGTCTTAAGAAAACTCTTCCCATTGCAATAATATAATCTTTTTATGCTTTCTTTTCATGTATATATATATATTTTTTTTCCTTCATCTTCCCAAAGCCCCCCAGTACGTAGTCACATATTCTAGTTGTAGATCCTTCTAGTTGTGGCATGTGGGACACCACCTCAGCATGGCTTGATGAGCAGTGCCATGTCCGCACCCAGGATCCGAACTGGCAAAACCCTGGGCTGCTGAAGTGGAGCGCGCAAACTTAACCACTCGGCCACGGGGCTGGCCCCTATGTATTTTTTAAATTGTAGTAAAATTTACGTATGTGCAGCTTACCGTTTTACTCTTTTTAGGCTTACCTTTCAGTGGCATTAAGTACGTTAACGTTGTTGTGCAACCATCACCGTCATCCATCTGTAGAGCTTTCCCATCATCCTGTACTGAAACTGTTTTCGTGCTTTCTTAAAATGCTCCTGTTTTTACCTTTAGTTTTTCAATCCACTTGGAATTTATTTTTATATGCTAAATGAGATAAGGATCCAATTTTATTGATGAGTCCATTCATTCTTCCTTCCTTCATCTAGAATCTGCTGCTCTCACATTCTAGACTACTGTACACATGTGGGCCTATTCTGTACCCTTGACCTGTCTGTTCCTACATGAGCTTTATATTATTGTTTGATAATGCGGGTCCTTAAGTTAAGGAAGTACCAATCGTGTTTCTAGTTTGCTAGGATTATCTTCATTCTTTTCCTTTCTCTTGATAAGCAATGGGTTTTGAATTTTGTTCATTGCCCTTTTGGAATCAAATGAGATGAGTGAGCATAAACATTTTCTTTTAATCAGTTAAAATGAGGAATTATTTTAATAGATTTCCTAATATAAAACTGTCTAAATTCCAGATTGAGTAGCTTGTTCAATATGTCCTATTCTGGTTTGTTGCACGTGCCCAAATTTATTTTTATCATGCACGCAAAGGAAACAAGAGAGTGAAACAAAAAAAAAAGGAAAGCAGCTAAGTGCTTTAGAGGAAAGGTGGATCTACTCCTTTTTTTTTTCTTTTTTTGCATGAGGAAGATTGGCCCTGAACTAACATCTGTTGCCAATCCTTCTCTTCTTGCTTGAGGAAGATTGTCCTTGAGCTAACATCTGTGCCAATCTTCCTCTGTTTTGTATGTGGGATGCTGCCACAGCGTGGCTTGATGAGTGGTTTATGTCTGTGCCTGGGATCCAAACTCACGAATGAACCTGGGCTGCCAAAGCAGAGCGTGCCAGACTTAATCACTGCGCCACTGGGCCAGTCCCAGGAAAAGCCTATCTACTCTTGATTTGCTTTTATTTTACTTAGGATTTTGGCCTCTGTGCTGATTAGTGAGACTGGCCTATAGTTTTCTTTAATCTGGCCCTGCTTTTGTGTGTGTGTGCTTTCCTTGTCCAGTTGTATCAAAGGGGTAATTCTATCTTACAGAAAGAGATGGGAAGCATTTTAATTTTTTTCTCATATTTTAAAACATTTATATAGCACAGAAATTATCGGTTGCTTGATGGTTTGATGGAAATGACCTATAAAGCTGTGTGGGCCTATTTTCGAGGAGTCTTAACCTCTGCTGATGCCACGGTGATGCTCGAGTAGAGCACAGATCCCCACCGTGTGATCCCTTCCTCCTCTCTGAGGTGATCCTCTTCGGCCTTCTGTGGCCTGGAGGAGGGAGGTAGTGTTGAGAAGAGAGTAGAGGCCGTTGAGAACCCTTTTCCATGGCTAAATTGAAGTACAGCCTGAAGATCAAGATCTGGCTTCTACCTGATGGTATTAACTCAAGAGCTTAGTTTTTGTCTCAGTAAAATGAGTGTGTAGCTATTAGGAGGGTTCTAGTGGTGATTCTTTTCTTACAGACAAAGGAGGTATTGTTAGATTAAGACTTGCTGACTTGAAAGCTTCTAACAGTTACCTCAGGGTTCAGACTGCCAGGGAGCATGCTATCAGGGAAAGCACAGGGCCAGGGGTCAGGCCCCCTGTCTTCAGCCAGCTGTGTGGACCTGAGAAAATCACCTAGGCCCTCTGAGCTTTTGTTTTCCCATCTAGTCTAGTGAAGAGGTTGGTCTAATCAGTGATTATTTTGGTGGTGGGATTAGTAGGGGCTGTCTCAGAATCTCCTCAGGCTTTGAGAAGATGAATTTTTAAAAAAGTTTTTATTGTGGTCC
This sequence comes from Equus quagga, assembly GCF_021613505.1. Classification (NCBI taxonomy): domain Eukaryota; kingdom Metazoa; phylum Chordata; class Mammalia; order Perissodactyla; family Equidae; genus Equus; species Equus quagga. The sequence goes on from NC_060271.1 coordinate 60,073,810, forward strand.
TAATAGTTTATAACATGAAATTTCAGTTGTACAGCATTGTCAGTCACCGTATGTGTATGCTCCTTTACCCCTTATGTCCACTCTCCAACCCTCTTCCCCTCTGGTAACCACTAATCTGTTCTCTTTGTCCTTGTGTTAGTTTATCTTCCACATATGAGTGAGATCCTACGGTATTTGTCTTTCTGTGGCTGCCTTATTTCGCTTAACGTCGTACCTTCAAGGTCCATCCGTGTTGTTGTGAATGGGACGATTTTGTGTTTTTAATGGCTGTGTAGTATTCCATTGTGTATAAATGTGTATACCACAGCTTCTTTATCCATTCCTCAGTTGATGGGCACTTGGGTTGTTCCCACTTCTTGGCTGTTGTGAATAGTGCTGCAGTGAAAATAGGGGTGCATAAGTTTCTTTGAATTGTTGATTTCACGTTCTTTGGATAAATACCCAGTAGTGGGATAGCTGGGTCATATGGTATTTCTGTCTTTAATTGTTTGACGACTCTCCATACTGTTTTCTACGGTGGCTGCACCAGTTTGCATTCCCACCAGTAGTATATGAGGGTTCCCTTGAGAAGATGAATTTTTAAAGGTTGAGCAACAAACCACCCATTTATGGTATTTATGAGACAATTGGAAATTTGAACACTAACTGGATAATTGTTGATATTAAGGGATTGTTAACCTTTTTATATGTGATAATGTTGTTTCAGTTTGAAAAAATAATCCTTTTTTATTTTGGGATTACATACTGCAATATTTATGAATAGAATGAATTTGAAAAGAAAGAAGATGTAAACACCAGCTAGGCTCCTAAGGTCTATGCAAGCACTTAATTATCTGTTTTGTTTCTGGCACTGATGAATATTTACTGTTTCCTTTATGGACCTGGACTATTATGTACTCCTTACAGCTGAGAAGCTGCGGGGGGAAGGGAAGGGACAGAGACCATGTTGTCTCTGACGCCCTCCCTCAGAGTCTTGAGAATGCACTCCTTTCCTGTGGTCACAAGGTCTTCTCTCTGTCCATACTGTGGACACCTCTGGCCACACCATGACCTTGTCAGGCTGGCAGGCAGCCCCTCTAGCTGTCCGCCCAGCAAGGGGCATTGCGGCAACCCTTGCGCAGCCCCTGGGAGCGGGGCTCACTCTCAGGTGTAGGCCTAATCAGGGCAGAGCAATCATCTGTGCACAGCCCTGCCTTTGGGCAGGTGAGCAAATGGGAGGCGGATCCGTTCCAGTTCTGATTGTCAGACCCTTCATTCCCCCTCTCCTGTGCCCTCCATCTTCCTGCCTTTACTGCATTCTCAGAGACGTCTTAGGCGTTTTCCAAAAGTGAAATCTAGACAAGTGGGGAAAACCTTGGTGAAAAAAGGCCAACTCTCTCTACCTTGCTTCCTTCTTCCTGAGCTGCAGGGCTCAACAGTTTATGGCATCCTCCACAACACACAAAAATTGACAATACCTAAAAAAATGATATTGTCAGAGCAATCAAGGAAAACTTCCCTTCAACTCTGTCACCCTTAACAATTCACCTGTGTCCTTTTCTCTACGTTATTTTCCTGTCCTTAGGCTAACCTTTGTAGTTGAACACATAGTATACTCTAGGTACTTTATGTAGATTGTCAACAACCCTGGGGAGTAGATGCTGTCATCTGTATCTTACAGATGAGAAAAAGGAGGCTCAGAGAGCATAAGTCACTTGTCAGTTTCCCTAAAAAGTGGTAGAGGTGAGTCTGACTCCAGAGTCTGTATTCTGTTAACCGCTTGGTTGCTAGAACGTGTCCTTGTGCATCCACCTTTTTCCCTATCAAGAGTTACTTCTTTGGAATAAATTCTCAGGAGTAGGATGATTGGGTCAGAGGGTCTGGATGTGTTAACCTGGCAAAGTTTTGACTCTTGTTCACCACCTCTCCTACTACAGCGCCTGCCTCCAGCACCCTGAAGATACTGTGTGATACATCCTCCCTTACCAGGTTGGTGATGGCTGCTGCACGGTGAGCCCTGGGCACATGTGCTGTCCTGCTGAGCTGTCCACTTGTCTGAAGACCTCTTTAAGACAGTCGTTTTTGCCTCCCCGCCAATTGTCTTGAGGGTTGTGCCTCTGGGTCTTGTGAAACCATTAGGCTAGGTGGTATGGCGCCAGCAAGAGGAGCATTGTCTTCCAGCATCTACAGAATCTCCAGCTCCCCAGCAGATCTGGCTGTGTGTGGATCAGAGGCATTTATTCCCCAGCAGTAGCCAAGGAGAAGTGTTGGACTGCTCACTGCATTTAATAAAGGAGTTCCTTCTGGAAGTCTGTGCTCTCCCTGTGCCAAGTTGGGAGGAGACTTCCATGTGGTCTGGAGCTGTGGGAGTGAGGATTGAGAGCCCTTTGCTGAGGCCTGGGATCATCTGGGCCCACCAGCCAGTTATTCAGTGCCAGAAGGGCTTGTTTTGGACAAAGCTGTTGGCTTCACTAAGCAGCCATGGGAGAGTGCTCCCCATGCAACTCCCTCTTAGGAACCACGCCAGCTGCCGCCTAGCCTGCTGAGACCTGGGAACTCCTAATTTCAAACCCACCATAGGGCAAAGAGAACTGAGCTGTCATTTTTCAGTCCCTTTGGCCACTACAGATGTGGGCAGCAGCAGTTGCCAAGAAGTAGAAGCTGGCCCTTTTCTTTTTTTCATCATGCCTTGGGCAGTTACTGTATCCAGAAAGTCTGCAGGTCCAGAAAGGCTGAAGAAGAGAAACAGAACAGCAAATGAAGTGGCTTTGAAGGACGTGCCAGTAAGTCCTGTGGTGAAAATGATTTGGGCTTGAGGCTTTGCATCTAGTACCTAAGGCACTCTTGATACAACTGGAGGTGAAAGAAGAATTAGCCAAGTCAGAGGGAAGAAACCCGACCCCTAAAATTTCTCTCCGGGGCTTGGAAGTGGAATAGGGATAACCAGCTGAGTTAACATCTTGGCTGCCAGAAAGCTTAGGCATCAGGATGATGAAGGCTGTGTTTCATTGTTTCTGTTCCATACAACTTTTTGTCCTTTTGCACAGAAGTGGGAAGAATCTTGGCATTGACTCGACTGTAAGGGCTCTTGGTACTAACTTGAACCCTGGAGGTGCAGATCCCTGGAGAAACAATCACTGAAGATGGAGCTCTGAGCCCCTCCTTAACTCCTTCTCATAATACCTGTATGCGAAGGTGGTTTTAAGTTTGGCTGAGAACCTATCTTCCAGAGCAGGCTTCCTTCCCTTCCATGCTCTAGAATGTTTCTGGCTAAGGTGACAAATAAGGCAACCAAAATGTGACTCTGTTCAGTATCTGGAGGCAGGGAGGGCCCACAGCATGCCGTGACTGGAATTGTGGTCCCGGGTCTTGACCCATGGTGCAGCATATATCCAAACCAGGCCACCTGTGTTCAATCCAGGAGCCTCACCTGCCAGTCCGAGTGGCAGCCAGGTAGAAGTGTACACTGTGCAGGAGTCTCAGACAAGGCAGATTGGAGTGCTGCGGGCAGGGCCAGGGGCCATGTTAGAGGATGGGAGAGGGCATCTTAAGCACTGTGCTCTCCCTCCCTGACCTCCTGCAGAGCTGGTTTCAGCAGTGAGTCACACAGAATTAGACTGCGTTCTTGCATTACCTGGTAGGTAACAGCTTTCTGAATTCAGGAGGCGGTTAGTAAGTTTGAGCATATGAAATCTGAAAGAGGCGTCCGTGGGTAGGGAGTTTGATAACTTTACAGGTAGGATGATAACACACCAACAGGAACCGAGGACAGTAAGACTGTGTGAGACTGTGTGAGCTTTTAGGAATCATTGAGGACAGGCAGAGGTCCTGAACCACCCATTCATGACTTAGGAGTGTAGCCTAGACAGCACTGGAGGGACTGCTCCTGAAACATGCTGGCCCAGTGTGTGCTGGGACCAAAGGAAAAACTAACACATTGTCCTGCATTTGTGTAAATCCTCATATGCTTCCCGTGAGTGACCTCCTAAGGCTTGGGTTGTACACCTTGAAGAATGCCAACACTGGAGAAGGGGCGTGGTGAGGACACTGATTCTTCCTCACCTTGGAGGGACAGGCTAAGAGGGGGGAAGTGGTTGAAGTCTCTTGAGTCATGTTCTCCAGTTCTAGACTTCTCCAACCACACTTCTTGAAATGTAAAAGGAAGCTTTCCTCTACCTATCATATAGCAGACCTGGAGTCCATAACCTCAGAAGGTAATACTACTAGCGAAAAATGTAGAAGGATCAGGAAGGCTGTCGTTAAAGTCTTTGGGTGACAGATGAGTGTTGATGCACTATGGAAGATGTCCTTGTGCTTTGAGAAGAGGTCCCTGATGGAGGAAGACTTTCTGTCTGTTCTTAACCTCACCACTAGAACAGTCTTGGGCTGGATGGTTTATAGAGCTGAGTTGCTGTGATGGCTCTGTTCTTACATTAGCAGAAACAGTGGAAAAAAAATAAAAATAACTTTGGATTGCTTCAACTTCTTTTCAGTTGACTTCTCATGTTTATTCTGGGAACCACCCAATGAAGTGGCACAGAAAATAAAAGCTAAGATAATGTGGTAAAGCCAGTAATCATCTCACTGATGCCTGGTGCCATGAGGTGGGTACTGTAATTCCGTTTTTACAGGTGAGGAAACTGAGGCACAGAGAAGTCACAGCAGGAAGTGGCAGAAACAGGACTGGAGCCCATACAGTCTGAAGCCAGTGTCTGTTCTACTCTGCACTGTGCTGGGTTCTGAGATGGGAGACCAGAAGTGGAGATTAGCCCAGGAGGTGAGGAGATGGTGGCCTGGCCTTCATCTGACCCTTTTCAGTTTACTTCCCATCAGGCCTAGAGTGGTTGCTGCTGCCGTGGTGGGGCTCTTGGCTGGGGCTGAGTTGGTAGGTAGGGTCCTCGCCCTTGGTCCTGAGAGATTGAAATCCCTTTGCACATCATATACCTCCATCCGCCTCCAATAAAGAAATAAAGTCTTAACGATGAGTGAATGAATTCCAACCTCCAGATTATTTGTGTACTTTTATCCAGGAGGACATTCCTTTCTACCCTTAAATTCCAGGTCCCTACACTTAGCTTTGAAACCCTCTTGGTGGAAGCCATAGTTCGGGTAGACTGCCTGGAGTATCTAGTACGTATGGGGTCATCTTGTTACCATCCTTAGTAGAGACCTGATACTTTTCCCCTCCCTTTCAACTCTAGTCTCACTGACTTGGGTGAGTCAGATGAAGTAGAGATAAGGATTAGATTGTTTAAATGATAACTATCTTAAACTTCAGGAGTATAGGGACAGGGCCATAGCAAATTATGATGCAGAAAAATCTTTGTTACTTTATCTCCCTTTCCAAAGCGTATGTTTTAGTCACGGACATTGGTTGCAAGAAGCAGAAACCATTCACCACCTAAATTCGTTCTAAAAGGGAATTTTCTCTCAATAGGCATTCTCATAGACAGGGAGCCTGACAGTTTCTGCTACTTGCCTCATGACGTCAGCTGACTTGGACTTGCCAGGGACCAGTTGTCACCGGACTTTGTCGCTGTGGGCCTTTGTGGATGGCCAGTCTCTCTTTCAGTTCAAATTCTGAGCACAGTGAACCTCGTTGGCTCAGTCTTGCTCATGCGTTGGCTCCTCTCCCACCCCAGTCCAGTAATAGTGTCCAGAGGATGAAGTCATGTGAGCCAACACCTTTCTAAGAAGAGAGTAGAAAGGATAAAACAAACAAAACTGTTGGGCTATTCAGATGTGTGTGTTTGGTTTTTAACTTGCAGTTGTAGTTTAGAGAAGTCCCATGTTTTCTTTATCCAGTTTCCCCCAATGCTTACATCTGACATAACTGTAGTACAATATCGAAACCAGAAAATTAACATTGGTACAGTGTGTGTGTATAGTTCTATGTCATTTTATCCCCGTAACCATAATCAAGATACAGAACTATTCCATCGCCGCAAAGATCTCCCTCATGTTACCCCTTTCTAGTCACACCCATCTCCTTCCCCCTCACCATTCCTCACCTGTAGCAACCACTAATCTTTTCTTCATCTCTGAGTAGAATGATAAATAAGTAGAATCTTATAATACATGACCTTTGAGATTTCCTTTTTTCCCCACTCAGCTTAATTCCTTTGATGTTCATCCAAGTTGTTGTGTGTATTAGTAGTCCTTTTTTTTACTGCTGCTGAGTATGAATGTTCCATGGTGTGGGTGTACCACAGTTTCTGTAACCACCTTTTGAGGGACATCTTGATTATTTCCAGTTTGAGGCTGTTACAAATAAAGCTGCTGCGAACAATTGTAAGCAGGTTTTTGTGTGAATATTAGTTTTCATTTCTCTAGGATAAATGCCCAGGAGTGTGATTTTTGGGTCATATGGTAAGTTTTCAGTTTTTTAAGAAACTGCCAAACTGTTTTCCGGAGAAACTACCATTTTACATTCCCACCAGTAGTGTAGGAGAGATCCACTTTCTTTGAACCCTTACCAACGCTTGATGCTGTCTGTGATTTTTTATTTTAGCCATTCTAATAGGTGTGTGGTGATACCCCATTACGGTCTTTAAAATTTGTTCAGGTTTGTATATGGTCCAGGGTGTGGTGGTTTATCTTGATGTATGTTCTGTAGGCACTTGAAGAGTGTGTAGTCTGCTGTTGGGTAGAGTGTT